>NC_133546.1:23333333-23636363 GCF_048773025.1 Camelus bactrianus | reverse complement strand
GCACGTGATCAGCCCCTGCCTGTCCGTCTCCCTCGCCTTTCCTTGAACCCATTTTGGCCCATAGTTAATTCTACTAAAGGAAGGAAAGGTCAAGAGGAAGAAATGCAACTAGCTTCTCTTGGGTTTTTTGCTTAGATGTAGTTCTTTAGGTGAAGTCTCAGGCTAAAATGAGGCTTTGCGCGCCCTGGGTTTGGTTTAGTTTTGCTTTGCTTTGCTTGGTAGTGTTTGCATCTGGCGGACAGAGGAGAGTCCCGCCTGCATGTCTCTGCTGCTCTGCCACCACCAAGTGTGGGCTTTGGAGAGGAGCACACTCAGTCCAGCTCCAGCTCCCCCACTAACTGGTGACCTGGGGCAAGAGAATGAGCCTCCTGGAGCCTCAGCCTTCTCGCCCATGACCTGGGGAGAAATGCCTCCTCAGAGCTCGGTTGTGAGGATTGAACAAGTGGCTGTGCTTACAGCATCCTGCAGGGTGGCAGGTATTTGGTAAAACTGAGTGAATCCCTTCTCAGAGCTATTCCTCCATTAACATGCATTTTAAGTCTTGCTTTCTGTGATCACTTTGACTATTCTAATTTACACTTATTTAATTTTTTGTATCTGTCTCATCTCCCCAACTTCATTGTAAATTCAAGGCCAAATTTTACTGTCATCATTGTAAAAAATAATAATAATAATAACCCTTATGGGCCACCCTGTGTGTCAGATCTCATCCTGAAGTACTTCATTTACGTAATCCCGGTGTGACCCACTGAAATAGGAATATTAACCCAGAACCTAAAAAGTGAGGCTTACTTCAGACAACGAGTGATGGACAGAATCACAATCACAGTCAAGTCTGTCGCAGTTCTAGCTAGCAACTGATCTCTCAAACACAGGGCTTCTCTCCTACTGCAGACACACGGCAGGAACTCCAGAATAATCTTTAAAAGTTGTGAGTAGATCCAATCTCTAAGATACTGTACAAGACATAACTGTGCATGTCAATGACAGCGCTTACTTGAGAAAGACGTACTAAAATCAAATAAAATGTATTTCATGATTACTCAAAAAATATACTCTTCTCTTCCTTTTTTCTATTAAACGCTCTCCAATTCGGCTTATCCCCACCACTCTACCCAAGCTTCACTTCTCTTCTCGCCCGGTCTCCAGGACGGCCTTCCTTGAAACACTTTCTTCACTTGGCTTCTGGAACACTACGGTTCAAGAAGCCAAGTCTCTGATCTCACCAGATGGTTCCTTTGCTCGCTCCTCCTCTCCTCCATCCGGGAAGTTTGTAGTGTCCCTGGACTCAACTGTGGCCTCTTCTGTATCTACCCACTGGATGATCTCAACCAGCATCATGGTTTTGAATACCATGCAGTCACTTCTGCTGTCATTCCTAAAATTCACTGTGCCTGGCAAAATCACACAATGACAACCTCAGGGCTCATGTGAAAGATGTGATTGGGGCACAACACTCAAAAATGTCAAGAGTGACATGTAAAGAAAAAGAGATCTTTACAAAAACAGTAGTCCAGTTTCACACATTTTCAATGGTTAAGAAATGCATAAATACTAAAATTAACATGATACTTCACCTTGACAAAGCCCAGAAAGATTGCAACATGCGAGTTTGTCTGAAGTGGTGGAAGGAAAGTTGTCTGGAATTGGTCAGGGGATTTGTAATAAGAGATGTGGATGATTGTGGCTCATAACACACGATAAACTTGGGTAGACGCTGAGGTGTGTTCTTGTGAGTATTCTGAGTTTTCCTATATTGTGTGGTTCAGTGGGGTGAAGTTTAATGCTTTCATTTAGTTTTTCTTCCAGAATAAATCACACATAAGCAAACGTGAAATTCATATTATGTTTAAATTGGTCCCTAATGCATCAGCCTATGTTGGGTCTGCAAAGAGGCTATATCCAAAGAAGGTCACATTCCCAAGTCTTGGAGGTTAGGACTTCAACGTATGTTTTTGAGGAACACAATTCAATCCATAACACAAAGCTTGCCCCAAATTTTCTGGAAGTCTCACCAAATGTCTCACCAGGATTGTTTTTTAAACTTTCATTGACAGCTACCCACAGTAAGAAATACGTTCCATATCATGTTCTAGCACACAGACACACACACACACAACTAGAAAGTCCCACAAAACTCACTTTGTGTGATTCAATCTGATATCTTGAATTCTACTTTATTTCATTAGAAAGAAAGATGCTAGTCATGACCCACTCATTAATTTTAAGACCCACTTATGAGTTGTGACCTACATTTGGAAAAACATCATCCTAGAATGGGAAAAAACACTCTTGTTCTTATGACTCAGTTAGATTCTAAGAGCTTGTTCCTAAGTCTGTTTAAGTGCAAGTAGAAAGCACGCAATCATTGTTAACTGCATTGCACATGGACACTTGGGTCAATTTGTTTTATGATAGATTTTTATTCTCCAGAATCCTTTCAGTATTTTAAGATTCATTCCATTTGCATTTGGGGTAGATTTGATCAAGTTGATGAAGCTTATTAGTGCCTCATACCGGACAGGAACACAGGAATGGGCAGAGAGCTAAGGCGCAATGGCAGAGGCTAACTGACCACTTGGCTTTCGCCATCTGTCGTGCAGATCTGAGAGAGAAGGTGCTTCTGTACCCTCAGCCTCCACGTGGTCTTGCGGTCTATGGTGGATTTGCCCTCATTCCTCTCCCAGGCTCTTTGTCCAGAGGGCTGGCATTAAGAAACTTAAACATTGCTAGTGGGTGGTAGGTGCCAGTCCCTGCCCCCAGTGCTGCTCCGCACTTTGACCCCATTATGCCAGCCAAGGACCTGAAGCCACTCTGCTTAAACAAGGAAAAACCCCCATCTCACCCTTGCACCAAATTCACTGAATAATCCCAACAAAATACAGTTCTGTGTTCTGGATGGCTCGGATAATTTGTGGGAGAGCAACAGCCTCTTAGTACTCATTTTGCAGAAGAGACTATTGCAGGGCCAGCGAACTCACACACTGTGCCCATCACAGCACACGTGGATGGGAAGTTGAGACTCACACTCTCATTCCTGATTTTCCTGAGTGTTTTCCCATAAGCTCTAATGAGTCTCTTCTTTTCACAGTATTGTCAAGGGCAGAATCTGTTTATCTTCAAAGAAACCAGGACGAGTAAAATCTACTCAGGAACTTCTTCTGGTTCTCTGAAAACACTCAAGTCCTAAACTGGTTGCAAATATTGACCAAGTTGCGACCTGATCTTTCTTTTCTCATAATTCTCTTAGCCTTTCTCCCAAGCAGCCCCCGCCAACCACTGCCAACCCCACCCCACCCCTCCCCCATCAGAGCTCTCATTCAAAATAAGACTCTGAGCTTAGATCTCTCTGGCAGGGCCGCCAGAACTGAAATTCTCCCTTTTCATACTCGAAATCTTTCTGAAATTAGGCTGTATAAAAATTGATTTGTCCACTTAATGTGGTTTCCTTTTTTTCCTTCATAAAAAAAGAAAAGAAAAAAAAAAGTTGTATTTAAATTGATGGTGCCTTCCAGTCAGAATGGCCATCATTCAAAAGTCCACAAATGACAAATGCTGGAGAGGCTGTGGACAAAAGGGAACCCTCCTACACTGCTAGTGGCAATGCAGTTTGGTGCAGTCACTGTGGAAAACAGAATGGAGATTCCTCAAAAGACTAGGCATAGACTTACCATATGACCCAGGAATCCCGCTCCTGGGCATATATCCAGAAGGAACCCTACTTCAAAAAGACACCTGCACCCCAATGTTCATAGCAGCACTATTTACAATAGCCAAGACATGGAAATAGTCTAAATGTCCATCAACAGATGACTGGATAAAGAAGAGGTGGTATATTTATACAATGGAATACTATTTAGCCATAAAAACTGACAACATGATGCCATTTGCAGCAACATGGATGTTCCTGGAGAATGTCATTCTAAGTGAAGTAAGCCAGAAAGAGAAAGAAAAATACTATATGAGATCACTCATATATGGAATCTAAAATAAATAAATAAATAAATAAATAAATAAATAAATAAATAAATAAATAAATAAATTGATGGTGCCTTGTAAAATCTGTGCCATCTTAAAATTAAATATATATATGAATATCTCTGAAGTGTCTGTGCTGCAAACGGAGCTGAAACACACTGAAATTATAAAATGTTTTAGATGTTTTCTAGCATTACAAGAATTACATTGGTAATACTTCTCATAATTTAACTACCATATGTTAAGTTGGATTGTAGATTTTTCTCTTCTAATTAAAACTTCCGTCAAGATTTATTGACAACTGAACCTTTCTCTCTTACCGTCTCTCTGCTTTTCCTGGTTCTCACTTAAGCATCGCACATTTCATGTAATTCTACACAAAGGCTGTTGACCACTCAGCCTTCTGGCCTATGATAAGTGTCTTCAAGGATGCAGTTCCCTTGAACACACCCCTCTTCAGGCTGCAGCCAATGCTTCACGGAAACTGGCTGCTGTTGGAGGAACAGGAGAAGCTAAGGGGGTTCCCTATATTTTGCACCCCTGAGTGTGCCATTCAGTTCTTTTGGAAATCCCCTCTAAAAGGAGTATTTTAGCTTTAAAAACAAAGGTTTTTGCTTCTGCAGTGATGCAAAACCTTGACATTTCAGAACTGAAAGAAACAAAACTCAGGAGTCCAAGGAAAAACAATGGTGAGAAAATAAGGCAACCAAGTCCAGTGTCAACAGAAGCAGAAACATATTTTTTTGTGTTTATATCTTTTTTTTTGAGACTTTTTTTTTATTACAGAAATAAGACTTTCAAGGGCAAGTGGCGACAAAGACAAAACATAAAAAATAGGAGATGTTTTTAAAGAGAAAAACACTTGGCAAGATTTCCTCAGCCAGCTTACATTAGACAATAATTTATTTCTGGTCTGTGAAGTTATTGGTTTGGCTCAAGAGGGGGATTTTCCTTTAATAAATTTTAAAATTACCTAATCATCACTTAAATTTATTATCCATTAAAGTATTACCAGTATTGCTGCTGTGGTCAGGCTTACATATGGCTTCTGTGGGATGTGGCATTCATGGTTAGGCTAGGTAATTTATTAAATTGCTGTTACATTTGTTCAACCATAAGTAACAGAGAACCTAAGTGCAGTGGCTAGAACACATAAGAGTTTGTTTAGTCTTAAGTAACAGGAAGTTGCTGGGTGGTTGCTAGAGTTGTTTCAGTAACTTAACAATGGCAAGGTCAATGTCTCTGTGATTCCCTAGCCCGGCCCTTTTCCCTCATGATTATAGGATGACTGCTGAAGTTCCGACTATCAGGTCTGTATCCAAAAAAAAAAAAAAAAGACATATGTCCTTTTTAATGATGCAAGCAAAGTTTCCCCAAAATTCCCAACAGAATTTACTTATACCTCATTGGCAAGAACTATGTCACATGGCCATTCCAAGGAAATGTGGACTTTTGGGTAGAGGCAATAAAGGGAGAAGAGAGTTAGAAATGGATGCTGGGTCAACCAACTCATAATGTCTGCCACAGTCTTTGTCTGGATATTTCTGATCCATGACAATATGTATACAATCCTGGGAATAAATAGCTTTGATAGTTCTGAGTCACCTGACATCAAAATTCCAATGTCACCCCGTTTTTTGTTTTTACTGAAGATGCGAATCAGATGAAATCTTAAAAGGGGTTAGGGTAAATGGAATGATGGACCCCCAGTGATGCCCAACTCCTAATTCCCAAAACCTGTGATCTAGAGATGGTGAGATGGGAAGGTTATCATGGATTATCTGGGTGGGCCCAATGTAATGACAAGTTTCCTTAGACAAGGGAAGCTGAAATATCATCATCACAGAAGGAGATGCAATTATGGAAGCAGTGGACAGAGAACCTCTATAATTATAGGTAATCCCTACGCAGCAGTAGGAAACTAATGACTCAGATCAAATTAGAACAGAAGTATCAAATTGCTCTTGAAAAGGGAATATTAATGTCTTATATGAATATGGCCACCAGTCTCAGAATGAGCTCCTATGAGCATGCAAAATAGTTGCAAACTCTTATTGCTAACACTTATTGGATATTTACTATGTGCCTAGAAATGCAATGTTCATTGTAGGCATTTAATTTGATCCTCTCAATAACCCTATTAGGTCCACACTAATAGTATTTTTCTTTTTTTCTTGGCAGGATGAAGAGACTGCCAGGAGCCAGGGTATGAGAACTAGAGAGCAGAGCCCAGTGCTGTCGCGGCTGGCAGACTATTGGTGGGGAGTGCCTGGGGGCATGGCACAGCTTCACCAGGCCCCTTGTAATCAGGGGATGTAGTTGGCTGCAACATCAGTGGCTCCACGAGACCATGGAGGACACAAAAGGTCATTAGGGGACTCTCCTCACTCTTTTCATGAACCCTGGGAAGAACATGGCCAAGGGCCAGAATTCTCACCAGACCGCATGGTGGCATGTTGAACTGTGCAGGAGCTCTTTGTGTTTGTCCTGTACTTCATGAGAAACCCGAGGCTGAATTAATGGAGGAAATAGATATCTGTTAAAGGCAATCTAAATAACTTCTTAATAATTTTAGAGGAAAATGCACCCACTATCAAAATACAAAGGTATTCTAATATCCATCGACAGATGACTGGATAAAGAAGTTGTGGTATATTTATACAATGGAATACTACTCAGCCATAAAAATGAATAAAATAATGCCATTTGCAGCAACATGGAAGGACCTGGAGAATGTCATTCTAAGTGAAGTAAGCCAGAAAGAGAAAGAAAAATACCATATGGTATCACTTATATGTAGAATCCTTAAAGAAAAAAAAAGACAATTGAACTTATTTACAAAACAGAAACAGACTCACAGACATAGAAAACAAACTTATGGTTACCTGGGGGAAAGGGGGTGGGAAGGGATAAATTGGGAGTTCGAGACTTGCAGATACTAGCTAATATATATAAAATAGATAAACAGTAAGTTCATATTATATAGCACAGGGAACCATATTCAATTTCTTGTGGTAACTATGGTGAAAAAGAATATGAAAATGAATATATGTATGTTTACATATGACTGAAGCTTTATGCTGTACACCCAAAATTGACGGAACATTGTAAACTGACTATACTTCGATTTTTTAAAAAAAAATATATATATATACCAAAAAAAGAATACAAAGGTATTCTAGTCTTCTAAAAATGATGGTTGAATCCTGACAAGGTTAAAAAAAAAATAAAGGCATACAGCAGTCCTCACTTTGCATGGTTCTGATACAAAGGCGTTTCAGCTAACAGGGCACGTGCAGAGCAAGGACTGCCTGCAGTCAGTTCTCAAAGGAGCAAGAGGGAAATAATCCAGAAAATTACTTTACATTGATTCAGATACTAAAATGTATTAGGTGCTACTGCCTTGGATACTATAGCTGTCAGAGGTAATTTTTGTAACAATACTCCAAAAATTCTAAAAAGATGCATATAAAGAAAAAGCAATTAAAACAGTGAACTTATAAAGAAAGCCTCAAAACCTTTAATTTATTATGAACTTACTTAATGTTTAATGAACGATGTTCCAAAACATAAGGGAAATGTAAGTTAAAAAATGGTTGATGGAATTATGGATAAGAATAGCTCAAGAATACTCAAAACTGAAAGATATTACATGTGCAAACACCAGCATCAAAGGGAGGGCTTAAGCAGGCACTTTTGATATAATCAGAATGAACATGATCTCAAAGGGACATTTAAGTCCATTGTTTAGCCTGCCTTGATGTGTTATGTTTTTGGAAAAAAGGAAACCAAACAAAAATATCTCTTTTCAAAGACCTTCCCTTTCTCTGTTTAAGCTAGATTTAGGGCCGGTCCAAAATTTTGTTAAGCCATGTCAAAAAGAGGCCCTAAAAAAACTGCTGCTGTGTCCCTGAGGGAAGGACCATCAGGCTGATCTTGGGGTCCTAATGACAGAGGGTAGGGGGGTAATGGGTGGGAAGAGAAAGTGTGCCTCACTGTCACAGGACAGAAGGGGATATACAGCAAGGAAATGAGACGATGAAATGTTGGAGCTCAAATAGTAAATCAAATTTTCCATTAGATGGGCAGTTTACATGACTTAGGGATGATTATTTGAGATCCTTTATATTTTAGATGCTTTTCACATCATCATCCTTTGTCCTAAAGGATGGCGGTCCTGGCCGTTACTTCCTGTGTGCGTAAGGATATCCAAAAGGGATGAGGCACAGCCGGCCACCTCATCCCTGCTTCCTCCCGCTTGCGCGTCCTACTTAGCCTGTGACGGTGGCTTCCAGGACCCGCTGCTATTTCTGGGGATGCCTCAGACCTGGCACAATGGGAAGGTTAGGACTTAAATGGGAGTTTTTCTACTTAACAGACTTCTTGGTCATTTCCAACTCTTATCATCTGCCTTGTGTGACTTGTAATTGTGCTCAGAATCTCCCCTGCCCTTTTTTTTAGAATATTACAGAGGTAACCTGTTTTTGTTTTTTTTTTTTTTTAATAATTCAGCACAAGAATTTTACACATTTGAAGGCATTCATAGGCTCTAAACAAAACAAAACAAATCAGGAATGATTACCACACAACCACTAACAACTGCCTAACAGTGTCTTTGTGTGCCTGTCCAAATCATTCCTACCTCATTTTTTTTAATCAGCCTTCAATATAATCATGGTCTGCAGGCATAGCTGTATACTGCCCTGATGACATTCTCCTGTAGAGTCACAAGGCACAGGGTTTTTTTTTTATTTAATTAATTTTTTAAATTTAATTTAATAGCTAATTTACAATGTTATGTTAGTTTCAGGTGTATAGCAATGTGATTCAGTTTATATATATGTGTATGTATATATATATATGTGTATATATATATATATATATATATATATATATATATATTCCTTTTCAGATTCTTTTCCATTATAGGTTATTACAAGATACTGAATATAGTTCCTGGTAATATACAGTAGGTCCTTGCTGTTTATCTATTTTATGTATAGTAGTATATATCTGATAATTCCAAACTCCTAATTTATCTTTTCCCAATCCCCTTTCCGCTTTGGTAACCATAAGTTTGTTTTCTACATCTCACAAGGCACAGTTTTTGTATGTCCCAGTTACCAGTCCTTGACATTTTTCAGTGTATCATCTTCAGCTATGACTCCAACCTCTTACATCTAATTTACCTGCCCTGCTTGACATCATCTGCTGGGTTTGGTTCAGTGTTCTCACTAACAGACATGGCAAAACTAAACTGATTTGCTGCCACTAAATTTGACAACTTGATCACAATTTGGAGGCCCCCCCCCCCAGTGAAGGGTTCTCATCACATTTTTTTTTTTTTTTTTGGTCCCAGCTTTAGTGAGAGATAATTGACAGATAATATGTGTAAGTTTAAAGGATACAACAGGATGACTTGATACAGGTATATACTGCAAAATGACTACCACGATAAAGTTAGTTAACACATCCATCACCTCACGTTATTACAATGTTTTGTGTGTATGGCAAAAACATTTAAGACCTCTCTTAGCAAATTTCAGGTATATAATGCAATATGGTCAACTCTCGTCACCATGCTGAATATTAGATCCCCGGGACTGATTCATCTTAAACCTGAAGTTTGTGCTCTTTGACCAACAGCAACCATCATTCTTCTTTCTGTTTCTATGAGTCTGTCAGCATACGTTTTCCTGTGATCTGCCTCTTGAGGGTTACATAACATACTGAACTTCCACATACTTTTTCCAGCCTTCTCCTAACTCACATTAAGCCTGGAATGTGAGACTGAGGAAGACACAGCTAAAATCAAGCCCTTGGTACATGTAGAATGTTTCCTTTAATACCCGTTAAAATCCCATTGTGTACAACTCAGAAGGAAATATGTGTTTTTATTTGCCTGCTTCAGATAAGATAAAAGGGAAATACTATTGATCACTGGCTCTGAATTTGGTAGAAGGTCCTTTTTGACACGTGGTTTCCTGCTAAGAGAAGCAACAATCCAAGAGCTTTCTTCCCAGCCTGCTCCTGTCTTTCCCTGCAGTGGGACACCAAGGGAAGACCCACCTGAATTCACTGGTGATAACAGTGCTTGGAAATAAATTTTCTAAGATAATAAAACTAAGTCTTATTAAACACTTAGGTGGCAATGGTCTAAGCTCTTTCCACATGTTAATTTATTGCATCCTCACAACTCTATGAGGCAAGTACTATTATTATCTCCATATAAAGACACAGAAGAGGCACAGAGATGAGATCACTGCCACCAGACGAAAGAGGAACCAGGAGAAGAAGGGATGATTCCTGGGAGCTGATCTTGACTGCTGGCATGGGATGGGTGCTTAGAGAATAGGACAGTTGTAGATACTGGAAGTGGTCTTCATGTTTCAGAGAAAGGACAAAAGTTGAGGAAAGACTAAAGGATACTGAGTTGAGCATACAGGAGTTGACTGCAGTGACGGAGAAGCTGAGAAGGAGCGATCTCTTATCCGTAAGAAGGGACTAATGGATATCACCGAGCTCTTCAGCAGAGGACAAGACCCAGCTGCTGCATCAGGACCCAGTTTCTGGGGATAGAATATGAAAGCCCAGCATGGACTCTGATACTGAAACAAGTCTGGGTTGTTAAGATTCTGATTCCAAATCATTCCAACTTATGAGATTTTTCCCCACATTGCCAAGCAATTCTCTGACACCAGCGGGATGTCCTACAATTCAACTTCATTCTGTCACTGCCTTCCTGGAGACAGCATCAGATCCCCCAAGGTTAAGGGCTCAGTCCTACAAGACTAGTCTCACCACTCCTACTCAAAAAAAGAAAAAAACAAAAACAAAAAACATAAAACCTCAGATGCCAACTGCAAGTCTTATTTTTCACCCATGTTGCTGCCTAATTGGAGGTTCCAATGACCCCCCTCCTTGGGTTCAATGAATTTGCTAGAGCAGCTCACAGGACTCAGAAAAACATTTTACTTACTAGATTACCAGATTCCTAAAAAAGGATCTAACTCAAGAACAGCCAGATGGAAGAGACACATAGGGTGAGATATGGGGAAACGTCGTGGAGTTTCCATGCCTTCTCCAGGCATACCACTCTCCCCAAAGCTCGATATGTCTGCCATCAGGGAAGCTCTATGAACCCCATTCGTTTAGGTTTTAGGAAGGCTTCACTACATAGGCACTATTGATTAAATCATAGGCCGTTGGTGACTGGACTTCATTTCTAGCCCCTCTCTCCTCTCTGGAGGTCAGGGGGGTGGGACTGAATGTTCTAAGCCTCTAATCATATGGTTGGTTTTCTCAGCAACCAGCTGCCAACCTTAAGTGTTTTCCAAAAGTCACCTTATTAACATAAGAAAAGATACCTTTACCTTTCTCACCTCTTAGGAGATTTCAAGTATTTTAGGAGCTCTGTGCCGGAAATAGGATCAAAGACCAGATATGTATTGCTTATTATAAATCACATTATCACAGTTGTCTGTGCAGCTTCCAGAAGAGGAATTTGATAACTGGAACCAACAGAAATCAAGCCATTAAAACTATAGTATCAGATGAAGAATGTTCTAAGGGAGAAGTAGAAAGCCAGTTATCCAATGGGAATAAGAGGCCAAGAGCTGAAGAAGGTGCTGAATCTCACCTCCTGCTCAGTTCTGGCCATTGGGAGCCCAGCTGGGCCTGTATCTGCCCATCCTGGCCTCGTTGCAGTCAAGAGGCCCATCTGTCAGTCAGGAAGGGAGGAAGCAGCAGACCAAGGCTGTCAGGAAACCTCACATCTAAAAACTCCCCACCCATCTGCAAGACAAACATGGACTGAGACTCCAACAGCAGCACTGAACTTTGGTCTCAGCTCAGCACCAGTCCTTGCTCCTTCAGGTGAGGGGAAAACAAGTTTGAGCTCAAGAAATCAAAAAAATCTTACTGTCATATTTTTAATATGGAAAAAATAAGAAACAACCAGAATCTCATGTGACATCAACAAAACCATGGAGCAGCATTTCACCACACATTGGGTGGTCATCACAAATCATGTTTTTAGGGAAATTTACTGTCCCAGGGAAATACTCATAACAAAAGAGTATGACAAGCAGGCTAACCTACCTGAATGTGCTCTGGATTCACTGGGGGAAATTATATTTACGATCAATAAAGAAATTATGCTGAAAAATAGAGCTTGGTTTTACATAGTAAATAAATTCATACAACATTGACAGTACTGTCACACTTTAGGAAGAGTCAAGAGTTATGAAATAAAAAAATGTGCTGACTTTCATAACGCTGCCATAAAAATGTTTTTTAAAAGCCTATAACCTTGAGGGGAGGGTGTAACTCAGTGGTAGACTGCATGTTTAGTGTGCACGAGGTCATGGGGTCGACCTCCGTTAAGTAAAATAATAATAATAATAATAATAATAATAATAATAATAATAATAATAATAATAATAATAATAATAATTTAAAAAATAAATAAATAAGTATTACCTCCCCCAAACATAAACAAAAATTTTAAAAATAAATAAAATTTTTAAAAATGTTTAAATAAAAAATAAAAACCTGTTACCTGAAATGTCTAGAAAAGTTGAAAATAACTTAATCAGGATAATAGCTACCATTTTTTTTAGGTTAGCTTTTTAGCAACTTGTTTTATTTTTCTCCTTTTGGAACTAAATAAAAATTGTGAAACTAAAAATTACTACAGAGAAAAATAATTATTCACATAAAGTTGACCTTTACTTCTAAGAGACAGGAGCAAAAGAAATTAACTATTTTTGTGAGGTTATTATCTAATCAAACTACCTGGAGGGAAAAACAAACTCTCTCTCAGCACAGTTTATACGTTTGGAACAGTTTTGAGTGCTGGGACGCTCTGTTAGGGGAGACCGAGAAACAACCAAGTACAGGGAGATTTTAACTTACTGAAGCTTTGAAACTGCCAAGTTGGGGGTGGGGGCAGGGAATCACCCACACTCTTGTTTTGTTTTTCAGGATATCCTACGCATGAAATTAAATGGCTTGGGCTACAGGCACAAAATGTCACTTCAGCCACCCTCCAGCGTTTGGTGTTTGGAGTGCACAAGCCTTGTTGGTGGTACAGTTTCTGATTTTTTTAAAGCCTAATAGAGGGGATGGGAGTGGCGTGGTGTAAAGGAAGAGGGCTTCAGTGAAAAAGTGTGGATGGGCAGGTAGATGTCCTTTTACACTTTTCGGGAGGAGACAAAGCCAGAAATACTAGGCCCCCAGAGACAGGAAGCTGAGGGTCAGGACAGGTTAAGGGGTGAGAGAGTGGGGCAGGCAGGACACAGGAAATGCAGGGAGTCCAGGTCAAAAAGTGTCTGGGTTGGTGCCAAGAAGGCAAGGTAATGGTCAGTTATAGGTCAAGGAAGCTAGAGGGGGCTCTCTTCGGGGGTCTATGGTGTGGCCTCTTAGTTTCTTTCCAAATTGGTGAATAAATCTTAGGTCTTCCATATTTACTCTCTTCTCTTTTTTCTGGTCCCCATTACGCCCAAGAGATACATCAGCTAATTCAGGCACTAGTGGGCCGCTGGGAGCCCAGGTTTTTGCTTATGGCAGGGATGGGCACATTGAGAAGATGCTAGGGAGTCTGTGGGTGTTTGAAGGCAGAGGTGGTGTGGGAGGAGGTCTGTGGGCAGAGATCTGCACTCTTCCCTCTGCTCTGGGGTAACTCTAGCTAGTGTTTGGGTTTGGCCCATCGAGTAGAGATATAAAAATACAGCTTGTAGATGAGTCAGAAATACCTACCCTCAGTTCAGTCCACCCTATGCTCTCTCTTTTCAATTCACCACAAGCATCTATCTCACACTCAACATTTGTCTCTAAGATGTTTAGAATGACATCACTCAGTAGCTAGGACAGTTCTAGATACATCTACTAATTTATGGTTTCTACTTCTAACTTCCCTCACTACCCACATCCATTTTTAAAAAGAATCTGAGGTCTATACATTTGTTCTGTCTAAACTGAAATAGAAAATGAAAAATGATGTGGAGAAAGGGGGAAGCAAATATACAAGCTGATATAATTACTATAATAGAGCCAGCCACAAAGAAATTGAGGAAAATAAAGCTACTAAATACTATTGTCTATATCTACTAATGCCTCAGGAAAAAAACTCATTTCCATGATGCTAATGACCATCAGTTTCATTGTCCTTGATTAAAAGTTGTGTCCTATACCTGTAAAGAAAAACAATCTAAAAGATTAGTAAATGTATTAATATCAATCACAGCAAAAATGACACTAGATATCAGCAGCTGTATAAAGGCAATCATTTGGCAAAATCAAAATATAAAAGACAAGTGCAAGGGTGCTTAGCCACAAACGTGAAGCCTGAAAATCAGGTAGAGTGAAGCTGTTGAATAACAGAAAAAAGGCATAGGTTTTGAAATTGAACAGAACTTCTCAATGCAGCTCAGTTTCACACCAATTAGCTGTGTCACATAAGCTCTCCATGCTTCAACTTATCCACGTTTAAATCTTTGAAAGATTGTTTTGAGAAAGAGAAATTGATGTCTAATGAAGCTACTGCAGTGCCTGGCACAAAAAGACCCCTCAATAAATGGTATTTATTAACTGAGCACCTGTAGTGAGCCAGGCACAATTCTAGGTGCTAGAATTACAGTGGGGAACGAAAGAAATCCTTGTCTTAGTGACATTTATGCTGTGATGGGGGAAACAGTCAACAAACAAGTAGGGGAAAAAATAGAAGGAAGGGAGGAAGACAGAGAGGGAAATTGGGAGGGAAAAGGGGAGAAGAGGAGGAGAGAAAGAGATTTAGAGAGTGATATTTCCTATAGAAACAAATAAGGTAGAGGGTGTCTTACAGCAAGGGATAATTGCTCTAGCTAAGCAGTCAGGGAAGGACTCTCTGGAGAGGTGACATTGTGTCTGAGTGCTGGACGATGAGAAAGGAAGACAGAGCAGGCCAAGAGCTTGGGAAGGACCATTCCAACCAGAGGAAATGGCAGGAGAAAAGGCTATGAGGCCAGAACAAACTGCATTTTCCAGAGACAAAGAGAAAGCCAATGACTGGCAGGGACAGGAAGGTAATAAGTGACAGGGAGAGGGGAACAAGATGAGGTCCAAGATGTTGGTGAGACCAGCTCAGCGCTTGGGCCCTAATGGAGTTTAGATTCTATTTTAATTACAGTGAGACACAATGGGAGGGTTTTAAATCAGAGAGTGCTATGATCCAATATAATCTTTAAAAAGAACAGTCTGTCTGATGTATGAAGAATGAAAGGGAGTAGCTGTGGGTGAAGACAGTGTGAAAGCAGGCAGACCAGTTAGGAGGCTGTTGGAGCAGTTCAGGTGAGAGACAATGACTTCTTGCAGCAGCAGAAGAAGTGAGATGTGGTTGGACTGAGGATATATTTTGGAGGTAGAACTGACAGGACTTCCCAAAGAGAAGGAAGGAAAGGGAAGAGCAATATCAGGGCTGATTCCCAAGTATTAGAGTTGAGCCACAGCCTAAATGGGAAAGCCATTTCTAGGATAGTAAAGAGGAGGGAAGGGATGGTTGGTGTAGGATTGTCAGACATCTAAGTGGAGATGCCAAGCACACTGTTGGACATACAATCTAGAGATCAGAACCCCTCTTGGAAGATAATATTTATGTAAAATGTAATGTAAACTTGCATTATGTAAAATGTCCAATTCAGTCTTACTAAATTGGAAAACAAAAAGTCAACTCTATTAATTGGTGATACTCTTTTTTGTGAAATTAGATCTTCATGAAAACTTTCATTTAAATGACTCTTAAGCTACCTTTGTTGACACACAAGGAAGGTTGGCTCAGTAAAAACCATAATGTCTCTGTGGTCCTTAAAGCCTGATAGAAACAAATGATGATTCAGTTGCAGTATCAGAAACATGGTTTTCACATCAGCAAAATTCTTACAGCATATAGTCATCGATTCTAAGTAAAATGCTGCTTCACTGGTTCATATTTTGTGATGGGTGTGGTTAAAATCCTTTTTTCTGGAAGGAAAAAAGGAAGAGAGGTACCCTCAGCATTGTATTTTTCCTGACATACCTAATGATATACAAACTAGCCTGGCATTGATTATGATAAATTGATTTCAGTTGAATTTCTCTGTTCTGCTCTGGTAGGGTCCTAAGGCTAACCTACTTCCACAATCTGAGATGCAATATAAGGTGATAAATCCAATCTCTATGCTGCATACCCAAACTCCCAGTTGAAATGAGCATTAGGCAGTGACTAGAGTTACCCTCCTCTACTCAAACACCCAGTTTGACCCGCCTTGGAAATCAACTATTTGCTGACTGCTATCTACAGTGATACTTGCTATTCGTTAAAATGCCTGCTCTATGCCAGCCTTGCGTATTATCTCATTTTAATCATCACAAGAACTTTGGAAGGTTTTTTTTCCAAGGTAAATAAACTGAGACTCAATGAAAGTGTTACTTGCCCAGACGTAGAGCTTGGATTTATACACAGGTGTGTCTGTATCTAAATATAGTTCTCTGCCCCATCTATTATTTTGTGCCCATCAGTAAGATAAGCATCATGAAGCTGACAATGTGGGGGTGAATTGTCGTAGTGACTGCCACTCAGTTTCACATGACTCTGCAGACATATACGGTTGATTCACAGTATTTTCAGTAGTTATGTTCTGTAAGTCACTGGGAACACTGATTTAGCAAATATTGAACTACTTTGCTCCTGGAAAGGCACAGTGTTAGGTTCCCACAAATCTTTCTGGTCACATCATTTTCATCAGCCAACCAACACTTAACCTTGTTTTATGCATGTTTCTGTTTAAAGACATCTTATTTAATATATATTGTTGATTCATTTACATTGAACTCATAGCCAACAATACTGTAACTCATGCCTGAATGAAGCTTATTTAACATACATATTTTCTCCCTAAGGCACATCCCAGCCTTCTTGTGCTTGAGGACACTAGACAGCATTTCAGTACTCTGATTAGGGACCATATCAGACAGTGAAATCACAAGACAAAAAACAAAACAAAACACTCCAAAACATGGCACTAAATAGATTGTGGAAGACACTTGTTGAGTGGTGGGGAGATGAGGCGAGATTTAAAATACATGACCCCTGCCATCTGGGAGCTTCTACTCTATTAGGAGAGACAAGATTAACACAAGTGAATCACATGTAAGACAACATAACTGAGAGTGGGAATGGGATGAGAGTGTTTTATTCCGATCTATCTGCTTTTGGTTGATTTTATCCTACCTTTTCCCCAATTTTTCAAGTATCAGTGATACTTTCTCTATGAGCTTCTGTCAGAGGAGAGCAGAGTCTAACGCAAAGAAGTCTATGAAAATTGCGGCTGGATTTCTAAAATGCAGACTAGGAACTATAATCTGCAAGTCAAAGGTGTTTTTGGTTTTGTTTTGTTTTGTTTTGTTTTGTTTTGTTTTGTTTTTCATTTGCAAGAACAAGCCTTTGTTGAAAGCAATAAATGAGTTACATAGAATTCTAAGTTGAGTGACATGAGTGAGGCCAGGCTTGGGCAGGCAGTGGTTGGAAAGGAGGTGAAATGAGTTTGTGTCTGCAGCAGGCTGGGCCCAGCCAGGCAGGGCAGTGCGTGTCACTGGGGCAGGGGCCGTACCTAAGTTGCATAAGCAGAAACCTGCTGCGTGAGAGAGACGTCTGGAATCATGAGAGGGCACCTGTGAAATGAGAAGCTGCATGTTGGGAATTATAAGCCCTGTAACAGAGAAGTTAGGAGCTTTACCTTCTTGCCCTGACATGCCCCTTTGAGTCTACTCCTAATGTCGCTGATGGGAGGGCAGTGCCGTGGGCCCTGAGCCTGCCCGCCTTCCAGTGGCACCCTCCGGTGAATGGACTGAGGGTCGTACACACCAGACCCAAGCAGGTCAACGAGGAGCCCTTTCCCAGGACTTTGGAATTAGGACATAAGGACACTATTTCCCTGACCCTCAAAGTTTAATGTACATAAGAATCATGCAAGATTCCCAAGTTCCACCAGCACACCTCTGAGACTGGGACTGAAGGCTATTTGACCTTCAGGATCTTTGATCTTTAGGATGTGTCTGATGCCGCAGTTTTGGAGATCAGGATACTTTTATCAAGTGTCCCCCGTGAATCTAAAGCAGAAAGGCCATGGGTCACAAATAGAGAAACAGGTCTCTAGACTGGGAAGTTCTCTAGAGCTAAGGTGTTCAATTTTGGCCATGTAAATGGTGAAGCAGAAGAAGGAGGTCTATAGAAGGAGAGGCGTAAGGCAGATGTGCAGAGACAAGTTGTGTGGTAGGCGGGAGGCTGGCTAGTCAATCACCCTTGCTTGCCTCACTCTATAGAGACTACAAATTATAAGCATCTTACCCAGTCTTTTTGAAGCCAGCAGGTCATATGATATAATTTTGGTCAATGAGAGTTCTGCTTTGTTGGGGCAGCACATCTTGGGAAAGCTTTTACCCTCATGATGGAGGGGTGGCTGCAGGGCCACCGCCGACTTTTGCTCTCCTTCCTGTTTAACACCTGGAGCAACAGTCATCTGTAACCCAGGAAGCAACAGACACAAACCCAGAGTCAACACATTACGAGTGCAGAGCAGGAGACAGGCCTCAAGGGATAGGCCGGTGCCCTTACCCCTGCTTGTGGCACATGTATATTTGGAACGTGCCTAAATATTTAGTGACCTCACAGAAGTGTAATCAGGACCATAAGAATAAAGCTGTGGACGAGCACATCCCCAGGGAGTCCCGGAGTTGTATCAGTGAGAGGAGGAGCCATTCGCTGCTGCTGGTCTCACACAACCACCAGGCCATCAGTTGAGAGCAGGGATGCGTGGGTGATAATCAGCTCAGAAGCAATCTCAGCAAGGACATTCTAAGATAATTTGAAGGAGAGCTAATGACACATCCAAGAAAATGAGTGCTAGATTCCCCTCCCCAGTCAATGACCTACCCGTAAAACGTATATAATTATCTTACAGACTGTCACTATGTGATAGCTATAGGCCAAATGTTACTTGAAGGGAAAACAATGAAACAAAAAGAAGAAAGTCAATAGAAAAGGCAATTAAAATCCTGTGACAACACCAGAGAGCATTATCCCAAAAAGACTTCAGTCTATGATCAGGAGCTAAGGTTTGAATCACCTTGGCCTGAATAACCAGGTCGAAGGCCCCAGTTGATTTAAGGAGTCAACACACCGAGAACATGCAACCTCAACTGATTGGAAAATCAGCTTAAGAAGCAAAGTCAGATCGATTGTCCTTTTTTAGGCAGGAATGATGAGAAGATTTTTAAACAGTTTTGTAACCTTAGTGACATTTTAGGCTGTTTTGTTTGTTCAATTTCTCTCTTTCTCTTATAAGAATGTTTGTGATTAGATTTAAAGCCCAGCCAGGTAATCCAGGATAATCTTCCTTTAACAAGATCTTTAATCACATCAACAAACTCATTGCTTCTCATAAAGTAACATTTAAAAGTTCTAGGAATTATTACCTGGACCGTCTTCAGGCGGTCATAATTTAGCCTACTACAGAGAGTTACTAAGAAAATCTGATATACTTACTTGTGATTTTACTTTGTCATTTAGATATATTTAAGTTTATAATCAACATATGAAAGTTTAGAGAATCATATTTTGATTTATTGTTTGGACAAGAAGTATGTGAATATTTAAAGGGATAATGTCTAGTTTTAAAAGTCAATTTTTAAATAAATTTATCAGTTTAATAAATTAAACTTAAATGGCAATGAATTTCTTCTCTAACCAAAGGCTGTTGGATTTTAACAAATCTATAATATTTTTTACCCTATGTCTCTCTGGATTCACTCTGCACCCTCACACATGGGTTTATGTAAGTCTGTGTGTGTGTACGTGTGTGTGTTTCAGTAACCCTTGGTAGACTATTTCTCATTCTTTTTCATCCGAAAAATGAAGAGGGAATTGGAACTGATGCAAAAAGCAAACTTATACCTGCACACCCAGCTGCATATTCCACGAATGACAAGAGCAAGGTTCAGCAAGAAAGGGAATTCAACACCCCGGCACATTCCCAGCAATGGGCAATGGCCCAAGTATGACTGCACAAGAACAGCCTCTGAGCTCACCTAGGGACTATCACTTGCCTCACGATGACTTGCATCTTGTGTTTGTGGGTTTTGGTTTCTTTAGCAATGGGACAGAAAGCTTTGTTTTGACAGACCACTTTGTTTTGTTTATTTCCACTTACCAGGCTAAATGTGTCCTCGGTTTTAAAGCTACGTTTTGAAAAAGGATGTTTGCTGAGATGCATTTTCACAGTGTACTCTATTCCATGGGACACACTTAAGTTCAGGGATCGTCCATCATTATTCAGTTGAACATCAAGGCAAGAACATTTTGAGAAAAAAACCAAAACAAAATCGCTTTGCTCCAAGACATCTGCCCCTCTCCTCAGCATATTCAATCCTAAGGTAATTCCTTTCCTGACCACTGGTACTTCTTCCCTCCAAAGATTTCCCAGAGATTTCTGCATGCCTGAGCAGATATATTGGTCCCACCTCACATAATCTGCATAAATTGCATGATATGGGGCTCTCCAGTAAAGCGGTGATTGATCAGGGAATCTCGGGAGCATGGAGAATGTTTTTTGTCTTCCCTGCCTGTTGCCCTATTGGTTATTTTGTGTCTACTGAAACCACATCTACCACTGAAGAAGATTTTCCCTCTGGTCCTCTTTCAATTTGATGTGTGGTCAAAATGCTGGGCCAACACTTTATTTTGTATTACTTTCCTTTTGGAGAATGACTTTTTTGAGTACAACACACAGGATGAGTCACGGTAATTCAAGGCCATTAACTCTGTAGGTTACAACAAGCACTAGAGAGTATTACCAAGTATGCTGTACATATATGGCTTTTCATCTTCAGGATACCTTATAAATAAGAATTCAGTCATCTATCATGTGATCCATTCAACATGCCTGGCTCTTTTTTTTTTTTTTTTGCAGCTGAGGAAATTAGAGGAAGACAGCTTAAGTAGTTTACCCTGGGTCACAAAGAGGCATTTAGTGTCAGAAAAGTATGTTCTTCTATGATGATAAGATACAGCATAAATTAGTTCAAACTAAATATATGTATATATGTGCATGACTGGGACATTATGTTGTACACCAGAAATTGACACATTGTAACTGACTATACTTCAATTTAAAAAGATTTTTAATAAATAAATAAATATGACAAAAAATTAAAAATAATAAAAAATAAATAAATCACTTCAAACTAAAACATGTTAATTATACTAAATTAGTATAATTTTTGAGTTTCTAAACTCAAAACAGCTAAAACAGCATTTCCTGAATACTCTAGGAATTTTCTTGGATATCTTCCATTGGAGTACAAATGAGCCCCAACTCAATCAAGTCTTTGAGAAGAAGTTATGAGAGGTCTATATGGCAATTTTTGTTTCTTCAGAGATGTTCCAATGGACGTGAGACCAAGAGCATTTCATAAAATTGAGGGGAATGAGAGAGGAAATTAGTTAATGGTCAAGACAACTTTAACTGGGAAGGTAAGAAAATTTGGTTTCCTGTTCCTATTAATACGTATGCTTTCTAATGTTGGGTTTTCCCTTTAATGAAAATGACTATAGAACATTGGAAAGGATACACAGAAATAAGACAGATTTTGAAGTCTGCAGGGAATTTCAAGTTCCTGGTTGAAGATTACATTTTAAATACACTTTGATCAGCTTAGTCACTCAAATGCCTGAATGTTGAGGGCGTTTGTTTGCTGTCTGTGGCCTTCCTGTGTGGGAATTTCTTTTTGTGCTATTGAGGATGGTGTATATAAAATCTCAAAAGTCATGGCAAAGGGTAGTGACTAACTTGAAATTCCTAGAAGAGAAAATGGGGAAATTTCATAAAGGTCCCACCAGAGGCAGAAAAATAGTGAGCCTTAAAGTTTTGGGAACTGATTATATAAGTAAATAAGATCAACAGAGTGGGAAAATTCATTTCCCAGGGTGTCCTGACGGCAGCAATGCCAAGTCATCCCAAAGCTTGTGTCACCAATAAATCCCTACAGACTGGACCTATATTATCCCAGAAAATACGACAAAACTCACATGGAAATCCTGTGTCCAGCAAAGTGCTTTTCAAAATCACATATTTCAACCAAAATAAAATTTAAAATATTTATACAGCCAGATTCACACAACTGTGTAGCTATCCACAGAGAATCTAGGGTAAGAAACATGGAACTAAGAGCCAGAATATCTGAGTTGAGAACCATCTCTACCTCTGTCCCTCTGGAAAGTCTTTGAACTTCAGTTTCCTGTTTGTAATATGGGCTAATAACACTTTCCTTAACTAAGTTGTTATGAAGCTCAAATGAGGAAATAAACATGAAGGCCCTTTGTAAACTAAAGAATTAATCAAATGTAACTGACTATTATGTTCACCATCATTTAAGAAAACTCAGTGTAATGGGAAAACTTCAGGATTCTCTGATGTTGCAGTCATATCTATAAAACAGATGCAAACCAAGACCAAGTCTGGAACTAAAGGTAAGAGGGTGGGGAGGTGAGAGATGCAGCCATAAGGTGCCTCCTAGTTTTATTCTCCTTGCTGGACAACTTAGAATTTAAGTCACGAGTTGCAAGTGGTTATACACTCCCCCTCAACTCATTCCACTGGAGACGCCTCGGGGTTAATAATGTCCTTACTGAAATGAAGAGATAAAGTCTTGGTAATTGAGGTAATTAAGAGTATAGACACTGGAGCCAGACTACCTTGGTTCAAATGCTGATTCTTCCACTTACTGTCTTGTCTGTGTGACCTTTAGAAAATTGCTTGACCTCTTTTCGTCTCATTTTCCCCCTGTGTGAAATAGGGATGATAACTGTGCGTACATAGAAAATGCTCAGTAAATGTTACTAAACCGTAGTCTGAATGACTTTAATCAGCTGACAGGAATGGCAGTAAATAGGAAATATTTCCCCCTTTTTATCCCTTGAATAAGTCAATTTCCTCCCCAGAGCAACACAGCTTCTAGTCCATATGGTGCCCTCATGCACACCAGGGGAAGGCACCCATTCCTTAGGACACTGAACCACCCTCAGTGGGAAAAAAAGTCTTTAATGACAACAGTGCAACTGGCATCCCTAGAACTGAGCAGTGAACAACCTGCTCAACCTTACATGGCAGTCATCTCTCTGAAACTCAGTTTCCTTTTGTGGAAAAAAAATCAGTTGTTGGGTTAGATCTTTCTAAATCCCTTCATAAGCCTAAAAAATGTCTGATTTCTTTCCTTTTAGGTCTTTAGACTACCTTCAAGGCGAGAAACCTCATTCTAGCCTCAGGTGCTGTATTGGGCTGAGTAGAGACAATAAACCAAGCACAGTGTGATCTCAGGTTCCAGCAGCCTGGGGAGGATAAGAGAGCATTTCTCAAACACAAAACTGATAAAGTTCACATTCTCTGGCCAGATGAGCACCGGTCCCACAACCTCTCCCCATAGGAAACCGGAAGCTGGTAAGACTCAGCATGAGTATATCCTAAGGCTTTCAGACGTCTGGTCCAGGTAAGAAACAGAACCTTGATCTGGAGCAAGGATGCCTTTGCCCACCTCTCACCTTCACTAGCTATTGCAAAAATATCACAACTGTTTTTTACATGATTGAAAACATGACGTCTGAAGGAAGAAAAATTATTCCTGTCAGTAGCAACTAACAGGAATTAGGTGTGAGAGCAGGACCTGAGGCACTGAGTTTGCTTTGCCAACATTTACTGCTCCGGGGATCCCAGCCTAGACCGGCCGTGCCCCCATCCAGACTCCCTCTTTGCTCCATCCAGGCTCTCCCCAGCCTTTCCCACTTCCTGCCACTTCTCCAGTCCTCTCTCGAATACCCAGGCCCTTTTTTCCCAGGCCCCTTCTCCCTTCCCTGTTGCAAAGGAACTCCTTTCCCTACTCACAAAGTACTGAGCTGCAGTGGAGCCGCCTGCCCTCGCACTGATGCACTAGGGGGACCGCTTGGTTAGCGCCGTTTGAAGCCTTAGCCTCAGCAAGGAAAGGAACTAAGACGCTCCCTTCTCACAGAACTTGTAATTTGGCCTCCTTCTCCGAACAGATAAGAGGGATGTGGTTTTGACTTACTAGCCTAGAGGCACATCAAACATCCATTTTACAGATTAAAAAAATAAAAAAATCCAAGAGACAGAAAATGTTGTAAGAAATTTCAAAAGGAGAATCTCCCCACATGCCTTAAAATCCAGAGAAAAGTGAGCTCCCCCTGAGTGTCAGGACTGCCAGGAATTTCCTAAGAGCTATCAAAGGGATCTATACACATCAGTCACCACCTCGGGCACAGCGAGGACGCAGGTAAAGATAACACCTTAGACAAGCAGAGTGCTCCGGTTGACAAAGAATTCTCACCTTTACAATCTTTTTTGATCTGCATAACCCCATGAGGTAGTCAGGCCATATATTATTACAATTCCTAGTTTAGAGATGACAGAAGGAAGACGTAGGGAGGCAAAGCGACTTCTGAACTCACACAGCTGGTAAGTGGTGAGCAGGGGAGACTCTTGACTTCTAATCTTATGCTGTTTCACAAAAGAACTAGGATTTAGTGCGATCAGGAGAATGCTGTCCACAGCTCTGCCCGAGGGGGTGCTGCAGCAGAGTTGCCTTTGGGACACCAAACCCCTGGTAGACCCCTCCTGTTCTCAGGCACACCAGATCTAGAGCCCGCAGTGAGGTTTCCAGACTGTTATTCTGTAGAACTACTCTCTGAGGACGGGGAGGATTGTACGTGCCCAGGGGTTGCTGTTTTGCCTGAATGTCTCACCTTCAGCCTCTCTTCCAGTTTATTGCATGTGTGACCCCTGTTGATGCTAAGTTCTCCGGGAGGATGACACGTGATTCATGGTCATTTTTCCCTAGGTCGCCAACCATGTTCTCAGTGCAAGCTCTGTGCCAGGCGCTGCTGGGTGCCCAGAACACAAGACACAATAAGGGTTCAGTCACAAGCTAAGTGGAGGGATGGAAAGATGGAAACTAATATAGTATAGAGAACAGTGTGGGGAGAGGTAGCAAAAAGAGCATCCAATCCCAAACACATTGTCAATTTCCTAAGCAGAAAGTAGGGAAAGGGTCATTTTTTTTCCTTCCAGCTTTCTTGAGATGTAATTGACATAAAGCTTTACATACATTTAAGGTGGACAGCATGATTTGACTTCCATACATCATGAAATGACCACAGTAAGTTTAGTGAATATCCATCATCTCATACAGATACAAAATTAAAGAAATAAAAAAAGTTTATTTTTCTTGTGATGAGAACTCTTAGGATTTACTTTCTCAACATCTTTCCCATGTAACACACGGCAGAGTTTATTATATTTATCATGTTGTACATTATACCCCTAGTACTTAGTTATCTTATAACTGGAAGTTTGTAACTGTTGACTGCCTTCATTCAATTCCCCCTTCCCCAGCCTCTGCCTCTGGTAACTGCAAATTTGATCTCTTTTTCTATGAATTTCTTTGTTTATTTTGAAGTATAATTCACCTACAAAACCATGTTAGTTCCTGATACATACAACATAGTAATTTGATATTTCTCTACATTACAAAATGATCACCACGATAAGTCTAGTTAAGATCTGTCAACCATCCAAAGATATTACATAATTATTGACTATTGACTATAGAGTAGTTTTATGCTTATGGTGGCCAATATCTCCAAGTCCCTGAAAGACATCTCAGAATGAGGGGCAGAGGCCTCTCTCAGGGGACAGTGCTGTGCTGACAAGGAGGAGGCAGGTTCCAGAGTCTGGTGTACCTGAGTTCAAACCTGAGCTCTGTCATCACCCTCCATGGGGTTAGCTATGGTCCCTCTTTCCCTACATTTCCTTGTATGTGAAAATGGGGCTGTAGTAATGTCTAGCATGGCACTGGGTGAGCTTTAACTGAGCTGGCTCCATTGAATGAAGGGACTGTTCAGATTCCAACCTTGGCACCACCCCTAACTCTAGACCTTGGGCAAGTAAATTTATTTACACTCCAAGGATCTCATCTGTAAAAGGAATGAAAACAGTACCTCCTACAGAGGGTTGGGATGAGGACCAAATGTTGTACATGTAAAAGTCCTTAGCCAAGCCCCTGGCAAGTGGGAAGCACTTAATAAATGCTAGCCACCATCATGCCGTCTACTAGACCACATGGCACCCCAGCATCATGGCAAAATTCTTCAAGGCAACATCTTTAATACCTTTTCAGATTAGAGTTCATGCTTCTTGAATGAGAACCAGGACAAAACAAAACTGTGGTTACCGTGCTCACCTTTTCCTGAGTTGTGCAGGAGATGAGACTATGCCACCCTGAAATCTACCACTTTGGCGGAAGGATGATTTTGAGCTGAAGGCAACTGACAAGAAGCAGACACAAGGAAATCTCTCTTGCCTCCCCTTCTCTACCAGGAAGGGCGGGGTGAGTCTTAATCACAGGAGACAAGTTTAGACTCTTATTGGCCCAGAGACGACACCAGAGACTCTATATAACCAATTTTACTAAAACAAGCTTTATTTTTCATTAGTTTCCCCCATACATTTACTTTCCTACAGTTTGCCACCCCTAACAGTCTAAGCTCCTTTATCATTTGTCTTGTCATTTATTTACAAAGTTATTGTTTTTCACTAAGATGCTATATAAGTCCCAGTTCTAAAGACCTCTTTGAGTTACTCATCACTGAGTTCTCCCACTCTGTTTTTCTCTTGTTAATATAAAAACAAAAACAAAGCGTAAATACAGGACAGAAATGGACTCACAGACAGAGAATACAGACTTGTGGTTGTCGAGGGGGTGGAGGGCGGGAAGGGATAGACTGGGATTTCAAAATTGTAGAATAGATAAACAAGATTACACTGTATAGCACAGGGAAATATACACAAAATGTTATGATAACTCACAGAGAAAAAAATGTGACAATGAGTGTGTATATGTCCATGAATGACTGAAAAATTGTGCTGAACACTGGAATTTGACACAACATTGTAAATGATTATAAATCAATAAAAAATGTTAAAAAAAATATATATCTTTCATCAGTCTAATTTGTAAGGCCCCAGCCTGAGAACCTAGGAGGATAGAGAAAAAAGGGTTTTTCTTCCCTTCCCTACAGCTGACCAGTCATCCAAAACAACTCTAGCTCTGAACTACTGCCAGGAGCCAGACAGTCCCTACATCTGCCATGGGGTGGGCCCCCAAGGTCAGCCACATGTGTCCAGATCCAGGGCTCACCTCTCCTGCTCACATCTACACCACCTGTAGATTCAACATGAGGCTGTCTGAAACGAAGCATCTAACCTCATTGGCTACTGGTCTCATGAGGTATTGCTCAGAGCCCAGCTCACCAACAGCCATATAGTCATCACCGTCACCAACACTACTATCCCTCTGATCACTGTGGACCCATGGTGTGATGACAATGACCTTGAAGCAAGCTTGGTGTTTATGAAAATAAGGACTGTGATTTTTAGAGTCTTCATCTGAGTTCAAATTCAGTGCTCTTAAATTTGTCAAGTTCTAAACAAATCACTGTATGAGAAAGAAGCAACCAGAGGCAGTCAATGCCGCCATGCAACGTGGTAAACAATAAAGACTGAGTACAGGAAAGCAATTTACGACGACAGCAGAACATGAGCGATCCCACCCTAGCTGCCGGAAAACAGAGCCCTCCCAGGGCCAGGCTGTGCTGAGATTGTTTTGTATTTGGTGCAGTGGGGCAGAGGCCTGAGGTCAGGGAACTGCAGTATGCGATGACCCACGTTCCAGGAGAATCAGCCAATGTCCAACTAGAGTACACTTTCCTGGACCACGGAGACTCCCTCCTTTCCATCTTCCTATCTCTCTTGTCTGGCTCAGAAAGGATCCTCATAACTGAGGATGATGACAGATATTCCATGGCTTAAAACAAGACCAATTTCTGAGTTAATGTTTTTATGTGCAGAGGTATGTATACAGACGTAGGTCAGTACAACATATACCTCCATGTGTGAGCTATGTGGGTATAGTCAATAAAGATCTGAATCTGCATTTATTTTATAGGACAAGGACTAAACTGGCTGGTATAGTATAAGCTACTAAGAAACCAGTACTCTTGGGTCTCTGTCTTTACCATTAATGGTAAAAACCATTAGCCACTGACTTCCTCTGAGAATAAGTCCAACACATATATTCTGCATGAAGAAAGAGTCAATCATTTCTTTCCAGGATGATTAAGAGTGAATGTGTGTGTAGAAAAGTTTATTTTATAAGGTCACGTAATTCCTAGGAAATTATATCTGCTTGACACTGATTACACTAAACTGAAGAACCGTTTACTGTTTCATTATATGATCTCATTTTCCCCACCACTTCTTGCTATGACATTCTGTGAGGAGCTGCTTACCCCGCACACAACAACAAAATTATCTAAGGAAGTGTCGTTACAACTACTGTCCACGGCCCCAAACGCCCATCCTACCAACACGATATCTGTCTCCTTTGGGAGGAAAAGGAAGCTAACGTCCAGAAACCCTAGGGTCTTCTCAACACACTGCATGTGAATACTTCATATGAGTACTCAGAGTCTGATGGAAATTGATACTTTTTGAGAATACTATTTGCCTGTTGGAAGTCCGTATAATATCAGAATCACTCTCTCTCATTTTCTGACATTAGGGGCAATAGGAAAAATTCAAGAAAACTGAAAGAGCAAAATGTCCTTTTTTTTTTTTAATTAATGAGCAGAAAATAGAAACTGAGTTCTGCAGAATAGTGAGCTATTTATTCTTGGCAAATTTCCTATTATTAAGCATGTGGTTTAAGAGCAAATTTTAAAAAGGCAGTTATTTGTAGGGAGTCAAGTGGGATTTTAGAGGCCTAAAATTCCAAAATAAATTAATAGGCTTTTTTGATGGTGGTTCAGAATGATTACTTTCTATGCAAGAATCTTCATAAAGATACTGCATTGTTCAAACTCACAAGGGCTGTCCCCTAGGGTATTCTAGCTGTCCTTGTTTAAGTAACCTTCTCAACGGTTTTCTGGTTTTCACAGTTTCTCTCTCTTCCCTTGGCTCTGTCTTCTAGTGATGATTTCTGCTTATGAGAACTCCAGTACCCCATGTAATAGTGATAACGTTTTGAATCTAAGACATCAATGGATTTTTGTTTCCTTTCCCATATATCATGTATTTAATGGCCATTCTGCCACTATGTGCAAGGAGAAAAGAGGAGAGTGAGTGACACTTCAGAAGGGCACAGTGCAGGGGGAGGTTTGATTAGACAGCAAGAGGATGTGGAATGCCTGCCCACTGCATCTTGGTGGATGACAGGAAGAAGAGAGACAGAGAGGACTGAAGGTTCAGACTTGTAAGCCAACACTTCGATGGCAGAAATGCCCATATGGGTATAGGAAAGACTGAGATCACTCTGGGCTAACAGTGCATCTGGGATGCAGCCCCATCAGCCTGGAAAAGGAGCCACAGCACAGCACTGGTTGAGAACAGCGGCTAAATGAGATACCTGAGGCAGCACTCCGGAATTCCCATAGTCTGCAGAGAACACATTCTGCACCTAGAGGTTTCCATGGGCCATGCTGAGGAACACCGAGACCTGTGGTGAAGATGCCTGGGTCCACAGTCTCCTGTGAGAGGTACCCAGATAATGGTCAAATGACTACGCAGGCACCATGTGACTCCCAGATCTTGTCTTTCTCCCCCCACCACAAGTCACATTAGCCTCATCCCCCTGACATCAAGATACCACCTTTGGAAGGTGCAGTAGGTGGGAAGTGAAGTAAAAAAGGAACAGTTCCCCAAAAGAAACTAAACTAGAAGAGATAACATCATAAATTGTCATACTCAAAGTCTCTTTTCCCTTTTGTTAAAAGATTAATTTTTATAAGTATAAAATCATGACACTCATGAGTTAAAGATTTTATTAACTCAAGTTATGAGGAAACTGGCAAGATTTTATAGCCATCTCAAAGGAGAATTCAAACACACACACACATATATCGGACATCAGGAAGACTGAAATGAATACCAAAAACTGGTCAATATCCAAAGGGCAATAATGAAGTGCATCTCCACCACACACAATTTGCACGGGACATTTGCATCACTTTCAGTGCTCTACAACCCGCAGAGCTATAAATCAGCTCAAAGTCAATGAAAGGCAGAGGTAACCCAGAGGGTGGACTAGATAGGACAGGGACCTTATTTGCCCATTTCAAAGTCTTTCACAATTTTTCCTCATATCTGCTACCAAGGGGTAGGGACTCTTGCAGAAGCTCAAATCAGTTGTAAAAACTGAAGTTGTATGTTCTTTGTATATTTTAGAAGTTATGTGTATATTACAACTCTCTATAAAGTCAGCTTTCAGGGACACTCATACCACATGCCACTAACCTCTATCTGAATTATCCTTCATCAAAATTCTGTAGACCCAGCAATGCCACACTGAGCCAAAGACTTCCAGAACCCAAAGTGTTCATATGCAGGGCCCTCTAAACCAGTGCTGCCAGGGTGTGGACTGTGACGTGGTAAGAAAAACACTTCTCCCCAATGTGAGAGCCAACCTCATTTATATGAGGTGCTCCGGGTTTATGTCATCATAGAGAACAGTCCTTCAGACTTTATCTGGAGCCCCTCTCCTTAGGACTTCTACTAAAGATCTTGCAAGTCAGTCCAAAGGGCCATCTGAGTGACAGGCAATGAGCATTAGACCCATACTCTCACCCTTTGATGATCTTTATTATCCATCCATCTGTCCACCCGTCCAGTCTTTTAGTTGTTCACACCAGGCCAGCACTGGGCTAGGCTTATCACAGGTTAGTAGGTGCTTCCTAAGTCTTACCAACTGATCCCTTTCCAGGGAATTCTGTCTCCCGATCCAGGGAAATAGACTGATGTCTCAGGGAAGGGGCAAGTTGCAAGAGTCAAAGAAACCACAACTTACTAGATCTCTCTCTTTCTCTTCAGGCAAATTATTATCATCTGTGAAGTGCGAAGATGTAAGTCTCACCATCTCGTAACTTGCTAATGTCCACCCCGCGGCTGCGACTCAGGTTCAGGCCAGCTGCTGGTAACCTGTCCTCTTCCCCTCCTACTTATGTTCTTACTTTACTTTCACATCAGTCATTCATGCAGATTTTGCATCTCAGTTCTTTATGATTGGCTTACTAGCATAATATTATTTCTTACCTCATTATGACAATAGTATGATATAATCTTAACTTATTGATAACCTAATTGACAAGACTGCTTTGGACTATAATTACCCCATTTTTCTCTTCTTTCACCATACACTTGTCATGAATGATTTCATCTGTTCCTTAGTTTTTTTCACTTTCTTCTCAGCTCCAGAATGCCTATTGGATTTTTCTAGTTTGTTATTTATAGCTGCAGTTGCTTACATATCAAACCCAAACTCATCAATCTCTCCCAGGATCTGCTCCTCTTATTCTGAGCATCATCCTTGTGACCAGTCCAGCATCCCAAAATCCCAGTATGTTCATAACCTGGCCTCTTTCCAGCTTTCCATTGTTCCACATTGTTCTTTGTCAGCCCAGTGCTAAGGGCTGGAGATATAAAGGAGATAGAACCCGCCAGAAGTTCAAAGACAGTCTATAGGAACTTAAAAGAGACAGATATGTAATTCAGCACATAGAATAACTTTCTTAAAATTTTTGTTTCCAAAGTTAAATAGACTAGTGCAGGACCTGGTGAGCTCTACTGTGCAAGCTGAGGCTGAAAGACCGTCCTTTTGGGGTGGAGGAGGACAAATAAAACAGCCTTTAAACATAAATGTTTCCAGTTTCTTATTGGAGCAATGAAAAGCCAGCTCCAACCAGAGTGAGGAGATCAACCCTGCAGCTGCCTCCTTTTCCCTCTCCATCTCAGGAAAATGACCCCAAAGGCGAGGAGCAGAGGGAGAAGGTAACTGGAGAAGGATGATGAAAGGAGACAAACTTTATTCTGATGACTGTACCTATTGATTTCCACAGGACTAAAAAAGCCAAACAAAATTTCTGTTTGGAAGCACAAGATTTAAATTTGTATCCTCTATAATTAAACAAATATTTCTCCAGTGCCGGCCATGTGACGTGTCTAGTGCAGATTAAATAACAGAACGTTTGCAAAGGACACGGCGCATAATAGCACAGTAAACATTCAATAGGCGTTCCCTTCGGCCACCAGTGCTGCGTTGTTCTCACTTACCGATACTCTAAAAGAGCCCTGCTATTTAATTTGAGGACTAGCAAATCCTCAAATCACAGTCTCTGTCCTAAGCTTTCAATTAAAATTAAAAGCTTGTCTGATCCTAACTGTATTATGTTTGTAGCATAACCAATTTCTGCACCACCCCTCATGGGCGCCTTATGTCTGCAGCTGACAGCCCCTTTTCAGTGGTGAGGAGGTGTCTGTGCGTGCTCTCCCACCAAGTATACTATTACTTCCCTGAGGACAAGGATTATCTTTGGATTTTCTTTGAGCCTAGCCCAGAGTCAAATATATTAAATGCTGATGAAGATGTTCATAAAAATGACAAAGAGGGGACTTTCCTTCATGCACTGCTTGTCATTTTTTCAGCCTCATTCTGGTTACAGACAAAGAACAAAGTGTTCCACCAGTCCTCACTCCAGTATGTACCCAAGAGAAAAACAGGACATGTAAAGACTTCAGTGTTTGGTGAGTTCTATGTGAAGAACTCTTATCTGGAAAGGAAGATGACAACGCTAATGATGAATTCACTGAGGAAATGCATTAGATAAAGCAGATTGTCATCTTTTGTCTCAAATCATGCAAAAGGAATTGGAGGACACTCCTAACAGTAGTGTGTCAACCAGAAGGGTATTTTACAGGTCCTCAGATCTGTTATTAATGATTGCAACTGTTTCCCAGCAGGCTGGAACCACAGATTATTACAAAAAAGAAAGGGAGAAAGGAAGAAAGAAAGAAAGAGAGAGAAAGATGAAAATATCCAACTTTATGATTAATGTGTTGCATGATTTCCCCAGCATCTCTCCTGCCATCATCTCTTTGTGGACAGCACAGCTATGAGGACCCCTGTATCTGGCTACCTCCTGCAATATTACTAAGGTCAGTGATGTGACATTAACAGAGGACATCCAGCTCTTGGTCATCAATTTCAAAGAAAGACAGCTTGGGCCATCAGTGACAACCCAGATGGTGTTAGCGAAGTGCCACAGCAGAAAAGGAGACTGCACAGTCTAGTAAAGGAGTCAGGTGACCGGTTCCCAAAGGCCCTGCATCCTTAAGTCTCAGAAGCTGGCCTCTAAGTATAAGACACATAAACATTAGTTGGTGGACACTCAGGTTTCTCCACTGCCTTGGTCCTCCCAGCCATTCTGCTGGCTTAAGGCTTGACACCAGGGCCTTATGCAAAACCATGAAAATGAAATAACTCTTCTTGTGCCTCTTCTCCTCTTCCTCTCTGTGCCCTTATCTTCCATTTGATAACTCCCAACCAGGACCAGGTAAATAATTTTGGAGGCCCCACTCAAAATGAAAATAAAATGTCCTTTGTTCAAAAATTATTAAGAATTTCAAGATGGTAATAATAGACTGTTAAACCAAGCATGGGCCCTTGTAAGTGTGGGGGTCCTGTACAAATGCACTGGGCTCACCTTCATGAAGCCACCCATGCTCCCCACTCCTCACCAACAGCCTCAGTCTCCTGACACTGCCTTAAGCCTCCCTAAGAAGCTGCACCCTGGCTGCTCCAGGAGCACTGCCTTCCCTACAGTGACCCCTAGATACCCCTTCCCCTTTATTTCTTTCCTCTACAGCCCTGCACTTCCCCTCCACTCAGCTGAATTCCTTTGTGATAAGGTGCTGGAGCCTAACAATGGAATAATGAGGAGTGTCAAGTTGGCATTGTCCCCAGTGCAGAGTCCCTGGTGGAAGAATCTGAGGTGCTAAGACAAGCTTCTGGAAGAAAGTATTCAGGCCTTTTCAATCACACACCCATCTCTTGCCTCTTCCTACCTGTGGTTCGGCCATAAGTGTTGGGATGTTTTTAATCCATACATCCATCTAACATGTATTAAGCACCTACTATTTGATAGGCATCATGCTACGTTCTGGGAATGCAAGGGTAAATAAGATTGGTTCCCAGCCTCTGAAGTACTCCCTTCTACTGGGGTTAGCAGAAACAAAGGAGATCATCACAGAGTGGTGACTTCAGGGAGAGATGTGAAGCAGATTAGTAATATCAGAGAATAAAGTATGGCTGGTGGGAGGGATGATGTCAGAGAGAGTGTTTTGTTTCTTTTACTTTTAACCTTTTTAATTGGTATAAATTAAGCAGTTACAAGATAGATACATACACCCCAATGTTCATAACAGCTCTATTTACAATATCCAAGACATGGAAGCAACCTAAATGTCCACTGACAGATGATGACTGGATAAATAAGATGTGGGGTGTATGTATACACACACACACACACACACACACACACACACACAGGAATACTACTCAGCCATAAAAAGGAATAAAATAATGTCATTCACAGCAACATAGATGAACCTGAAGATCATCATACTAAGTGAAGTAAGTCAGAAAGAGAAAGAAAAATACCGTATGATGTCAGTTATATGTGGAATTAAAAAAAGGAAAAGGAAAATAATGAACTTATTTACAAAACAGAGACAGACTCATAGTCATAGAAAATAAACTTATGGTTACCAGCAGGGAAAGGGAGTGAGAAGGGATAAAATAGGAGTTCAGGATTCATAGATACTAACTACTATATATAAAACAGATAAACAACAAGGTCCTACTGTATAGCACAGAGAACTATATTCAATACCTTATAATGTCCTACAATGAAAAAGAATATGAAAAGGAATATATATACACATATATATGTATGTGTGTGTGTATACATATATATATAAATGAATCACTATGCTATACACCAGAAATTAACACAACATTGTAAATCAGCTACATACCAATTTAAAAATTCCATTAAAAAACCAAGACAGATATGTGCAGAAATGTAACTGATTTTACTTCTAAAATTTACTCAATGTTGCTATAAATCTCATGCTCTGCTTAGAGGAGACCTTGTTCCATATCATTCAATATACTGAAGAGGATCTGAATATGCCACCCTAAAATATTTCACTTTGGCATATTGATTATTTTGAGCTGAAGACAATTAAGAAACAGCAGATGCAGGAAAGATTCTCTGACCTCCCACTTTCTGTCTAAAACCAAGTCACAAATTTCCTACAAAAAACCTTCCCTCACTGTAGCAGGAAGAGTGAACTTTCTTATGACTGGAGATGGGGAGTCAATGTCAAGATGAATCTGTACAAACAAGCCTTACTGAGATAACCCTCTCTTCCATGAGTGTCCCTCACATACTTCCTATTCACTTGCCCACAATCTACTGTCCCTAGAAGGTATGGTAGTTCTTTTTCCTTCATATTGTCACATTTCCACAATTTATTAATCTTTGTTCAAATGGTATATAAGCTCTCAAGTCTAGTTGTTTCTTTGAGTCTTTGTTTCTCTTCAATGAAGATTCCTATGCCATGTAAAAATATTAACATCAAGTAAAATTTGTATACTTTCCTTTTGTAAATCTGTCTTTTGTCAGTTTAATTCACAGGTGTGGTTACAGAACCTAAGAGAGTAGAGGAAGAGTCTTTCCTTCTCCACAGTACTCAGCCCAATGCAGTGATTCTTTTTTTTCATTGAGATTCACATATTTTCTGCCCATCATTGACCAGATCAAATGTAATTTGGGGGGAAGTAAATACGTAGTTAGAGATTCTTCCCCACCTCCCTCTTCACTTGCTCTTTTTCAAGTTTCTGGGGGAGGCACAGGGGTCCTGTGTTAGGGAAGGTGACCCTCACCTGTGTCCTCTCTGGACTTGGGCTACTCTCCTGGTATGCAGTGTGACCTGCCTGATCACACGGTGCCAAGGTCTATGACGGTATTGGGATGTGATCTCCTAGGCATCATCAGGCTGTAGCAGACGACCCTGCGGGTGGCTTCATGCTCCTGCGCCTTGGGACCTGGGTGCTGCACTAGCCTCATCTGAGAGCACGGAGCTTGCTGCAGCTGCTGCGGGGCCCACTTTCCTCAGCACCTCCCTCGGCCACCCCGCCCTGCAGGCGGAGCACCAGGCCCAACACCCGCCCTTCTGGAATGCCTGCAGTCCCTCCAGCTGCCCCTAGGACAGTGGCATTCTGGAACACACTCTTGTTTCCTCGTAATTCTACATTCTGCTACCCCACTTCCACCTCAGGTTCTGGCCCAGATGCAGAAGCCAGAAGATTCTCTTCTATTTTTGGCATTCCACCATCTTACCACCCCACCCAACCTCCGTAGGGCTTTTCTCCTTCCGTGAGAAGGGAACTTCCACATATCCCACAGTCTTCCCACATCTGCGGTTAGCCCTCTAAAATTTAGTATCTTAATGTGTAGAAAGCAAGCTGTGAGATTTCTCAAAAAATTCTGTCTCTTGAAAGCTCGATTTCCAAGACTCTTGTCTTCTAATAAAGTTTAACATCTTCACTCAAAGCTGAGCAAAGAGCTGCTTTATTCCAGCTGCTTTTGTCCTGTGCCCTGTTCTTCCCTGGGCCCAGATCTTCATAGTATAAAGACAACCGAGGAAAAAATCCAAAATACTGGGGAGGAAAAATGAATCTATAGAAGTCGCAGTATACAAAGGAGAGGGAACTTTTTTCTGTAAATATTAGATGCCATGGAGAGAAGAGAAACAGACAAGGTGGCCTTCTGACTGTTTCAGGTTTCTTCAAGGAGGCAATTCCAAACCACAGGAAGGAAGAACTTAGGCAGAGCTCAGCGATCCCCCCTGAATGGAGGACACAGATATAGGAGTTTGGGGAGACTGAGGTATCCGTCATTTGCAGGGCAGAGTTTCAGAGAGGAAGAAGTTAAACAAGAGCTCAAGGATTCCCTTAGGCTTGAACACTAACACCCGGTGTCTGAATACCAATCTGCAGATGGGAGGCTGGATTGCCATTAATATAACTGCTTGCATACTTTCAGCTGAACAATTTCTGAGCTCATGTAGATCTGCGAGATATTTCAGTTGCTACCAGTATGAATGAAAAGGCCTCCCTGAATACATAATGCACTCAGTGGAGCCCGCGGGAGGGTCATGCCTTAGAAGTAAGGCTAAATGAGCTCTAGAAAAGATTTTAGACTCTTCCTAACAGAGCTTAAAATTTAGTCTCCAGATCAAGCTTATGGCAAATGACTCAGTCTCCTGCTGAATGATATTCAACATTCTTTAAAGGAAGACAACAAAATCCAAATAGTCAATAGCAAAACATTCATAACATGTGACATTCAGTGAAAAATTACTAGATATGCAAAATAAAGCAACAAATCCTACAACCAGGAGGAACAGTAGAAACAGAGCCAGCACAAGTGATGGAATTTGCATATAAGGATTTTAAAGCAGCTATTTAAATATGTTCACATATTTAAAAGAAAATATAAACATAATGAGGGTTTCAATAATTACACTAAATATAAGTAGCCTCCATTGTAAATTTGGACTTTACACTTTGTATTTATATGCACTTCAATCAAAACAGAGACTGCCAGATGAAAAGCAAGACCTGGTACTAGCTACTGTGGAAAATACCCTTAAATATAAAGATAAGAATAGATTAATAGTAAAAGGATAGGAGAAATTATACTATGTCAACCCCAATCACAAGAAAGCTAGAATAAAGCTATATTAATGTCAGACAAATGGGCATCAAGAAAAGGAATGTTACCACAGGTTAAGAAGGTCATTTCACAACAATAACAAGGTCAGGTTATCAAAGTGACATAACAGCCCTAAATATACATGTGTTTAATAATAGGGTTTCAAAGTAGGTAAAACAAAACCTGACAAATTGAGGAGAAAAAACTCAAATCCACAATTACAGCTGAAGATATTTCCCTGTCAGTATCTGATTTTTAAAAGTCAATAGAAAATCAGTAAAGACCTTGGGACCCTAACAACACCATCAGGCCACTGGACGTAACATAATGCTACCCTCAGGAACAGCCAGATGTACATTCTTTTCAAGAGTACATAGAACATTAGCTAACATAGACCATTATCCAGACCACAAAAGAAATCTCAATACATTTAAAAGGATTTAAATCGTATAGAGTATGTCCTCTGCTCAGCATGTAATTAAAATACAACACAATAATGATATCTGGAAAATCTCCAAATATTTGGAAATTAAGCATACTTTTGAATAATTCATGGATCACAAGGAAAACACAGTACAGGCAATCCTTGCTTTGCACAGGTTCTACTATGCACAGATTTCAGTGACCATTTGTTACACCACTCCCCCATCAACATGGCTCAAATTTCAGTAACCACATTTCAACTACCACAGTATGCTAAGTTTAAGTGATTTTATAAGGTATAAACTTTATTGTGAGCTCATTAGTCCATGAATCACTGCGCAAATGACAGATGAGCATCATGGTCAGTGACCAATCACATCACTTCTCCCCAAATCTGGTGGTGATTCACTGCTATACATCTATTATTCAATTCACAAACACAGAATAGAGCTATTTCCTCCTTGTCTGCCACTAATAAATCACATGACATTTTACAGAAAAGGGTGAGCCAAAGAAGGAACTGACCAACAAAGATGAAAGTGCACCGAACAGATGAAAAGTGATCATCTTGGAAGCACAATTTGAATCAAATGCAAATGGAATTACTGAAGAAACAGCTCATGTGTGTCGCTAAAATGACTGCTTTTTGAGAGACTCTAGATTTGCAGTCAGAGGAATTGGGTGAAGTTGGCATAAATGAGGAAGTGACACTGGCAAAAACTTGACATTGAAGGAACTGTCAGATGTTTTGTACCATTGAATGTGGAAAGGATAAAATGTGGGACGTTGACCTAACTTTAGAAAGTTCTGAGGGTAACAATTCACAGGGGCATCGAAAAAGTGTGCAATCCATAGCATAAATTATATGATGAAGAGGCAGCAAGCTACTCTTCAAACTACTCCTGATGCTTTTTTTTAAATTGTGGGAATATACACATAATATGAAATTTATCATTATAACATTTTTAAGTGTGCAGTTCAGTATCATTAAGTACATTCACAGTGTTGTGCAACCATCACCACCATCCATCTCCAGAACTTTAAAACATTTTCCCAGACTGAAACACTTTAATGTTTTTAAACTACAATATGCTAAATAAATATTAATTTTACCATTTTTTCATTTTCTTATACATTTATAACAGGGTTTTTAATGTCATGACAAAAAATTTTAAAGGTCACAGAACAGTTGTCATTTTTCCACTGATTATTAAGATTGCTTTGCATAACTTCAGTTGGCATGGTCATTTTTATGGCTTCACTATTGTGTAAAGCAAGGACTGTCTGTATATCAAAATTTGTGAGGTGAAGGGAAGTGCTCCTAAAGGAATATTTTTGTAGTTTTGTATGCTTACATTAGAAAATAAGAAAATTCTTACAATGCATACATGTATCCAATTATTGCATTATACACTTTAAACTTACAATGTACATGTTAATAACATCTCAGTACAACTGAGGGAGGGGAGAAAGAAAAGGAGAAAATTCTCAAATTTAATTATCTAAATTTTCACCTTAAGAGCTAGAAAAAGAAGAGCAAATTGAACCCAATTAGAAGGAAAGAACTCATAAAGAGCAGAAATTAATGTAATAAAAATGCATAAACAACAGAGAAAAATCAGTGAAATCAAATGACCCAGCAATATTATTCCTACATATTTATTCAAAAGAAATGAAAATGTATGTTCATCCAAAGACTGGTATACTAATGTTCATATCTCATAATAGCTCCAGACTGAAAACAACACAAATGTTCATCAGGAGGTGAATGGATAAATATATTGTGGTATATCTATTTTAATGGAGTATTACTTTGCAATAAAAGGAATGAACTACTAATTTATGCAGCAACACAAATATTAACATTTTGAAAGCATCATGCAGTGTAAAAGAAGCCAAAAAAAAAGGTACGTACTGTATATAATTCTATTTATTTAAAAATTTTTAATAGGCAAATCTGATCTATAGTGACTGACGGTAAATCAGTGGTTTCCTGGTGTCTGTGGTGAGATGGGGAGATTGACTGTAGAAGATCATAGGAAACTTCTTAGGGGGATTGAAATAGTCCATGTCATGTTAAGGCAGTAACTTGGGTGTCTCTATCGGTCAAAAGTCATTGCGTTTAACACACGTGCATTTTAGTGCAAATCAAATACATAATAATCATAATAATTACGAGGGATGCCAAACCGTGAGTTTGAAGGATATGTTCATGTAACTTTGGATTCTAATGAACCAAGGGTATTGATGGTGATGTAGGGGAGGTGGACACTTTTACAAGGATGCATGTTTGTGTTTATATTTGTGTGTATGTGTGTGTGTGGTGGGGGTGATGGTTCATTTTCCTGCCTCCCACCATCCTGCCCCAAAGAAACACCCCCTCCTTCACTTTGCTTTCTCTCACTCTTCTAAGTGCCTATCTTCCAGCAGACAGAAGCATTTTCATAGACATATTTACAGCACAGAAATTCAGTCAATGACAAAGGAAGCTGCAGCCTTCTGTGTTCTCTGCATTAAATACCTGGACAAATCCAGAACTGAAGGAAAACATATTTTCTGTCCAAGGGTAATTTACAGCCTATTGCATTACTACAAAGTGAGTATATTACTCTCTCCAAGTTCCAAACAATAAGCCACCTACTTCCTCAGGGCTTTATTTTCCCCCAGGAACTAGGTCTTTCAGGCATATTGACGGGTGATAACACACACTGTGCCGTACTTCCTGGGGGAATTCAGACCCAGTCTGAACTAGTTACTGCCGGCAGGCAGTTCCTCCACAGCCTGCGGCTTGAGAGGATGTGGGGCTGCCACTAGCAACCAGAAGTCAGAATGGAAAGCAGCAGGACCTCAAAAACTGTCCCCGATGATGCCCAAACAGTTTCCTGCTTTGAAAGACAGCCCTGCTTTCTTTGAGTCTTGGCCCCAGAGCAAAGGATATCAGGCCATTTGCATTTCATTGGTCATCTCTCCGAGGCCTAAACTTCTCACTCAGCAAACCAATGCCAAGGAGCAGGCTAGGCAGCGTCTGCCCAGCAGCACCCTGTCCCAAGGCAGTGGCCAAGGCTGTGCTTCCTCCAGCACCGGAAATCGGTTCCTGCCTCCAACGCAGCAGGCACGTGTGGGCCGTGCAAACTGTCCTGGGCTCTGCCTCACCCACAGCTTTGCTGTTTTGCTTCTGTTCATTCTTGCACGTAGCACCATTTGGAAAGCCCGGAAGCTACCTATCCCACTCCTTTAAACACCTTCTTCACAAGCTAATTCTTTTAAGTAGTTGTATGGTCAGCCCTCCGTATCCACAGCTTCAGTATTCACAGGGTAGTTGAATCCACAGAAACAAGACCCACAGATACAGGGGGCCAGCCTTACTGCACCATTTAAATAAGGGACTTGAACGTCCACAGACTTTAGTAACCTCAGGAGTCCTGGAACCAACCCCCGTGGTTACCAAGAGATGACTGTATATGATATTCCAAGACTGGACTCACCTGGGCTATTTCTTGGGCATGTTATGCACCAGTGAGTTTGGCAGAAGTCACAGAACATCATGTTTTCGTACGCTTGTTTTCTCAAATTTTCTTAAGCTGCCAATTACATAGAGATTAAGTGCTCAACTAGGATAAACGACATCTACTCCTTTGATTCATAAAGTTTTGTCATTCAAATTGATCACACCTAGTAGTAAATATTCCATAATAGTTCTCCAACCAAAAAAAGCTATGAACTGCTTTTTTTTTTCCAGGTTCCAAGTTTAGGGAGACATTGTGTCATATGAGAAACACTAGTCCCCCTGCCTGAGGCTGAGTCTAAGGTGGAGAGTGTGCCTGCCACACAAGCCAGACCAACGGTACAGAGACCTAGACTAAGAGGCTCTGGCCCTTGCGGGTCTGCAGCTTTCTGCTGGAATCTGAGCTTGACTTCGGAGGCCTGTGGCTGACCCATCAAACCGAGCTCATTTTAGTAATTTCCAACTCCGTTCCACATGTCCTTCTTGAGACTGGATATAACAAGGCAGACAAATGACCTACGTATTGGGACTAAAACCTTAAGGCCATAAAGTTTAATCTAAAACCCAGGTTGGAGTGGGGGCAGGTATAGCTCAGTGGTAGAGTATGTGCTTAACATGCATGAGGTCATGCATTCAATGCCCAGTACCTCCATTAAAAAAAATCTCTCTTTCTCTTTATATATAACCCAAGTTCAAATATATATATATGCACACACATGTATATATACACATCTCCCAAGTGTACATTCTTAGTTGCAGCAGAATTTATTTTGCTCCCAGAAATGCTGGCCAAAAGATGTTGACCAAGTTCTGAACTAAGCCAAAAGTCAGAAATAAATTTTTTAAATCTACTTGTCAAAGAAAAGATCTTGGACTCTTTTTGACCTGTATTGTTGGCTAAGTCTTTAGCTTGAAAATATGTAACATCATTTCATTTGTCAGAGCCAAATATTCAGTGAAAATCATGTGTGTTTTGAAAATATTTAGATGTTCAAAAAATTCCTTGTATTGCCTTTATAAAGTTTCATATTTTTAATAAATCAAACTTAAAAAGACTTAACCCTTAGGAGGCGTCTGATAGGGGACCCTAGATTTGAAATGATCAAATTAGTATTGTTTTAGAATCTTATTAAACAGGTTCCATCTCTCACAAATGTAAATTCCCATCAAGTTTACAAGAACAAATTTTGTAGCTAAGTAAAATAAGAATAAGTAAATACTGTATTTCATATAGCAGGAAAAAAATTCCCCTGTCTGCATAGTACATTAGGTACATTACAGGAGGGTTTCCTTGCCCCAGAAAATTATCAGACTAAACATTAATGATACTGCAGGTGGCAGCAACTATGAACTTAATATAATAGGGTTATTGTCAGTCATTTTTCCCCAATGATGTTTACATTTTCCTATAAATAAGATATTCATTGATAGCACAAAATAAGAGTCCTCTTCTGTTACCCTGACAGTGAGATGGAGTGACTGATGGGAGAGGGCAGTGGGAGGAGAGGGGAAGGGAACTCCATTCTAACCCACATCTTTGGAAGCACAGATAACTGGTAGACCTTTTGACCATCCTTGAAATTTAAAACAGAGGTACTGGCAGCAAGAACAGAAAGAGCAAAAACCAGCCCAGAACAAAAAGAAGTTGGTCGGTGTGCCAATTCCTCATTTTGGTGACTAAAAGATTGATAATGTAAAACTTAGAATTTACTAGAAGCTACTGTTGGCCCAATAAAATGTGGTTTAGTACATCAAACATCCATTATTAAAATGGTTCCAGACTGTGCTAAATTTCCTATTTAGGAATTGTGATATAATATCCTTGAAAATGCTACTTTTTGTTTATAAGGACACAGAGCTTACAGTCAGTTGATAGGCAGATAAAATTTAGCCTTTGTCAGTGATCTTACAAGTTTCATGGAATTGAATTTTCATCTAGGTCCGGAAAGGAAATCCAAGTAATAGGTCCTAATTTCCAGTATAAAGCAAGAAGCAGGTCAGCTAAGATCCCTGGGAAGAACTGTCAAATGCCACAGCCAGAGTCACATTAGGGACACTGCAGCTGACTTAAGTCAGGTAACAAATGAAGACCGACCTCCCCCACAACAAAAGAATTGATAGTTTGTTATAGGGGCAGAATCACATTCCAAACCAAACCCTATTTAAGATACGTGTGGTTAACATTTGCACCACTGTGTTATTATGCGTTATTTTCAGGAATGAAAACAGGCTGCTCTCTGTACAAGTGTCCTCGTGGCACCAGAGCTAAATACTCAGGGCACTGATACCTGTCCAGAAATGAAGACAAATTGCTAGAAAATGACCAAGGCAGTCAACCAAGATCTTGGGCGCATTTTAAACTCATCTGTAGGTTTAAGTTGGTGGCAGAAATGGTGGCTTCAGCTACCTCTCGAAGTGAAACAATTTCAACCCACTCTTTTGACTAATGCCACCTCTGTTCCCATCGATACGTGGCAATATGACAAGGCTCAGAAAAGAAACCCCACGTTGCTAGCATGCCTGCAGCCCCCAGTGTGATCTAGACTGGGAAACTGGGTGGGAGGGGTGGGAGTGGGGTAGCAGTTCCTCTTAAACTCAAACTCCCCAGAAACTTTTTGCCTGAAGTTGTTAAAGTATTGGTAATTTTTTTAATGAATTTACTCTCTGTGTTACAAATGTTAAACTCTTGCGCGCTCTGTCTCCTCAGAAGCAGAAGTGTTTGTGTTGTGGCATAACAAGGCCCCCAGGGTATTTCCAGCCAGGCTGGCAGCAAGAAGCAATATAACCATCTTGCAGAGGAAATATCATTCTTGCACATTACCCAAGAATTGGTGTTTAGCCCTACCAGGCTTAAGTAGGGTGGAGAAGTTTTAAAGAGTGATGTGGAGACTGGCCCGCCCCCAAAACAGACCCCACAACTCAGCGTTTTCCTTGGAGAAGCCACTACTTCCCCAAATCTTGTTCACAAACTTGTAGGTGCAGAAGTAATCTTGTAAGTGTCCCAGGGTTGGCTAGACTTCAGCTGCTGACTCACTCAAACAAAGCCCGGAAGACAATGATGTATAAAGCTAGAATGCTATTTTAGAATTTTGCATTCTGGATGGCCTGAGCAGACCATTCTTTCCTTCTAGACAAGCTACGTTATCACCAAATTGCTTGGTGAGCGTGGGTGACAACCAGGGTAGTCAGGACACAATGGCATTGGGCTCTGATGACCTGTAATGTCCATCTTCATATTAGAGATTGACATGCTGGGCAGACCAAATACACAGCCACTGATAACACACCCTCTTTTCACACATCTTTATGTCTCCTTTTCCTCTCTGTCCATTGCTGATAAACTCCTTTGCCGATTGACACTTCTTTTTTCTTTAGTTGCGTGACTCCTTTCCCTTAAGGTTACCAATGATCATGCAGTAGGGTCGCTCTCCATGGCTGTGCTGGTCTGGTGTGCTGATTTCTGTTCTTTTTCTTTCTTTCTTTTGCACGTTTAAAAAGATGTATTTACAGGAACAACTCCCATTCTCTGGGACTCTTAGAACAATAAATCCACTTGAGGAGAAATAAAACAAATAGTGGAGGCAGACATAGCACTGTTCCCCAAGTTACCAACCCCCAGGTCCCAGGCCTGGGTTGGGCTGATGTTTGCAGGAGGTAGCGTAGTAGTCCTTTGAACCCACCCTCTCCAGCCTGGAATTGATTTCTTAATTCAACCTACAGAGTGCAGTCTCTCATTCAAGTTGTTAAGGGTACTTCCTCAAGTGCCATCTATATTATGAAAGGATGTGAAGATATTTGATGAAAACCTGAAGACTGTGTGATTCCTTGAGAGTTGGTAGCTCATGGTGGGGAGGTGGGGACAGTGCTCAAGAAAAGGATAGAAAAGGTGTCACCAAGATGATTATGTACCTGAGGGGGTTTTATCCTCAAAGCTATGTGCTTCCACGATCACTAAGATGTGACAATTGAAGGAGGAAGAAGGAAGAGGAAAAGACACACATAAACATCTGCAGTTGGGGGGTGTGGCAACCACATGCTGGTTCTTACTTGACTGCTCCTGGCCCAGGTGTGGTCCCTGATGGAGCACCTGTCATTGTCAAGGGCCAGAGCTCTGCACTCAGGGAAAATGAGAAAAACGTGTTACCAATGATTCATAAACTTTGCTCTTTTTGATTTGCCAGGACATCAACTTTTTCTTCATTGGCCTGGACTATCTAGAGGTGAGGAAGGCAGAGGGCAGCAGGAGGAGATTGGGAGATTACTAGAAGGAATCCAAGGAGAGAGAAGATAATAATCACCTTCTGGAATTCCATAACAGGATTTTGCAGCATAACATCAGCTTTACAAACTTGCCTGAATCCTTGAGAAAAGATTGTCCCCCTGTCTTTAGCTTAGCAATGAAACTCTCTGGCCCTCTAGATCCCAGAATTTTACATGAGATACTTCAAGAACAGGAAGTGGGTGAGTTAAGGGCAGTGTGTGTGGTGGGGAAGGGGGGCTGTCTTTTTCTGAGCATAGAAAAGAAAAGGAGGAAGGGAGGCAGATAGCCAGATGAGTGCCCTTTGCCCCTTCCTGGCTTTTGGCCTAGAGAGGAACTACATCTAGTCAATTCACCTGATTCACTACGCAGTCTGTTGTATAAAATCACCACAGATACTGAGGAAGCAAATACTGGCCCATTGCTTCTGGAGAAATACAGGGTTAGGTTCCTGCGAACCTGTGGTCATACATTTTTTTTTCCTTTTAAATAGACTTTATCTTTTAGAGCCATTTTAGGTTCACAGCAAAACTGAGCAAAAAGTAGAGTGTGCTCCCCTGTTCCCCTGCCCCTACCCTCAATCAACATCCCCCACCAAAGTGGTACCTTTGTTATAATGGATGAGACCACACTGACACATCATTGTTATCCAGAGCCCATAGTTCATCTCTAGCACTGTACAATCTATGGGTTTTGATGAACAATGCCTAAGCTACCATTATAGTATCATACCAGATAGTTTCACTGCCTAAAATCTCCTGTTTATCCCTTCCTCCCCGCTAACCGCAGCAACCATGGATCTTTCACTGCCTTCACAGTTTTGCCTTTTCCAGAGTGTCATGTAATTGGAATCATACCTTACGTAGCCATTTCAGCTTGGCTTCTTTCTCTTAGTAAGGCACAATGAAGGCCCTCCCAGGTCTTTTCATGGCTTGATAGCTCATTTCTTTTTAATGTTAAATAATATTCAATTGTCTAAATGTACCTCGGTGTTATGGACTGAATTGTGTCCACTCCCCCAAATTCATATATTGAACTCCTGACCCCCAATGGGACTATATTTGGAGATAATGCCTTTAGGGAGGTAATGAATGCTAAATGAGGTTGAAGATGGGGCCCTAATCCAGTAAGACTGGTGTTCTTACAAGAAGAAGAGACAAGTGCACACAGAAAAAAAGCCATGTAAAAGCAGAATAAGAAAGTGGCCATCTGTAAGCCAAGAACAAATCTCTCACCAGTAACCAAATTTTTCAATATTTTGATGTCAATCTTCCAGCCTTCAGAATTGTGGGGAAAAAATTCTGTTATTTAAGTCATACCGTCTGTGGTATTTTGCTTTAGCAGCTGAGACAAACTAATACACATGGTTTATTGATCTTTTCACATACTAAAGGACATCTTGGTTTCTTCCAAGTTTTGGCAGTTATGAATAAAGCTACTATAAATGTCTGTGTGCAGATTATTTTGTGGACATAAGTTTTCAAATCATTTGAGTAAATACCTTGAGAAAAGAAGCATGACGTCTCACATGGTAAGAACATGGTTAGTTCTGTAAGACACTACCAAACTGTCTTCCAAAGTGGCTGCACCATTTTGCACTCCCATCAGCAATGAATGAGTTCCTGTTACTCCACATCCTTGTTAACACTTGGTGTTGTCGCGGTTCTGGATTGGGGCTATTCTAATAGGCATGTGGTGATATCTCCTTGTGTTTTAATTTGCATTTTGCTAATGACATATGTTGTGGAGTATCTTTTCATGTGCTTTCTTGCCATCTATATATTATCACTGGTGAGATGTCTGTTCAGGTCTTTTGCCCATTATTGAAACAGGTTGTTCCCTTTCTTATTGTTGAGTTTTACAAGTTCTTTGAATATGTGGGATAACAGTTCTTTGTCAGATATGCTTCATGAAATATTTTCCTTCATTCTGGGGCTTGTCTTCTCATTCTCTTGACAGCATCTTTCATGGAGCAGAGTTTTTAATTCATTAACCAATCAATATATAACCCTGTTATATGTATGTATCTGTTTAAAAACACCTTATTTATCAGATTTATTAGATACTGTTGATTCAAGAACATTGAACTCACAGCCAATAGCTCTAAAATGCATGAAGGATGCTTATTAAAAATATGTTGTCTTAGTCTGCTCAGGCTGCCCTAATGAAATACCACAGACTGCATGACTTAACAGAAATTTATTTTCCCACAATTCTGGAGGCGGGAAAGTCCAAGACCAAGGTTACAGCAGATTTCTGGTGAGAGCTTTCTTCCTGGCTTTTAGATGGCCAATTTGTCCTCACATAGCCTTTCCTCTGATTGCAAAAAGAGAGAGAGAACTCTCAACTCTGCTTAAAACATTAATCAGAACTCCACCCTTAAAATCTCACTTGATCCTCGTTACCTCCTTAGACGTCCCATATTCAACTACAATGACACTGGAGATTAGGGTTCAACATATGGATTTTAGAGGACACAAGCGTTCAGTCCATACCATGTGGATTTTCTCATGTGTTCAGTCCATACCACATGTATTTTCTCTATTAAGGCACTTCACAGCCTTCTTGCTCTTAGGAACGCTACACAGCCCTTCAGAACTACACCAGTGCACCATTTTAAATAGCAAAATCACCAATACAAAGCCAAAATAAAATTTTAAATTTTAAAAGAACACTTGTTTATAGTGTGAGCCCTGAAACAAGAAGGCAGAATGTCACCCTATAGGACTTCACGTGGAAACATACAAAAGGCAACTCAAATTTTTCACCACTCTGCACATGTCCACAAATGATAGTGAAAGGGCAACAGTTAAAATAAATTTTAGCAAGTGGGCAAATTCACATATATGAAACTTGCAGATAATGAGGACTGACTGTATATATTTTAGATAAATTAAAGGAATCACCCAAAGGAAGGGGCCTCCCAAGACCCCCACTCACCACTTTGGATCTTAGGGAGAAGGTTATAGTATAGAAAGCCCATGATAACACGCGGTCATCAAAAGAGGATGAAAGGACAGGAGTAGATAGGAAAGGTCTAGCTTGCAATCTGGAGCCTCCCTTGCTTCTCTTAGCCCACAGGACACTGAGTTGAGTGCAGAGAACCAGCCATAGGCCTACTGTGACAAGGCAAGGTGACCCTACAGCAAAGGTCACGGGCAGACGGCCAGGCCAGGTTGCTGAAGGGAAAATGGCAGAAACCCAGGGGCTATAGCTCATTAGCATTGAATAGAAACAGAGGCAGAGAGCAGGAACTGTGTAATTAAGTTCTTTTCAAGAACCTTGCTGGAGCCAGAGTCTGCCAGCTGCCGATTTCAGTCCCGAAGTGCAACAGGGCTTCCTGAATGAGGAGCTAGCCATTGGAGATGCAGAAATTCCTTCCGATGCAACTCATGAACACTCATAAGACCAAGGGCCTCTGCAACAGCTCCCTGCCCTCCCAACACAGCAGGGAGCCAGTAAGCCACACTCTAGACTCCATTATTCCATGAGGTTGAAATGCAAGGGGAAGGCCAGTCTAACTGGGCCACTGAGCAGCTTTATCCAACAGTGACTTAAAATAGCCAAAGGGACTATTTAAATTACTGGAGCTTTAAATCAGACTGGACATTCAGCATTTCCCCTACTTACCAATGGGTGGGAACCTGGGCGGAGAGCCACTTTAGTTAAGCAAAAGATAAATTCCTTTTTCTCTGTTTATCTCAGATGTACTATGAGGTGAAATATGTAGCCCAGTTACACAAATTTTTTTTTTCCAATTGGTTTTATTTTGAATGGTGGTCACAAACTAGTGAGGGAAATAGATGCTCCATCATTAATCATAATGACAAGGCAGTTTACGGTGAGTGCTTTAAGTGTTAGTTGCATCGATTTGCTTTACCCAGAGGGCAGCAGTGAGCTTTGGCAATGCTGTCAGCAAAGGAAGACATTGCTGCTCCGGAGGGCTGGTGCAGCTCAGTCTGGCCGTCTTTGGAAGGCTGCTACAGTACATGTGGATGCAATTCTCATGGTTTCCAGTGCTGAGTGCAGGGTAATCTGTCCCGTGCACAGGAGCCAGGTCCCTGTCCTACAATCTTCTTTTCTCCTTCTCACACACTCTCTTACCTCTACATCCCCACCGTGAGTCCCTGGAACACCTTACATAACTGAGTCTCTCTAGTAGTTATTGCTTCTCATTTGGCCTCCTCACTCTTTTAATTGCCAAACAATTCTTCATGTCCATGATGATTTTGTTCTTGAGATTTTAAATGTGCTGATTATTTTTCACTGCCACTCCTGCCATCCCCATCCAGTTCCCATCCTCCTCTGCGCTGTTCTGCACCCTTGAACTACTCGGGGAAGGGCGTTCGGGATTCTTGCTGGCTCTACTTCCAGTTGGGTTCCATCTTGGAGGGCACTCTCCCCATCCCTCCCTGAACCTTCCTGCTTTCCCGCAGAGTCTCTGGCTTTTGCTGCATCCCTCCCTGACTACAGCCTCTGCTGGGAGTCATCCTCATCATCCCCATAGCTCAACAGGATGTAAGGACACTCTTGCCCTTCTCTTGCTCCTTCGGTCTTGCAGGTGGTGATAGCTTCTATGTGCCAGCCTCTGAGTGCTTAACAACCCCATTGTTTCCTTTAAGTCTGCCCACACCCCTATCATTTCTTCACTGAAATGTCTTGATTCAGTCACAGTAATTGGATTCTGCTTCCTGATACTCCAAGTAATCTCCAGTTTTCTATTCGTGATGCTTCTTTCAAGTCTTGAATGTTTCCTGGTTCAGCCCACAGACCATCTGCTTTCAGAATCATCATCATTTCTGGCTGAAAAAGCAAACTCCTGGGGTCCATCCTAGCACCTTTCCAATCAGGATCCCTGGGAGGGCTTCTTCATTTTAACCGGCTCCTGAATAGCTTCATAGCCAAACTGAACCCAGAGAACTTCATACAAGTCTCCCCTCTGGTTGGGGTACACCCAAGTGTCTTTTGGGGCATGTCAGTAGTTGTCCAAAACCTTTGGGTAAAGCCCCTTTTTATTCTTTAAAGATGAGTCAAAAATTAATTACATGTATTTCAAGCGATTTAAACTTCTAAGAGAAAAAGCTATCTATAAATAATGTATTTTTGAGCCAAGCCTAGTAAATTTTTGGAGGCTCCATAAAGCCCTATCTATACCTTTAGGAACACCTAAAGGACATCCATTAAAGAGGAGCTGAACTGTTCAGTCCAAATGGCTCTCTGTTCCAAAGCACCCGTGTTTCTTCCATGCTCACTGTTTGGGATCCTGAGAGAATTCAGAATAGCAGTAACCAGAGCAGTTTAGTTGCATCTGGTTCAACTTACAACCTTTAAGAAAAGGAAACCAAGCTGAAGGGACTCGCCCAGAGTCTCACACCCAGTTGGTTTGTTTAGTGTATTTTTTGATAGGTTTTCCTGCTCCGATAATGACTTTAGGTGTTGTGTGCATACAGGTTGTGACAGAGTTGACCCTCTGGGTCCAGTTCTTCCCCTGACACTTAGTTGGTGACATAAGATTGAAATACCACCTATTTGTTTGGTTTTTGAGGTCTGAATTAGTTTCCTATTGCTCATAACAAATTACCACAAATTTACTGGTTCAAAACAACACTTGTTTATTGGCGCTACAGTTTCTGTAGGTCAGAAGTCCAAGCCCAGCTTGGGCTTCTGCTGAGGGTTTCACAAGACTGAAACAAAGGGCTTGGCCGGGCTACATTCCTTTCTGAAGCTCAGGGTCCTTTCCCAAGTTTATATGGTTGTTGGCAGAATTCAGTTCCTTGTGGCTGTAGGACTGAGGCCCCTGTTCTCTCGCTGGCCATCTGCCAGGGCCACTCCACACTCCTAGAGTCTGTCTGCAGTTCACTGCCATGTGGCCTCCTTCATAGACTGTCTTTCACTTCGAATCATTCTGATTTTTTCTGTCTCTGACTTCTAGACCCAGATATAAAGGGCCTGTGTGATTCAGTCAGGCCCACTAGATTATCTCCCTTTTAATGAACTCGAAGTCAGCTGGTGAGTAACCTCATCACAAAAGTGATGTGTCCTCAGTTCAAAGGTTCTGCCCACATTCAAGGGGAGGGAGTAGCACTAGGAGTGGATCCCAGGGGCAGGAATGTCGGGCGCATCTTCAGATTCTGCCTGTCACAAGGCATTAAAGCCGCAAACATTTGTTGAATGCCAAACACTGTTCTAAACCTTGTTAAAAGATAAACTGAGGCATATTTAAAATTTTTAAGAGTTTAAGCAGATATCAATTCCAGTTGGGTAGCACCAAATCGGACGGGGTAAAGAGTACCCCACCAGTAGGAACCAGGGGAAAGACTTTATGGACAAAGTACAGAAGCAAAGAAAGGAAATTCTTTGACTGGCTATAGCTTGAAGTCTAGTTGGCTGTTTGTGATTGGTTGTCCTTAGCATTTTGGTTTTGTTACACTCAGGCATTTACAGGCATGGCTTTTGGTTTGTTTATGTAGGGCCACTGGCAGGTTAGAGCTACCTCATTCTAACGGTGTCCTTGTTTAATTACTATAACAACGCTATACTTGTTTTACTCATATAATCCTTACAACAGCTCTAAGAAGTAAATACTGTTATTACTATTATTGGATAATAATAGAAAATAGACTTTTTATAGACAAGTAACTTGAGGTACATAGGGCAAATACAAATTAAAAATAAGAATTTTAATTCCCCCTGTTAAAAAATAAGAGAAGAGACTCTCATCACTCCCCTTGGAGAATTTCTTTTTTTGTCCTTTTCAAATGTGCATAAGTCTTCTTAGTGGCTAAATAAAATTCTGGCCAGTCTCACAACTCAGGGACTGGGAGCCATCTCTTTGAAATGTAATCATCAAGGAAGACAATGCCCAGTGTCCCAGTGTCCTGGGAAGAGATTAGCCTACTGGTCATCTGATTCCCAGTTGCAAAACCCATTAACCTAATGTACTGGGTTAAATTCCCTTAGCAATATGAAAGAGTGAGATTTCCTTCTATTTTTGCAATCCCTTTAGCAGATTGCCTGTCATGCGGATTGCATTCGGTCTAGTGTTCATTCAGTAATAAAATTGTTTTCTTTCTTTTCTACCTTCATAGCAAGGTTTTCTGGGTTGGAAGGAAATTTTGTCTTTAATTATATTTTCCCAATAGGTAGAGAGGAGTTAACCAACTGGTCGGTGACACCTTGCTACTGAGTTGGCAGAGTTCAGATTGTGAGCCCTTGTCTCTACCCACCTCACTATCTTGCTGTTGTTTTACCAGAAACAACTTGTAGTTTCTCACTGTTCCTTAACAGAGACTTCTCCATCACTGTTCTGTGATGGCCTCACAGCTAATCCTTTAGACCAGGGCTCTTCAAACTTAGGAACATTGACATTTTAGGCCATGTAACTCTCTGTTGTGGAAGCTGTCCTGGGCATTGTAGGATGTTTAGCAGCATCCCTGGCCCCTACCCACTAGATGCCAGAAGCACACCCAGTCGTGACCATCAAACATGTCTCCAGACATCGTCAAATACTTGGAAAGAACAAGGGCAAAATCACCCCAGGTTGAGAGCTATTCCTTTAGTGGAAGAAGTAAGAAACACATACACACACAAAAACACACACACCATTCCTTGGCAGGGAGCAGGGAAGGGAGCAAAGAACCATAGATGGGAGAACGACATTGACTTTCACAGAATGATTGGGGATCAACAGTCTGGTTATGGAGGCTGGTGCTTTTTAAATCTCGATTTTGCAGAAACAAGTAGAGACCAGGATTGGCTTAGCTTTGGCCTCATTATTCTTTCACCTTATTCTTTTTTCCTGGTTGCGCTGAAGAAAGTGCCAGAGAGGAGCAAGTCATAATAAAAATCATTCTCTTTACCAAAGATTTTGGCAGCTCTAGTTTGTCCTGTATTTCCCTATCTTTGGTGAAACTTAAAATTCTGTTAAACACCCTAAAGGATCTTTTGTGGGGAATGGAGGTGAAAAATTAATGAGTTGAGTCAAGGACTGCACTTCAGGCTTTATACGGACTTTATACTGCTGCAGACCAGCACAAAGATGACTTTATCCTGGGGAATTCTCAACTTAAAGCCTGGGACCAATTCAATGGAAGACTTTAAAAAAAAAAAAATTATTTCCTGCTACATTCAAAACTGTGTGCCTTCCTGTACTAACAAGAAACTTTTATATATACATTTTATATACATATATATATGTGTGTGTGTGTGTGTATGTATATGTATGTATATATATATGTGTGTGTGTGTGTGTGTGTGTGTGTGTGTGTGTGTGTATAGCTTTTGGAGCAAGATAACTTAGGAACTGAAAACCAATCCAACGCACTTTCACCCCTTTGCCTGAACATTCTGTACTTTAAATGCACTGCAGAACTATTGTTGTCTTTGTTCTGTGGCCATTTCCTTCCAAGCTGTGTAAAGAACTATTTCTTTCACTCAGTCAGCAAATACTATGTATCAAAGATCTGCTATCTCACCAGTACGTTAGGAAAAGACAAAGAATCATAAGACCCAGGCTCTCCACTCTCAAGTTTGGTCACTGCTGGGAGAAACCGGTTTTGTATCTGAGATGGGAAAGCATTTGTAAAATTTTCCAATCTGGGAACCCTGCTACTCACAAGCAGGTCAGGTTTCAAAAGTATATTCATTGATCCTTTTGTTTATAAGTAAAAGGAAGCGAAAAGGTCTTTAATATTGTCTTGCTTTTTGATGTATTTTCACCAAATGGAAGGAAGAAGGATTTTGTTCATGTTTTAGATTTTGACATACTCTGTTCCTCCGTACGTGGATATGTTGCCATTGCATGAGGCATCCTTTTTTTAAATAAAGTAATGTCAACTGAAATGAAGATCTATTGAGGAAAGTATCTCACCAGATGATATTTACAATGTTCTATGAAACCCCTTAGCAACTACATTATGATGTCATGCAAATTCCAACAGGTATTAAATTTATGAAAACTTCGGTCACATTTTCACTATACTTAAGCTTGGAATTATTGGATCTGCATTCTAGATGTCTGCTCGATTAACCTAAAGCTGTTGTACATCGAGTCTCCGTGCCTTGGCTGGGTGGCCTGGTGGATCCTGTTTTATTTTTGCCACCACAAGCCTAATGCTGAGTCTTGACACTGGTCCCTCCAGTACTTTCCACAACGTGTTTGCCAAGGTCAAAGGCTGCCTTCGAAGTCTCAAACACAGGAATCAAAGGAAACTTCTAACCTTGGGAAAATCCCTGCTAGAATAACTATGATGTCACAGATGTTAATACAAGGAGACGCTGACCTGACCTCTCTATCTTTCAAAACCCAAGTTCCCAGAGGGCATTATAGGGTCTAGGGGAGGAAAAGCTTTTCCTCTACCTTCTAAGGTTCTTTTTCTGAAGGCTGCAAATTAAACTGACTGAAGGAAACCAGAATGTGTCACCCCAAAATATGTCACTTCGGCATGATTATTTTGAATTATAGGCACTTAGGCAAAGCAGGTACAAGAACACTCTGACCCTCCTTTTTCTTCCTGAAAGCTGGAGAAAAACTCCCTTGTGAAAGGTGTCCTGCCTGTGTCAGGAAAAAGGACGATATTCCTATCACTGGAGATGGGGAACTGGGGGCCAAGAAATCTGCACAAACAAACCGTGTTTAATTAACCCTTATCTTCCTAGTTACTTCTTCACCATTTACTACCCCAACCAACCCCAGATCCCTTTGTTGTGAGAATTCTTCACAAATGCATGGTTTCCTTGTCTATCAGGTGTAAAGGCTTCCTGCTCTGGTCACGCAGGGTTTTCTTTCTCTTGACAAAGCTCTCGTGTATGTGTAAAAATTTAATCCAATGTTATTCTTTTCTCCTACTAATAAGTCCTCTCTCAGTTTAATTCTTAGGCCCAGCCAGAGACCCCAAGAGACTAGAGGAGAATTTTTCCTCCAGTAGGACACCCTCATCACCAGGGGTAGGGAATTCAGGCTGGGAAGCCTGTATACACAAGACAGAAGACAGATACAAAACACATACGAATTTATTTATTTGATGTCAACATTTTTATGGGACATAGAGGTGGGGGAAGGACTTTATAGGAAAAAAATAAAAAGCCCCAAAGACTTGGGACTTTATATACCATTTTAACAAGGGGCAATAAATTGTAAAGAAATGACTAAACAAAAGCTTTTAGAGGTGGTAAATTAAGTGAAAGTGACTAGGAAATACATGAAGGAAACTCATGGCAGTGTCGGGGCCCATGCAGGCCACTCCAGAACACGCCTCCATGCTATATTGATTATTTTGAATTAAAGTTACTTAAGAAACGGTCAATACAAGAGGGGCATTCTGACCCTCCTTTCTATCTCTCTGAAAACAGGAAATAAATCGCTCCAGGGGAAGGTGCATTCCCTGCCTCCGGAGATAGGCCGCCCTTATTACCAGAGACAGGGAATTCAGGCTAAGAAGCTTGGATGAACAAACCTAGTTACTGCTTTAATTTACTACCCCAAGCCCAAACTCTGTTCAGATTCTTCATTAATTGAGCACCGCAAGCCTAAGTTTCTTTGTCCTGTCAATTCCTCACAAATGTATTGTTTCTTTGTCTAAAAATATAAAAGCTGTGTGCTTTGGGAACTGTATTCAATATCTGGAACTATATTCAATATCTTGTAGTAACTTATAATGAAAAAGAATATGAAAACGAATATATTTATGAATATGCATGACTGACATATTATGCTGTACACCAGAAACTGACACATTAAAACTGATAATACTTCAATTTAAAAGAAAAAAAAGCTGTGTGTTTTGGCCACTTCTTAGATCTTATTTCTATGGGACCTCCATGCACACAAATTAAAGTTTGTTTCTTTTTCTCCTGCTCACCTGCCTTGTGCAGTTTTATTATTACTCCAGCCACAAGAACTCAAGATGGGTAGCAGGGAAACTTCCCCTCCCCGACAGAAGAGAGGGTTATTTTCATAAGGTTTATTTGTGCAGGCTCATCCAAGCATCAACTCCGCATCTCCAGTGATAAGAAGATTCTCTTCCTCCTGGTACTGGGAGGGCACGTTTCTCACGGGAAATGTATGCCTGGCTTTTGAACAGAAAGGAGGAGGGCAGAGAGGCCTCCTTGAATCTGCTGTTTTTCAATTGCTTTCCACCCATAGTAATCAATATGCCATAGTGGCATATTTGGGGGTGACCTGTTCTGATTTCCTTCAGTGGGCTCCAGGATTTTCTGGCTGGAGCTTCATTTTCTTTCCCAGGTGGGAGGCGACCCTGAATGGAGTCTGAGTGGTTCTCAGGATATTCTCAGGGATGGTCTTTGGGTGTGGCTGGAAGGTCCTCCACTTCTGGCTTCATTTGGTATGTTTTATCGGGGGAAATGGCACTGGATCTTAGGCATGAACTCAAGCATGTGACTGACAATCACGTTTGCCGTGCCTGGCCCACCCAACGTGTATATTTCCATTTCCTCAGTCCCTTGTTCCTGCTGTCACTGATTATTAAGGAGCGTAGAGATGTATCATTTTTCACAGGTGGCATGAGTCACTCTTTGCCCTTTAAAATATTTGTCCAGTAATTCATCTAATTTTCCCTGCAATGTTTGCTATTGTCTCACAATTTTCAGTTTATTATCTGTACTTACGTTTCTGTCAAAGTGACACATTTCTTCTAAGATAATGATCCTAAAACATCTTTGCAACCAGACCACATCTAGCAGAAAAACTTAATGGCAAAAACTGACAGTGCGTGACCGTTGATACCATCTTTTGGTGCCAGTACAGTTGAAGCGCTTCCTCTCTGGAATGGCTTTATTGCATCTAAGTTTAGGAATTTTTTTTACTAGAAAGGGCTTCTGTGGTGTTTGTTAGGAGGCAGTTACACCTACAATTCACTGCTGATCTTCACCTGGTCTCTTAGAAGACAGTGGGCTGTAAGGACAGCAGGGGTGGACTAGGGATCAAAGTATTTGCCCTACCCTGTGGCTCACTGGCTACCACGTGGCCAAGGGCTGCCGCATGGACAGAGCGGGTCCACAGATTAAGTCCTTGCAATGAAGTACCAAGGACTTTCAAACCCCAAGCTTTAAACCTAAAATATCTTCCCTTATTTTCATCCATTGTGAGCAAAATAAGTGTAGCTTAGCATCTGGTTCACTTTCCTGGAATCAAATTACTAGTCACGTCTGCCAGTAGAAAGTGCTTCTTCATGGGCTCGTAGAGCACTGTTGTTTCTAAAAAAGAAAACGCATAGACTCGGGTAGCACATGCATGATTTATGTTAGAATTGCTGGCAGTGGGTCATCTCAAGCAGCCACCACCGTTGAATCATAACTTTAACCTGCTCAAGTCTTCCAGATCTCCATCCAAAACTCTCTGGAATCCTTAGTGAAAATGGTAGCTGCCACCAGAAATAATTGAAGGCCTAAAGACTCCTATTTCTCCTTGAATACTCATCAGTGGCTTCAAGCTGCTAGAAAACAAAGGTCGTAAAAACCAAAGGTAAGTAGGAAAAAAACAAAACACAGTATAAGGAGTCAGCAGAAAAATATTCTTTTCTGAATTGGTCCGGTTACCAACGAGTATTTTGATTCAAAGTAGATGAGGTCCTTTCCATATTTTGGCAATTGTAAAGAATGCTGCTATGAACATGGGGGTGCATGTATCTTTTTCAGTTAGTGTTTTTGGGTTTTTTGGAATATATACCCAGAAGTGGAATTGCTGGATCATATGGTAGTTCTACTTTTAGTTTTTCTAGAAATTTCCATACTGTTTCCCATAGTAGCTGAGCCAATTTATATTCCCATCAACAGTGCACAAGGGTTCCCTTTTCTCCACATTCTTGCCAACATTTGTCGTTTGAGATCTTTTTGACAATAGCCATACTGACACATGTGAGATGACATCTCATTGTGGTTTTGATTTGCATTTCTCTGATGATTAGTGATGTTGAGCATCTTTTCATTTACTTGTTGGCCATCTGCATTTCCTCTTTGGAAAAAATGTCTATTCAGTTCTTCTGCCTATTTTTTAATCGGATTGCTTGTTTTTCTGATGTTGCATTGTATAAGCTGCTTATATATATTGGGTATTAATCCTTATAGGTCAAATCATTTGCAAATGTTTTCTCCCATTCAGTAGGTTGTCTTTTCATTTTATTAGTGGTTTCTTTCACTGTACAGAAGCTTTTCAGTTTAATTATGTCCTATTTGTTTATTTTTGCTTTTACTTCCTTTACTTTAGGAGATGGATCCAAAAAAATTGCTGCAATTTATGTCAAAGAATGTTTTGCCTATGTTTTCCTCTAGGAGTTTTATAGTATCTGGTCTTACATTTAGAGCTTTAATTCATTTTGAGTTTATTTTTGTATATGGTGCTAGAGAATGTTCTAATTTCATTCTTTTACGTGTAGCTGTCCAGTTCTCCCAGCACCACTTTTTGAAGAGACTGTCTTTTCTCTGTTGGGTATTCTTGCCTCCTTTGTCATAGATTAATTGACCATAAATACATAGGTTTACTTCTGGACTTTCTATCCTGTTCCATGGATCTATGTGTCTGTTTTTGTGTCCATCAACAGATGAATGGATAAAGAAGATGTAATACACATACACACACACACACATACACACATACACACACACACACACAATGGAATACTACTCTGCAATACAAAGTACAAATTTTGCCATTTGCAGCAACATGGATGGACTTGGAGGGCATTATGGTAGGTGAAATGTCAGAGAGAAAGACAAATACTGTATGATATCACTTACAAGTAGAATCTAAAAAAACCCCATCAAACTAGTGAATATAACAAAAAAGCAGAGTCACAGATATAGAGAACAAACTAGTGGTTACCAGTGAGGAAAGAGGGGCACCATGGGGGTAGGGGAGTGGGAGGCACAAACTATTGGGTGTGAGACAGGCTCAGAGATGTACTGTACAACACAGGGAACATAGCCTATATTTTGTAATAACTGTAAATGGAAAGTCACTTTTAAAAATTATATAAAAAATAAAAATAAATTGATATAACAATTTTAAAATAAAAAAGTATATAGGAAAAAAACCTAACGATGTAGATGAGGTTCCCTCCTTGCCCGGCTTTCCACCCTTCCCTCCAGGGCTGGACCTCCTGGGACTTGTTCTTGCACTGTAAATGGCCAAAAAAATGTTTCTATCCTGCTGCAGCTGCCTTTTAGGTTGGCTCTGGTCCCTGAAGGTGAAAAGCACCATTCTCTCTGGTTCCCAAAGTACCTACTTTTGGCTTCTGTGGGGCATGGTTCAGGTAGGGCCTCAATTCACTCCTTTTCTAAGGTTTTCCAGTGTTTTGGGGGGGTCCCTAAAATTCTTTCTTGATTCCTATCCCATTATCTTTACACTGGGTGGTTTACCTGTAGTGTGTTTAGCAATCAGTTGTTAAAAACGTGGTCTGCTTCTCCCATGTTCGGAATGAAGTAGCTGCTGAACAAATATTTTGTGATGACTCATAACCCGGGAACATTTAAGTTGCTGAATGAATAATGAGCCCCTCCCAGCCAGGGAATTGATGTCACCATCACCCACTTCAGGGCAGTGTCACAATTACTAAAATACCTCAAATATCTGTAACAGGGATACAATTTTTGAGGCATTAAGTCAATATCTTTTTGGTTCTGATGATTCATTTTCCCTCACTGTACTGGAAATCGCCACCCATTGGGCCCAGAGGCAGAATTCAGTAAGAATGAGAGCCATCGCTGCACTTTGTTTAAAAATGGGTCTTAAAAGATTAGAGTTAGACAAAATTCTAAAAACAAACACTCCTGTTTTGCAAAAGTTCAGCCTTGCTGAGAAAAAAAGATTAAAAAGGAAATGTTTGTGGTCTGATGTGCTGGATGTGGGAGGACTGGTTCTAGGGCAGAAAGGAGAAACAGGCAGTTCTCAGCCTCAAGAAGGGATTAATCGCTAAACTCCCTTAACAGCCTTCCTGGGCTGCAGAAAGGAGCAGACTGAGAGGTGGGGGAGAAGGGCCAGGGCCAGACCTGGGCATAGGAGCAACCAGAGAGGTTTGGGGGGAATCTGTGAACACAGCGTGAGCAAGGGAAAATAGCCAGTCTCATAGACTGCCAGCAGTCTCATCCTGGGGGAATGGACCTAGGCGCCCCCACACACAAGTCCCAGGGGTCTCACACACTGCAGCATGGTACTAAGATGGCAAAGTAAGGATAGGCCCCGGGCAAAGGGAGAATAAAGGCGCCAAAGGGACCATCTGACTGGATAAGTCCTGGGGACAGAGTGCAGGATCCTTAGACACACGGAGACCATGTGAGCAGGCTCGTGGACGTCAGCAGAGAACACCAGCACAATATCCAAGGTGCATGGGGTTGCTCACTCCTCTATGAACAGCACAGCACAGGGTGCCGGCTCTTCAGCAGAAGCCGAGGGGCTGCAGAGGGCAACCTGGGGACAGAGGTCCTCCCGCCTTCACCTAGCACACAGTCCTCTAGTCTAAAATGAGAAAAGAGAGACAGGGAAATTCTTGAGCAGGGAGAGGCCACCCTGAAAAAGGATATGAACTTTGAGTGGACTCAGTATTTACCCCCAAGAAACTTTTTAGCCTGGAAAAGAATGGACATTGTCAAAGAAAAGACACCCATCCTGTCATCACGGCAAACGGGCTCCAAACAAGAGGAGCTCAGTGAAGGAAAATAAAGACGCATTTTGTTACTTTTCATTTATGCATATCTGATCAACACTGTGTGAATTTTGATCCCACTATGAACACTGAGCATTTTTCCATCAAGTTTAAGTGGGAAAATATGCTTCCCCTCCCCATATAAGAAGCAGTGATCACTAGACTGCACCTTAAATCTGGAAAACTCCTTCATTCGATACACACTGAGTTCTTACTATGTATCATGTAATGTGCAAGCTCTCTGAGTCCAAATTAAAAATGTAATGGTCATTTGGGACACTGCAAACAAAGTATGTTCTCTGCCAGTGAAAATCAGAAGATCCTAGAAAGATGAAACCTGTATTAGTGAAAATATTAAAAGACAAATGTCCTCACCTAGCTTCGAACAAGACCCCAAACCAAGCTTAAGCAGGTGCTCACTGGTCAGCTGCATGTTGTGATTTCATACGCAGTTAGCACTCCCACCTCCAGCTCTTCTCCATAACCTGTGAGCGGATTCTATATGACCACTTTAGTCCTTAAAGTTAAGCGGTATTTCCACATGCAAAATGATATTCCTAAAATCATAATACATTGCCATTAACAACAACTTAAATCTGCTATGTAGGTTTGAATTCACACCATGATTCACACTATTTCACTTAATCTGGATGGCAGGTAGGGCATTTACGGCACCCACTCTAAAGATGAAGAAACAGAGGCTTCACTGTTCAATAGTCTTTCTGATCTTCAGACTCTCACACCCAGACCACCGTTCTACTCAAAATATCTACCGTGGCCACTGCCATTCCTGGCGTAACTGATTTGATCTTTGTCAGTTATTCAGCATGGACTCTGCCCACTTTAACGTGCAGTAAAGTTCCATATCCTCCCTTTGCACAAATACTTCTCTGACCTACCTCATCCACACTGACCTCGGCTTCCTCTTGACACCCACAGCATGTCTTTTCTCTTGACAGAGACATTTGGTAATCCATCATACTCCTCCTTGAAAGGACTCATCTTCTGTGACTCACCTTTCAATGTCTTTACACCTTGTTGCCCCCAATTAGATGGCGCTCTTCAAAGATCTTTTCCCATCCAACCTCCTCATATTCCCTTGCAGAATACGTGGCACACCACATATATTCCCAGATTTGTTGATTGGCTGAAAGCGTTCACTTCCTCCCCTTTGAAAGAAAACGGGCCCCAGGAGATCCCTAAACCCCTGGGATGAGAGAAGAACTCCAAACAGCAGGCAACTACACTGAGAGGGACGATGACCTGCTTCACAATTCTGCTTATGATCATCCTTGCCGAGACCCCGGCAGTTAATTTATTATTTAATTCAGCCCAGGGAAGACTGGGTGATTTCATTCTTCCAACAAGAGTGCCATTCTGTATTTAATGACTAAAGCATATGTACATAGCTTGCAAATCTTTTAGTAACATCTTTATATACAGATCAATGTGTTCCCAGGCTACTTACTGCCTTGCACAGGGCTATCAAGGGTAATCAGGATTTCTAACCTTGTGACACAGCCCATCAGCTACAGAGCACCTTCTTTATTTCCTTTTCTTAAAAAGTACATTCAATCTACTCTGGACTTTCCCGTCTGTCAGTGCAGCTCGAGGTGACTTCCTGCCCTGTCAGCTGACTGTGAGTCACTCACTGCCGCACGTTAGCAAGGCGGCTTCTGCATCTTCAGCAACCAGGGAAACAGAAGGATGGGCGTGAGCTCTCAGACCCCCTCTCAGTGGGGTCCCTCTTCCCCCATTCATTCAAAATCTCGCAATTACACGCTTTGCCCTCCAGCTCCAGGCGTGGTGATGGTGCTTCAGAAGACAGGAAAATCAGTTTCCTCCTTTCCAGAATGAAAATGACATCTTAAAAAATCCACCTCTGTAGCAAATGAATCATTTATCCGGGCAACCCCTTTCTCCCAGGGGGTCCTTCCTTTGAGCTGCACTTCGGGGATGTTCTCAGTGAGGCAAATGGCAGTGACAGAAGGGCTAGTTCTGGGATTCAACATGATGCAAGCGAATTTAAAAGAAATTTCAAAATCACAGGAAAGGAGCAACGAGGGTAGATAGGGTGGATGTGAAATACAAAGAAGAAAAACTTCCTGGTTTGGGGAAGCCGTGGGAGCAAAATCATGAAGAATTCAGGGACTCAAGAACAAGCAGCATGTAGAAAACTGGAGGAGCCTGGAGACCACTTCTGTCTCCTGCAAATATCTTGCTTATTATTTCACTGCTTGGGAGTTTAAAGTCCTCATTAAAAGAGGGTAAAGGTGATGCTAACCTGTCTCACTGGATGTTTTTGAAAAACGCCAACAAAATATTGCTGTGACGCCTTCAGCAGATGTAAATAAACTAAAAATGCATTTTGCATTTTTTTTCCCAATTAGGCCAGTGACTCAACAACCCAGTTACCTTGTCATCACCTCCAGAGATAGGGCCCATCAGCAGTATCAGGATATTGCCTCGGATTTGTGTTTGTTTGGAGTTCTGTTTGTTTGATTGGTTTTTCCCCTTTTCCAAGGGTTGTTGGCATGAAAATGATTTGGAGGCAAAAATAGGTCAATTGGAGGTGGAAGTAGAAGAGAGAACTTATGCTCTCATTTATGATCCTAACAGAAGGTATGTTTGTTGGGGGTTGGGAGGAAGTGGTCAGCCGAAGCCCTCCTGAGACCTAAAGTAGGGAGGGTCACAGACGCTGACGTAGTAAAGCTGAGAAAAGGTCTGTAATCCTCTCACAGTAGAATGCTCCATCAGCAGTCTACTTGTTTCATTATCACTAATGATTAGATCACCTGCCACCATTCTAACCGAAGCACCACCAGCCCAGCTATAGACATATGTGTAACATAAACAAATGGCAAGCTTCCATTTGGGGTTTTTTCAACGTCATCTCAATTTGAAACTTTCTTGTCCATTTACCGGACCATACATCTGATCATATAACCTGATACTGATTTCAGAAGGAAAAAAAAGTGTCAGATTTCTTTAAATCAAGGAAAATCAGGCTAATATCCATCAAAGGAATAGATGATGAGTTATAGAAATTGGCTATAATTTAACAGTGGTTCCAAAAAGATAGAAGTCTATTTTCCTCACATAAGTCTGGAGGTAGAAACCTGGGTCTGGTAAGCTTTGATCCCCAAATGTGTCAGGGACCGAGGTTCCTTCCAGATGTCTCTTCTGTTGTTCCAGAGCTATAGTCTTAAAGTCCCGGTCCAAGAGGGAGCTCCCACCGTCAGACCCGTATTACAAGTAGCAAGAGAGGGGAAAGGAAATTAAGGGGCTTGGGTACATAGGCCATTGTTCTGTAAAGAAATTTCCCAGAAGCTACTGCCCACATGGCTCTTCTCATATCTCCTTAGTCAGAAATTCATCACTTAGAAACACCTAGCCACAATGGAGGCTAAGAAATGCAGTCTTTCTCTGCATAGCCATGGTCCCAGCCAAAAGTCCATCATTGAGGAAAGCTAGATATTGAAGGTGACTTGCCGTCTCAGCCTCAGAACCAAAGAATGTGATCTATCACTGAGCCAGCCTCTGCATTCCTCCATGTAATATGCCAGCAAAGTCATCAGCATTGGTGTCAAAGTCTGGCTGAGGACAAAAACAATAATTCACACTCAGTACAATAATTCATGGATCATTTGGGGATTCTTGACAAGACATAGCCACTTACTAGCTCTATAATATCATGTGTACAGCTAACTCCTTTGTATCATGACCTTTCTGGATTGATGACACTGTAGATTTATGCTGATGACTCTACAGATTTATTTATTAATGCAGCCATTAGCATCTCAGATCAGCACCTTTCAGCCCAAAGAGAAAAGCATGTATGTAGGTCAAGGTTGTAGCTTTAGGGTATTGAAGTTATTCTTTGTATCCTATTTTTAAAGAAATTTTGGTCTGTACTCATGTGTATGTTTATATACCTTGCCTGAATTAAAATTTTCAATTTTCTGTATTCCTTCCCATAAAACCTAAAGGCAAGCACTCTTCAAATGTCTATTTCATAAAAGTTAAGAAGTTTCTGTAATGTAGATTTGGGATCTAGTACTACTAAATTAGAATGGAAAGTTCAAAACTTTAGTAAGGAGAAGCTTTATCAATTATTTAGAGTGAACTTCTCTGATTATCCACTGGCTTTCATTTAGGAACAGCCTAAAACATCTGTCATAGGGTTTGGACATCTTAGTTGCTTCTGAATTACAAATGGAAACCTGGTGATCCTTCTTTAGGGCTGAACCTGTTATTCCAAAGAAGGAAAGGAATAATGACATCTTTAGCTAAACTTGAACTGGAATCTTAAGGAAACAGTTTACGAGTCTTTCAATTAAAACAAAAACTACCTTTTCAAGATAACATTTTCTGTAGAAAAATTTCATAGGTCCTTAAAAATGACTAACCACCACCCAAACCAGGGAAAAGCAAAATTTCTGTCCTGACTCAAAGGCAGAATTCCACCACCTGAGTCACCTACCACACTTTCAGCTGCATCCTGGATTTTCCTGAAAGGGTCTCCAGCCAAGGACTGGGCAGGTTTAGCCACGTTTTTTTATGAAACCAACTGATGACACAGCCACAAGGACTACAGCTCAAAGGTTATGGGTTGGGTTAGTGCCAGCCCTGGTAAGATGCCCTCCGCTCAGTACAAAGAACTCTAATCTCCTTAGATAACAAGACACTCCTTTAGTTCAAACATTCATGTCATCTGCTCACAGTAAAAGCACCACTCTGAGCTCTCGCCTTTTGTGATAGCTAAGGATATTTAGTCCACGTTGGCTCAGTTCCGGCCTTTCTTGATATTTATGGAAAACCCACGTTCATTTTCAACTGCTTTTGCTCATTTTCTTTTCATCCTTCTTCTCTCTCTGGCTTGCTTCTAGATTGAGACTTCATCCTCAAAATCACAGCATAAAAGTCAGCCCAGTGCAGCCATCATCTGGAGGAGCCTGAGAACCTTAGACTTGAACCATGTTAGAGCTAGAAAGCTGTTTAAAGACCACGTGGTCCCAACTCAGTTCAAAGGAGTTAGGGCGCCCACATCAGTGCTCACCAGCAGAAATGCAATCAGACCTGGGCCCCAGGGATTGTCAATACAAATAACTTTGACCTGGCAATTACACATCTAGGAATTTAGTCTACAGATACACCAAAATATATACAAAGATATTCATTGCAGCACTATTTGTTGTCAAGAAATGTTGAAGAGATCCTATCAGTAAGAGGAAGCATATCAATAAAAAGATTGTCATATAAAATGATAGGATGCCTGTAAGTGAAGGAATCCACAGAAAGAATGGGAGAAAGCACACGAGACTGTTTCCATAGTAGTTACCTCTCAGAAATAGGGTTGGCTGAGCAATAAGGGAGGAGGAGGGCCATTCACGTTTTAGTTTATACACTCCTGTTATACATTTTGAAAATGAAACTAGTCAGGAGTTCAAAGAGCACAGGTGTGGCTCCTTGACTCTAAGGTGACCACCTTCTCCTTAAAAATACCAGCGTTAACACTTTCCCAGCTTACTAAATATGTTTACCAGCTTGCCCCTTTCCCAATATCCGGGTAATAAGGGATATTCAACATTTTCTACTGTTGGCTGATGCTAAAAATGTCATCTTTTAAAAGGTTCAGTATGACAGAAAATGACCCATTTCCCCCACAAAACACCCCCTACAGTCTCTGGAAGCCATGTGGGCAATAATCTGGGAGTTTTGATAAAACCATGCTCTTTCCTCCCCTGCTGTGACACTCCATCGATGAACAGGTTATGAACCTTTGCTAGAGTATTTCTCTCTCTGAACCCTGCACATGGGGATGAGTCCTGGCCGTGATGATATTAATATCGTAACTCAGGTTTCCTCTGGGCTTACCCAACTGCACAGATAACAAGAACAACCCAAACTCAAGTTTCCCTGGTTCTTTCCGTAGCCTGGGGACAGTGGATCTCCAACCAAAGGTATCGTTCACATACTTCTGGAGGCCCCTAGGAGGTATCTTCCACGTGTTGCTGAGTAAGATCCCTCCAGCACGCTCGTCTAAGGACACCCCCGCCGTTTGATGGCTGTCGCTGTCTCTTGCTTGGCACCTCCATCTACTTTTGCAGCCAAGGTTCTGGAACTCGGAGGTGTTCAAGTTGCTTGGCATTTTCTTTTAGGTGGGAGGTATGCTTCCTTTCCCCACCTCCCATGCCCATCCCCAGTGAGGGTCTCCAGCAGTGTGGCTAAAGCCCCAGTATATTAGAGAATTATTAGTGATGCAGAATTTTAGTTTCCCTTTGTAGCTCCCTTCCTGTTTAAGGGACTCAGGCTTTCATTCCTAAATATGTATTGACTGCCTGCTCTGTGCAGACAGGCAATATTTACAATGACAGATGAAACCACCGAGGACCCTACTAGCATGGAATTTTTCAGTCTCTTCATGGAAAAAGATAAAGAATGAGGACACAAAAGCAAACAAATATATAACTGCAAATGGAGATCAGTGCAGCAAAGGAAACAGAGAGGTAAGAGAGAAAATAACTTATAACTTAGAATGGTCAGAAAAGTCCTCCGAGTACTGAGAGTATACATAACAATGAAGACATTGAAATGCCAGGTCTGGGAAAAGGGAGGGGAGGAGATGAGGAATAGAGGGAAAATAGGAACAGAAGGAGAAGGAGCTAACATTTTTAATCATTATGAACCAGGAGCAGTCTAAGAACTTCCCATATATTATATTCTTTAATCCTAACACGATCCTACAAAGTAGGACCACTGTTTGTCCCACCTCACAGGTGAATCCAATGAAGCAAGGTAAGGGTAAGTGGAAAGGCAGACCTTGAACCCAGGTCGTCAAAGACCCTAAGGAAGAAAAGACTTTGGGTTATTTCAGTAACTTACAGGCCAGTGTGGCCACAGCAGAATGCAAAAAGGGAGCATCGGCCCACGGTGGAGTTAGCAAGGCAGGCAGACTAGCCCGGCACGGTTTAGTGGCCATGTGCCTTTCTCCGAGTAATTCACGGTTGATTAACTCCAAAGGCACAGCGTTGTACTGAAGAGCTGGCTGTGGTCATGACAATAATTAGCACTCATATTCTTTTTCTAAGTGAGGTATTAGAAACTGAGAGTGCTTCCCTTATGTTGTGAAGAAGACAGGAGACTTAAGATCCCGGCACATTTGTTGACTTGAAATATAACTTGGGGAATTGCACCATCTCCCTGTACTTACCTGTAGTAACTCATCCCCTGGGTTACGGAATCATGGGTGGCCAAATTCAGCAGCCCTCTGCTTGGGATTGAATCCAGAGATAGTAAGCAGAGATGAGGAAGGGCAAAAAGAGGAGCCAGCTGTCAGCGTGAGCTGGCCCTCTCCAGGCAGTGATGAGTTCTGCCCCGTAGGCATCAGCTCTGAGTAACACCCTCGCTCGTGGCCACAGGATACAACCTGCAGCTTCTCTCTAGGCTACTTAACTTGGACGATAAGTCCCAGAGATGAAGTCCCAATGCTTGGTGCACCCAATAAGAATAAGAATAAAAAGGGGTGAAGTGACTACTTTTCTTAGAACTCAGTAAGTTATATCAATGGAAAGAGTGAAAAAGGAAACTTTTTCAACCTTAAGGTCAGCTTTTTGTTGGCTTGCCCACCTGAATCCTTTTTGAGGATTCTTCCCCCTCTTAAGAAAACACAAATTTGCCCCAAAAATGAGAAGATGAACTCAATCTCATCACATAAGCCACGTCTAACCTCAGCTCTAGTCACTTAACTAGGAAGAACAGAGAGGGGACTTCCCAAGTTCTGTTTGCTGGTAATGGTAAAGCCTGATTGGTTAGCGTGCTCTGCCCGCTTGTCGAGTAGTGTAGACATCCATCCTTCACTTCCTCCTCTCTAACAGCCCCTCAATTTCTGTTTGGGGACCCAGGTGATTCCTGAAAGGCTAATTCCATCTTGGTGGGAAGGAGGGAACATGTGGCCTGGGCTTAAGCCATCAGCACATCTATCCCCTGGTCACTGTGACTGACTGAGCCAGTTTATTCAGTGGGACTCCCGGGACTTTAGTTGGGAATGCAGGAGGAAGCCTCCAAGTCCCTCCTGCTGTATTTGAATTAGATGCCCTGGAGGTAGAGCCATCTGGGGACCACAAGAGGAGCCTGACTTAGGATAGGGTCACTGCTAAGCTAAGTAGACAGTGAAAACAGTGAAGAGCAAGGTCCTGGATGACATCATTGAGACAAATGATCCCATCACACAAGAAACCCGGACTTTCAAGGGACAGGAGTTGATTAGATTGAGTTCAACAAATATTCATGTATTCTAAGTGCCAGATATGGGATCAAACACTTAGAATACATGAAACAGACAAGCATCACTGTCCTTATGGAGGAGACAAACAATAGACAATAAGCATAACCAATAAAATGATAGTACGTCAGAGGGGGATAAACGCTGGGAGAAGGAAGAAAAGAGCAAAGTAAGGGGGTGGAGAATGGAGGAGGAGGACGGAGGACAGGGTCTCTGATTTAAGTTGGTAGGAGTCACAATCACTCTGTTACTTGTTACTACTTGCCAATAAACACCTTAGGACATTTTAAATACTTGCAAAACCCTTACCCCCACCCAAATACACACCCAAAAGTAGAAATAAAAGACAAAAAAGAAACAAGAAAAAAAGGAATGTTAATTAGATTTATCTAAGATTCAGGAGGGGGGACAAAGTTGTATTTAAATTCAGGATAAAGACTGAAATTTCATTTCCAAACACAGATCCACTCTGGGGGCAGAATGTGGGGAGACTCTTGGATCACTTCCATTTCAATCCTGTAGCACTTTGACATAAATTACAATACTTTTCTGAAGCAGCAAGATTCTTTTACTCCCACTATCTTTGCTTCTTGAAACATAAAAATAATCACTTGTCTCTGTTCCCAATTTCCATCGACAGAAAATGCAGCAAACGAAAGTTGACAATGCTTCATGACTCAAGATGTCAGATTCTGTGATACATCTTCCCAGGGACCAACATGCAAGAACTAGGATAGAGCCAGACTTGATCACAGAGCTAAGTTGAAAGCCAACAAGCAAGTAAGGAAGGAAGCAAGGAAGAAAGAATGAATGAGAGAGAGGGAGAGAACAAATTAACTTAACACAGAGATGTCTGCTCCCAGCCACCTTTCTGAGTACGTGGCTGGTGGCTTCCTGTAAAGGAAACATTTTGTCGACTCTTGTCTCAGTGAGTGAAGACTGGCATTCCCCCCTTTGTACAACTGTGCAGTGTTGTGTGAAAGAAGAAACCATCACCATAGAGACTCTGGTCCCTTGAACCATCAGGATGGCGGCAGATGCCCTCTCTCCCCGTAGCACTCACTTTCTCATGGGCACCTGTTTATAGGCCGTGTGTTTTTAGATCCAATGCCAGACAAATGAAAGCTATGCGCTGATAATGCCAAAAAGACATTTATAAACATGACTAAATTGGGCTAGTGGGTTTTCATGCAAATGCACTGTGCCTTTACCAGTTTCAGATCTTGACTCCAACTTTCCCTAGACGCCTCAGAGTTGAGCCTCGGTGAAGCTTAACCGCAGTGCCAGGTCAGCAGAGCCAGGGAGAAGGCGGGGGGAGAACAAGCACAGAGGAAGACCGCCTCCTCCTCAACATCTCTCCCCAAAACCTGAGTGATGCCAAAGCCCCCAACCCGCTCCAGGGAGATGTGCTGAAGCTAGAATAATATTGCTTTTAAATTTGAGAAAAGAGACGCCTTAAGTCATTGGGAAGGGAAAGGTTATTCAACAAATCATGTTGATGGGTGGATCTGGAGATCATCACTCTAAGTGAAGTAAGCCAGGAACAGAAAAATACCATATGATATAACTCATATGTGGAATTTAAAAAAGAAAAAAGAAGACACTAGTGAACTTAACTACAAAACAGAAACAGACTCACAGACATAGTAAATAAACTTATGGTTACAGGGGGAAGAGGGTGGAAAGGGATAAACTGGGCGTTTGAGATTTGCAAATACTAACTACTATATATAAAATAGATAAACAACAAGTTTCTTCTGTATAGCACAGGGAACTACATTCAATATCTTGTAGTAACCTATAATGAAAATGAATATATGTATGTATATGTATGATTGAAATATTATGCTGTACACCAGAAATTGAGCCAACATTGTAAACTGACTATACTTCAATTGAAAAAAAAAGATATTTAACAACTATTAAAAAAAATCATGTTGAGACAATTGGTCAGTCCTTTTGGCAAAAGAAGATTGTCCCCACCTACATTAAATTCCCAGTGGCTGACATCCAAGGACATGCACACATAAATGCACACACACAAGTACAGAAATCTAACTGTATACATGCCAAGGAAAAAAATAGCTGAATGTTTGATCACTGGTGGTGAAGGGCACTCTAAGAGTCATGTAAGAAATCTCAAAGAAAATAATGTCAGACCTGATGACATGAAAATATTAAACTTAAGAAGAATGTAAGATTAAAGAAAAAGAAAGAACATAAGATGAAAATACAAACATCTAAATAGAGGGGGAAAGCTTCAATGAATAAAATGAAAATAATCTAACATCTTTAAAACATACAGAGCTTACAAGACCACAAAAACATGAAAATTCCAGAATAAACATGGGCAAAGGACAGCAGACAATTCATAATACAGCAAATGTAAATGAATTTTAAAAGATGAAAAAAGTGTCCATCTCACTATTTAACTAAGGCAAAATTAGAACAGCAGAAAGGGATCTTTCTTATTACCAAGTTTGCAAAAAAATGATCTCTTTTCTTAATAGTTCCTATAAGAGTACAATGAAACCAGAAATCTCATTCACTACTAGTAGGAGTGTAAAACTTTCTGGAAAGCAATCTATCTTTTTCTCAAGAGGCCCCAAAAATGTTTATATCCTTTGACATAGTAATCCTACTTCCAAGAATTTATCATTAGAATGTCATTTAAAAATTCCAGGACGTGGACAATCATTGCTTATAAAAACCAAAGCACCCTAAAATGTCCTCTACTCATTTCAGTATCTCATTGAGCACCTACTATGTGTCAAACACTGAGCTAGAACAGACACATAGTAGGTGCTCAATTAGATAAACAGAAAACAGACAAGATCCTCATCCTCGCAGAACTTACAATCTGGGAGGAGATAAGCAGCTAATGGAGTAATTACGACATTTTCCACAGGACTTCATAGCAGAGGGAACCCAACCAGAGGAAGTGGCATTTAACTTAAAATCCGAAAAGTGTGTGACGTTAAGCAGAAGATGGGGATGACAGAGGGAAGAGGGTTTCAGCAAAAGAAAACAACACATGCAAAGACCTGTAGGAAAACGCAGGCTAGAGAGCCTGGAAGTTTAGCAGGGCTGGAGCAGCGGTGCTGGGAGATGCGGGCAGGAGCGACAGGCTTGTAAATCACCTTTAGAATCTTTGATTTTATGCTGAGGGCAATGGTTGGATAAATTATACCACATCCACTACATGCAAATATAGGCCATTAGGAGAATAGTTTCTATGTTGTTCTATCATCTGAGGAGACTCAAAAGAATAAAAAAAGGTAGTTTTATTCTCTTTACCTCCTCAAGGACATGGAAGTCTCCCGGTCCAGACTTTGCTTGCCAAACCCCTCTTAGGAAACTCCCACCCTTCCCAACTCAGTTAAGATACCTTTGTGTTTCCAAGCGTCAATAAAGAGAATCCAAGCCTCTATTAGAAGATTATGACCTCGTAGGAACCAAATTAGAATTGCTTTCCTGGAGAAGGGAGAGACAGACAGGAGGAGCACCCCCCATCAGGGAGAAGAAGTCTTCCCAAATGGGAGAATGACTGTGATGGTGCCGAGGGACCGTGGGGGACCGTTAGGTACCATGTCTTGAATTCATCAGTAAAGACATGAAAACCTCCCCACCAGGAGGACGGCTCCACTTCCGAATGCACCACAAGGGCATGAATACAGCGCAGGCGTGACAGTCAAGTTGGACTGAAAACAAGAGGCCCACATCCCTGGTGTTAATGTGCATCAGACTCCAGGGTGTTGTGTGTGTGTGTGTGTGTGCGCGTGCGCGCTTGTGTGTGTGTGTGTGTTTATATCTCCAAGAGGACGGCAGAGCCATCTCAAAACACAAGTGAGGTTAACTTTTCCAAAGAACCTTGGTTAATGTGGTCAAGACAGACTTTTGACCTAGAAATCTGTGATCAACGCAGTAAGTTCATGAAAGACAAAAAAAAGAAAATATAAGAATGTTCGTCTAATGTTACAAGTAAGATAAACCTTATATAACCCATAATAAGTTTATTCATGATGTTACAAATAAGATAAACTTTATATAACCAATAATAACTTTACTTACGAAGAGTTTGCAAAAATAAAAATTACGCAAAAGAAAAAAGTAAATGACAAATTGTGTAACAGTGTATTGTCAGCTTTGCTTAAAATACACATACACACACAGAGTCAATAAAATGCAAGAACGTATTACGGTGGTCAACTCTGAGTAACATGTCTTCCTCGGCTTTAATGAATTTTCCAAATTGCTGGATAAGCATATTTCACTTTTAAAAGTGCTTAGTATAATTATGATAGTTCGAGAACGTTAAGATTTTAAGAGATAAGCCTAGTTTAGTGTTTGGCACGTAGTAGCACCACACATGAACATTCATCAAGAATCAGGTGAGTCAACTTCATCACAAGAGTGTACACAAACTGTAAAAACTATTCAAATGATTTTGACCTATAAAATGTGATGGGCCCCATTGATTCTGACCAGTGACTTACCTGCTACAGTTTTCCTGTGTGCGGGTCAAGTTGAAACTATGCTGATGCAACGCCTTTGCTCTCAACAAACACAGAAGAAAAACTAAAAGACCTTGATTGCTTTAAAATCTTTATGTCTGGAGTCTTGTCACAACTGATTTTTCTGGCCTGAGGAATGGAAGCACAGATTTCTACTTACTTTCTTTTTTAGATTACAAGTCATGTGAAAATTTAGTGAAATTAATTAAAAACACTCTAGGCCCCCAAATCAAAAACTTTTACTTCCAGGGTCCTCTTAATCTAAGCTAGAGATTTTAAAAAAGCAGCAAGAAGGAGCGGCTGTTATCTGGTAAAATTGACAACTGCGAGATGTATGGATGACGGTCTACAAGTTTAGAAACAGGAAACGGTGCTCGCCGCACTTGCCAAAGGGCATATGAAGTTGTTCTGTAGACAAATCAAGATCAGAGGCTGAGCACAAAGACAATCTTCGAGAACAAAACAGTTTGTGGTGATAGGCGGCGACGTGAGGTTGTGTTTATGTTATTAATCGTGGAAGCATGTCTGTCGCCGGTAACGTATCCAACAGAGGTCTTGATATTATCTGCAGCTGATCACTTGATTAGATTTTACCGGCAGGAAAAGCCAGGCCACAGCCTGCCACAGGCCCGCCGCGCATGACGTACATACAGAAGGGTCCTTGTCTCACCCCAGGCGGGAGTGATGCAGGCGAAAAGCACACTTGATTCCATCCGCTTTCCATGGCAACAGGGCCAGATAATGACTCTCTATCAGCAGGAAGAGGCTGATCCCATGACAGGGGAAGTTTTCAAGGGGAACTCGTCCAAACAGCAACGGCTGTTTGCTGTTGCGGTAGACAGGAACATGTGGAGGGGTTGCCAAGTAGCTTGCGTATGAAACGTAAGATTCTTGCCCTGGAAGAGGGAACAGAGCAGATATAAATGTTCCCTGTTTCCTGGGGGAAGAAGGCAGACGGGCATATGTTGAGTTGGAGCCTCTCTTCATCTGTAAATTATTTATCGGATGAAAGAGTATGTCCCTTGCCGACATCCCAGCATCCCAGCATCCTGTATAGAACTTCAAACCTCTGCCATTCAGGCTTATCAGTTGGAAGTAGGAGAATTCAGGGAAGTAACTGGAGGAAAACGAAATGACAGAGGTAGGGAGTCATCTACTGTGAATCCTTCCCCAAGGCAAGGCGGGTCCCTGCCCATCTGGGCTCTGACCCACCCCTTCTCTTGGCTTTTACTGGAAGCTGTCTGGGATGTTGTTGACTTGTTTGCTTAGGTGCCTATCTCAAAAGTTCCCAAGGGCAGAACTACAGTCTCTTTTTCGTCTTCGTATCCACGGTACCTGGCATAGAACAGAAACTTAATCAATATTTACCAGTTGCTAGTGGTTATGGTGGTGCTAGTTGTATGAAGTACAGCTAAGTGATGGGACATTCTCTTTCTAGCCTCAGACTGTTGTGGCTGTCTCTGGGAAGTTCCAGTCCAGATCCTGGACCCTCTATCCATGCTAGTCAGTAGTGGGATTTCTCCTGGTGTCCTCTTTAAGAGAGGAAGGCAAGCTCTATTGTTTATAGCATGAGCCCCACAGCCAGATGACCCAGATTAGAATCCTGGCCCCACTTCAAGTTGTATGAGCTTGAGCAAGTAACTTACCTTCTCTGTGCCTCCGTGAGGATGAACTGAGCTCATTAGAATGGTGCCCGGTGCCCTAGAAGGGCTCTTTAAAGCTTAGTTGTCACTATTCCTAGTATTACTGCTCAGTCTTAGGAAGAGAGAAGTCCAGGTGATGAGAGCCTTTTACTTCAAATTTTGAGTTTCACATGTAACCCTGCAGTCTTATCCCCTGGGATCCCCTGCCTGGACAGAAGATGGATCAGGTACCTAAGCTTCTCCCCTAAAGCTATAAAGCCACTGCCAAGCCCCAGGAGTGCTTCTGAGTTCCTCACTAAACTCCTGCAAAGGTATGTTGTCACTTGAAAAGAAAAATGGTCCAAACCAATCAATCTGCTGTAACTATATATGGCGTCTTCAGTTTGCTCTTGAATTATGATTCTCTCCTTACCAAGTGTGATTGCTACTTATTATCTTGAATCTTGCCAGAAACTATGGCAGAAACTGTAAACAACTGACACCCAAAAGGCTGAGGGGACCTAAAGCCAAGTTGGAGAAACAATGTGAATATTGGGTGATTAACAAACATACAGGTCCAGAGAGTGGTGGGTTGTGCACACCCACCTCCCACACGTGTGTGCGCGCACACACACACACACAAAGAGTGAGCCCACAGTGTTCCAAGGACACATTAAAACTTAAATGATATAGCAGCACTATATACAATAGCCAAGACGGAAGCAACCTAAATGTCCATCAACAGATGACTAGATAAAGGAGATGTGGGGTGTGTGTGTGTGTGTGTGTGTGTGTGTGTGTGTGTGTGTGTGTACATACATATACATATACATATACATATACATATACATATACATATACATATACATATAATGGAATACAACTCAGCCATACAAAAGAATAAAATAATGTCATTTACAGCAACATGGATGGACTTGGAGAATGTCATACTAGGTGAAGAAAGCCAGGAAGAGAAAGAAAAATACCATATGATATCACTTATATGTGGAACCTAAAAAAAGAGAGACACAAATGAACTTATTTACAAAACAGAAGCAGGCTCACAGACATAGAAAACAAAATTGTGGTCACCGGGGTTGGGGGAAGGGGAGGGGGTGGAGAGATAAATTGAGAGTTTGAGATTTGCAGATACTAACTACTATATATAAAGTAAGCAACAAGGTCTCACTGTGTAGCACAGGGAAGTATATTCAATACCTTGAAATGGCCTATAATGAAAAGGAACTGAATCTCTATGCTGTATATCATAAACTGACACAACATTGTAAACTGACTATACTTCAATAAAAAAAATTATAATTTAAAAAAACACTTAAATGATACATAGGGAATTTGATAAAGTTCACTCTCAAAGCCTGAGAAATAAGGCCGTCCACAACTACAAACCAGCACAAAATATTGCCTGGGGAAAGGACTCCGACTGTCCATTTTGACCAACTTGAGCAGATTCTCTTGGAACCGCAAAAAAGAAGGCAGGGAAAGAGAAAGAGACAGACCACCTCTGAGATGATTTCCAGATAAGTACAGTGAAAAGGTTGAAATTTTCTACTAAGAATTTTAAGGCATTGCAACAGGAGCCTCTGTTACCTAGGACTGTATTCCTGCCGCGTGGCTGCAGTGATAAAGTCAGAGGAACCCGCTGTCAGTTTCCCCTGCTGTTGTATTACGTAAGTGCAGTACGTTTGTCACAACATATGAACCAGTATTGATATCTTGTTTTCCTGATGTTTTTCTTAATGTCTTTTTTTCTGTCCCAGCATCCCATCCAGGACACCACATTACATTTAGTCATCATGTCTCCTGAGACTCCTCTTGGCTGGGACAGTTCCTCAGACTTTCCTTGTTTTTGATGACCTTGACAGTTTTGGGGACTACTGGTCAGATATGTTGTAGGACATCCCTCAGTTGGGATTGGTCTGACGTTTCTCCTATGATTAGACTAGGTTAATGTATTTCACGAGAAGGATCATCGTAGTGAACCCCATCCCATCCTTTCAAGGACTGCATACTGTGACTCCACTTCCCATGGGAAGGAGGTTCTTTTCCTGTCGAAAGTAAATCCCTTGTTGTCAGAGAGCAGTTCTCAAAGTGTGCTCCCCAGGTCAGCAGTATCGGCATTACTTGGAACTTGTTAAAAATGCAAATTCTTGGCCGAATGGCAGGCTTAGTGAAACAGAAACTGTCGGGGCCCAGCCATCTGTACCTGAACAAGTCATCCAGGTGATCCCGATGCACCTGAAGTCTGAGAACCGCTGTGTCGGGGGCCCCCTGGCACTGCTGGCACCATGTAGCCGCTCACCCACGGGCTCAGAGGCTCACGACCCCACTGCGTTTCCTGAACAGCTCTCACCACGCATCACCCCCAGTGACTGATTTAATTGCTTTGGGCAGGTTTTGTTTTGTTTTGTTATCTTTCTCAGAAAGCTCCCAGGCGGTTGCAGACTGACGCAGGGTCAAAGACTCCTGCTTCTCACCCTCAGCTGCAAGCAGCCCCCCTTTTGTCACACGTTCCATCGTCCTCACACGCTCTTTCTTCTCCCCACCTCAGACTTCGGAAGAAGGGATCAATCAGTAGCTTGATTTCTTAGAAAACATCAAACAGGATTTAATACTCTAGATTTTCAGAGTTGGTAATAAAGGTCAACAAGTTAAACGGTTTTAAAAACTTTCTTTTTAAAGCAGATCTCTTTCTTCAAAGGAAATCTTATGGGGAAACCCAACAGAGAAAAAGAGAAATCGAGCTGCTCTGATGAAGGGGGAGATGGCTGGATGATGCTTCTGACCTGCCCTGCAGGTGGGCGCTCTCTGGCCAAGTTCAGCCTTCCCAGGCCATGGTTGTCCACCTTCTCTGGGATCCCCTTTAGTGATCAAAGCTTCTTTACCACTAAGCCACTTCCATTCTCAGTACAGCTCAAAGCTTTCACATATTCGTCTTTCAACTGAGGCCAAATCTGCCTTGCTCTCACCTCTCACCACGAGTGCTAGTTCTCTTCTCGGTGCTAAAGAGAGGAGACCTAGTTCCTTTCCCATTCAAAGACTTTTCTCAATTCACTATCAGGCCTGCCACCCCCTAATCACTGGTTCTCAGCTCAACTGTGTGTTAGAATCATCTGAAGAGATTTTAAAATTTCCTGATGTCCGGATCACATTCCAAATCAATAATTCAGTGTCTCTTCGGGTGGAACCAAGGAGAAGGACTTTTCCATTGTCTCAGGTAGATATAATGTGCAGCCCTGGCTAAGGATAAGCGTTTGTACCGGAGCCTCCCTGCCGGCAGATGTGGCCACCTCTTCTATCTGATCCTGAGTTGACCCCGTTTTGAAACTTCTTGCCATCCTCTCTGCTTTCTTGTCAGAGCGCTCCATCGTCTGGAGCCAAATGCAAGTCATAATAGTACAGTTATTTCTACTAGCTGTTTTTGTAGGCAATACAAAAATTTTAAGTGCTGGGCTGGTATAATAGCAAATGCTTCCTTGTCCGAGGTAATTAAAGTAAAAGATCTCTATTTCTTCATGACTCAACCATTTAAGTCCTACCCACCTGTTTCCCTTATCCTGCCCAGAAGCGATCAGACAAGCCCTCCTACCTTTCTCTAAGCAGACTTGGCTTTGGTGAAAAGGAACAGCCTTCACCTTCACAGTTAGGGTATTTTCCCTGCCTGGGTTATATGAGAGGTGGATGATGTGATGGTTTTTTTGTTTTGTTTTGTTTTGTTTGAATTTTTTAATGAATTATAGTCAGTTTACAGTGTGGTATCGATTCCTGGGGTACAGCATAATATTTTAGTCATACATATACAAACATGTATTCCTTTTCATAGATGACTGAATAAAGAAGTTGAGGTATAAATATACAATGGAATACTACTCAGCCATAAAAAAGAATAAAATAATACCATTTGCAGCAACATGGATGGACCTGGAGAATGTCATTCGAAGTGAAGTAAGCCAGAAAGAGAAAGAAAAATACCATATGATATCACTCATATGTGGAATCTAAAAAAAAGACACAAATGAACTTATTTACAAAACAGAAACAGACTCACAGACACAGAAAACAAATGTATGGTTACCAGTGGGCAAAAGGGATAAACTGGGACTTTGAGAGATGTGATGCTTTTTGATGAATGACCCACACAGCTACACCCAGATGGCCCAGTTCTTTGTTTAGTGACAACTCCTCTCTCCTCCTCTACCCCTCCACCTGTTTAGTCAGCAAACAACTGAGCTGCATAAAACACAGGCTGTCTAGGTTGTCAAGGTCACCAGCCTCCAAGTGTTCCCTCCTGAGTCCTCTCAGCCAGTATTTCCTGAACAAAGTTAAGATCACATAGGCCAGAAGCCAGGGAGTTTTGCTGGAGAGGGTGGGGTGAAGCACACGCAGACAAAGCTTTCAAGTCTCTCAGATCCTTCAGAGCCAATGACAATTACTTGTCTTAACCACAACACATCCCAGTGGTTCCTAACTCCAGTCGTTAACTTGTCTCCACTTTATTAGGTGACTCATAGCCATTAAGTCCAAGGAAACACGAAGAGGATAATGTCTGTGAAACCACTGGATCCCACCAATCACTCCAGGCTGCATAGCATTGCTGAGACAAACCCAGTAATTGTGCTGAAAGCTTCATCTCAAACACGTGTTCCATCCTCAGCTGGAACATCCTTCCATTCTCCACTATAATTATTTCATTGTTTTTTACTTCCTTGCTGCCCTATACCCTACATCAGTGTCTCAGAACTTCCTCCAAAGCTGCTGTTTTCTCATCTCTAACAGGGGGATAATTATAGCATCTGCCTAGTGAAGCTGTTCTAGTCGTAAATGAAAATAATGAGCATGTGGTTATAAACACATGATATCATAAGTACCTAATAAACACTACAATTATTATATTATGTATATGTTATTGTATATTATATGCTGTCATTATTACATAACATAAATAATGATAAAATAATAATTGTATAATTTTCTACTCATCTCAGAGTCAAGAGACTTTTTTTTTTAATGCCAGCTATATGCTAGTTATTGTGATAGGTACTAGGATTTTAAAAAATTAGTAAGACCTAGTTTTTGTTCATCACACAGGGAGAAAGAAGTGCAGAATTTACAGTTGACATAACACTCTAATGTATATTCTCTGAAGATCCCATCTCCTTCCCACTGGCTTTCCCTCATTTCATGGCCTTTTCTCTTTTTGCTAAGATCAAGGCAAGTCAATGGAAGCCCTTCAGTGTTCCTTTTCATCTCAGAATTTCTCCAAGTTGTCAAGGTTCTCGTGTTTCTGTGCTCTTGACACAGAAGATCACGTCGGCTCCACTCCTCAGCCCTGGCCCTTCTCATTGGCGCTGCGGTGCCCCAGGCAGGACTTCCCCTCAGCCTCTGCTATTAGCTCTGAGCACTGCAGCCCGCAAGTTTAAAACTGAATTCTTGCTCTCGAAGAGTTAAGGCAAGGAACAGAGTTAAGGAAGGCAAGAAGGCAGGAAGAGAGGAAGGAAGGAAGGAAGGAAGGAAGGAAGGAAGGAAGGAAGAAAGGAAGGAAGGAAGGAAGGAAGGAAGAAAGAAAGAAAGGAAGAGAAAGAAAGAAAGAGAAAAAGGAAGAGAAGAGAGAGAAAGAGAGAAAAAGGAAAAGAAGAGAAAAGAGAAGAGAAGAGAAGACAAACTTGCAAGATAGCTCACAGCAAGTCATTCAAGGAAAAAAAAAAGGTGCCAAGTGAACCACTGAGCTCCAGTTAAAAAAGTACTATTCCCAATAGGAATAAAGTTAACTCCCCAAGAATGTTTGGTGCAGCTTTTATGGAAAACAGTATGGAGATTCCTCAAAAAACTAAAAATAGAGTTACCATATGATCCAGCAATCCCACTCTTAGGCATATATCCAGAGGGAACTTTAACTCAAAAAGACACACACAGCCCAGTGTTCACAGCAGCACTATTTACAACAGCCAAGACATGGAAATGACCTAAATGTCCATCAACAAATGACTAGATAAAGAAGTTGTGGTATGGTTGTACAATGGAATACTACTCAGCCATAAAAAAAATAAAATAATGCCATTTGCAGCAACATGGATGGACCTGAACATTGTCATTCTAAGTGAAGTAAGCCAGAAAGAGAAAGAAAAATACATATGATATCACTTATATATGGAATCTAAAAAAAAAAAAAGACAAATGAACTTACTTACAAAACAGAAACAGACTCACAGACATAGAAAACAAATTTATGGTTACTAGTGGGGGTAGAGAGTGGGAAGAGATAAACTGGGAGTGTGAGATTTGCAAATACTAACTACTATATATAAAATAGATAAACAACAAGTTTCTACTATATAGCACAGAGAACTATATTCAGTATATTGTAGTAACCTATAATGAAAAAAATATGAAAACGAATATGTATGTATATGTGAAATATTATGCTATACACCAGAAATTGACACAACTTTGTAAACTGACTATACTTGAATAAAAAAAGAATCCCCCTAAAAATTAACTCATCAAAACTTTGTAATCATACTAATCATTTTGACGTCTTATAGTTTTTATAAAGTAATTTCACAAAAAGTATTTCCTTAAGCCACTTAACTCAGTGAGGAAGATTAAGGAATATTCTGTCCATTTTATAAATGAGAAAACTGAGGCTGAGAGAGAAAGGGGTGGTTAGGAGAATTGGGGCAGGTAGTAAATGCTGGAGCCAGGACTTTTGGGGTCTTAGGATTCCCTCACCTGCTTTTCCTCCCTGGATGCTAACATTCATTGGTTTATTAATTGCCAACATTATGCTGGGAAAGTAGCACTATGTTTTCTCACCTACACTTTACAATTCTGGAAGGTAAGTCTTACGTCCTGCATTTTAGAGATCAGGATGACCTTATGAGGAGGGGCTAGGGAGGGAGGGAGCCTGTTAACTCATTTGCCCCAAATCCCACCTCCAGGAATCTAGAGTTGGCATACAAATCGAAGGTCACAAAACCAGAATTCTACATATTGCACTATATTCCTTATGTGTTAAGAACTTTTGCTCGAGAGAGCAAAAGGTAATACAAAAAATTAAAGCCAAGTTTGGAGCAGGTAGCAGTGACAGCTGCTAAAATTGGGCAAGACATCCATGATCAGGTAAATTGTGTGTGCGGAGACTGGGCCATAGTGCAGGACAGAGAGAAGACCCTTCACAGTTACAGCCAGAAATAGTCAGCTATCTTCATAAACACTAATTCCTAAGTTATTTCTGAAAAAAAAAAGACAAGGTTAATTTGACTATCCCTTGGTTTTTATTGCTCTCTATGGTAACATGAGGTCCCCTGCTAGAAACTCTTCAGTGACCAAAGTGCATGGCAGTGTTCTCCATGTCCACTCAGACCTGTCACTCACATAGACCTCTGACAAATGATATGATGGCTTATATTTTTCAAATAAATTCAATTTTTTACAATTACATTAGACATGTAGACATCTTTAAAAATTAACTTAACTAATCTAAAGCTTAGGATGTCAGCAAAAATCTCTTTTGAAGAAAAAAAAACTAAGAGAAACCAATTTAAAAGAGTATGTGTTCAACAAAATACATAAAAATAACAATGCTTGATACAGTGTAGCCAAGTTTACAGCAGATCCTTGATATAGCAGCCTCTTTGGAAAAGTTTAGAAATATTTAAATGGGTTGGCGATCTCAAAATTCTAAAGCATGACTGAATGATTTTCTACTGGTTATGCTGTACTTTTATGAGGATTTCATCCTTTTTTTTCCTCTCTGTGTTCAGGCTGATCTGGTTGATGACTATGACTCAGATGATTGACTGGTTGTGGTTTGAAGGGCATTGCTTCAGAATTCTAATCTCCTTTGTCATGGACCATCCCTGGGGATTCCAAAGTGCTACTAGCCTTAGAGGAACTCCCCTTCCTTAATAACCACAGCTCCCAACAAGAAGTGAGCAACTTCTGGTAGTGAAAATGGGACATTTTAGAAGTAACTAATAGTAAAACCAAATCAAGAAAACTTACTCTAAAAACCACTATTTGCCATGTTAGGAAATGATGCCTGGGAGACTGACAAAAGCTTCATAAGAAGTAAACTGGACACTATTATAATAAGCTTATAAGCTTACTTACCAAAGATTTTTGTCATGGTTGCTTTTAACCAATGAAATAGAGGAATAAAGAAAATATAAATTATAACCTGCATAAGGACTGGTTACCCCACTTTTGGCCATCAGACACAGAGAGCGCAATCATTCCTAGGCATTTCTTAATCAAATTCAAGTCTGATCAATATCTATGAATACCTCCTAAGCGCCATCCTGTGTTATCAGGTATCGTGGAGTGAGTAAAGCAAGGTCTTTCCCTTCAGCAAGTTTACCATCCAGTGGAGGAATTCCTACCATATTCACAAACTTTTCAGTACTTATTATCAGAGTTATTAGGTACTACTGCCTGCTAAACGCTTAGCTCTGCCCTAAGAATGAGCACATGAGAAGATCCAGAAATGTGTGAATGCCGCACATAATCCAAGTGCAATATACATCCTCAGTAGAGGCATCCATTCGTGTTTTTACACTTATTTTTCTTAATCCATTTCAGGTAGAGGCGTATTAATTTATTAATAATACTATAGGTACAGTGTGTGCATCCCAGAAAATACAACAGACTTATTTTCAACCCAGAAACTTAACGCTCAAAAAGTAAGAAACTAATTGGGATCAAAAAGTAGCCTAACCAAAACTTAAAGAGGTGCTGGGAAAATCATCAGTGTCAAAGTTATAGTCTATTCAAGCCAAAGATTTCCCAGGTGTGGCTTAGTGTCAATACATTGAATACACAGGTTGAAGGAGTGTAGGGGTTTGTGCAAATAGTTTTCTAGGAAGAATATATCATACATAAAATACTTGAACTTTTCAGATTCAAAATTCCCAAGTGGAAGAGGGATTAGGGACTTTCTTAAGGAACTTAATGACTCAGTTTGACTATCTGACTTCACTTGATGAGTGTTTAATAACAAGCAAGCAAACTAGACAAAACACACACACACAAAACCTGCCTGATTATGTAGTTAGGTAACAAAGTCAAAACACCCACGGAAGTTTGTTAGTTTATAAATTATATCAAGTAGTGGAACGTAGAGTGTGCAAATGAATTTTCTATTTCCTTTGACTCCCCGCAACATTGGTACATACAGTCTTACTCCCATCACAGACATTCACATTTAGTGAATATGCATTTTGAATGAAAGAAAGAAATGAATGAACAAATGGATGGATAAATCAATCAATGAATCAATGCCTCTATAGGCACTGATGTATGTGTGGATATATGGGCAGGAGGACTAGCAGATTTTACCTTTTAAATTCCGCATCAGGAAATTATAATGAGTTGATTCAACACTTTTCAAGCTTGCCTGCTTCTAAGTATCACCAGAGACCATGTATTAAAAGTACCAGTTTCCAGGTTTCTGCCCCAAAGACTCTGATATGAGAGAAATCTAGAAATCTCTATTGTTAACAAATAGCTCCTGGTGATTCTTGTTATCAAACAGGTGTAGGAAATACTAAACTAAATGATTCTCGCCGCTCTGTTTATAATACTTGACTTGTTTGATTGAGGGTTTCATTTTATTTGTTTTTATCATTCGCAGTGGACCTTTATTTAGTCCTCACCCCTACTTTTTCCTCTCTTTGAGTTTCATCTGCTCCCTTAAATGAGGGCCCTGCAGCCCTGTCCTAATCTTCACTCCTAGCCTGAGCCTCTGTTCCACTGCCACGGAAGCAATCATCATTGATAACATTTCCATCAGAATCCTCATGGTCAGAGTAATACATGTTCATTTCAAGAATTTTTAAAACCTTGGAGAAAGGAAACAATTTTATCACTTCAACAGCTTTAGGAAAATTTGAAAAAAAAAATTGAGGAACTGAAAATGTCTGAGGCCTGAAGTCAGGGAATATACCAAAGGAACAAACCCCAAATCTCTTGTCCACACTTCCTCCAGACTCACTTGTAAATTACTTGTACATTCGTACTCCAAAGGAGGTTATTTTCTTCTTAGGCCAAAGTTTAAGACATTGTAGGTGATGTTCATGTATTCTGATCACAGTTGGCTAGATATGTAAATGTGTTACTCCCCCGAATGTGGGACCACATGAAGAAATTTACCTATTCATTCATTTTTCATTCATTCAATAATTGACACAATGCAAATGCCTCCTCTGTGCCACGGCCTAGTATGTGAGCTAGTATACAAAGACTAGTCAGAGATAATCCTCACAGGTCATTTAACTAATTCACAGGTCATTGGAAAAATAGGCATATAAGCAAGTAATTATGTCACAATAAGACAATGATATTAAGGTGTGTACGTAAGATACACAGAAAAATGTATTGTGTGAGGATGGGGTGGGGTCACCTTTAGAGAGGAGATGATCATTTCTTTAGCCTATTGCTAAAGTTATTTTTTAATTTACAAATAATATAACATTAAGAAGGATATTTTTTCAGCACTTTGCACATTAACAACTTTTCTTATGTTCCCACCCAGTCTTTTTGTCTATATGTAAATATATGTTTACATACAATATATATTTACATATATAGAACATATAATATATATTTATGTGTATACAATATACATATATTAGAATATATAACATATACACATAGATGAATATATATAACACATATGGGTAAATATACATTTATATTTATTTGTATATAATATACATATATTAGACTATATATATTAGAAAGTTGAAATCATAGCATCTATAATTGTATGCTCCAAAAGTTTGCATACTTTTGGCTATTTGAAACCTAAAATATGTTTTCCTATAAAAACAAAATTATTAAAGGTTGTTAGCTTTCCTGGAATAGCCTATTTAATGATTTACAAATCACTCTACTATTGTAGTATTGTGGTTGTACAGTGGTAGAGTAATTGTGTAGTAAATTAGAAAAATGTATTGTTTTTCTAATACATTTCTGTAGCTAAAAAGAAAACAATAAAATGATTTTAAAATATTTTTAAAATATATTCCAAATGCTCATTCATCCTTGAGATGGGAATTTATATATAGCCCAGGGCTGGGTAAGGAATAGATGTTAACCAGACGCCAGTGGAATGGGCAGCTCTGTTTCCCTTTGATAACATTATAGTTGGGGATGAACAAGGGAAGCCCAGAGCTAGTGAAAGAGGCAGGAGCACAGCTTGTTCTTCTCTTTGGAGATGGATGCTCCCCCTGCGATGGGAGCAATGCTGAGCAAACGTGGACTGAAGTCAGCCTCTGGCTAACTGAGAAACCTACCACCCTGAAAAAGTAGGGCATGTGGATAGCAAAGTGGGGAGAGAAAAAGGAAAGCAAGTGATCAGGTCCACACTCCAGACGGTTGGCTGGCACAACAAACTGTTTGCTCTGCCTACTTGAGACTTGACACCTATAGCAGGGAAAGTAGAATGACTGACTGCAAAACGTCCCTCATACTTTGGATCATGGACCCTGGATCCTGGAATCTAGTGATTTGGGAAAACAGCAGCCCAACAGCAAACTGGCTGGAGATAACTCATCACTGCTGTGGTGGCTCCCAGGCATCTGAAAAATGGCACGCATGGAGGTCCTGAGGGGCCGCCAGTCTTCCCATTTCAGAGGTAAGTATATCTCAAGGAACTTGAGTTGTGCTATGGGAGAGTTATGATTTCATTTCCGATACAGAGGACAGCTGTAAATGGGTACTTCAGGTTTATTTTTCTGAGCTATGTATGTGAAGATTAACATTATTGAAGACAAAAGCTTTAAGGTATTGAAACATATCTTTTCATTCCACAAATTTCCTATATATATACCAGTTCAACCATGAATCAAAAAAATACACATGAGCATATATAATGAATAATCCATTTGGGTAAAACATAGAGTAAGTGAAGAATACAGGTGGAAAGTTAGGCTGGGATTATACTGTGGATGGACATGAAGGTTTAGTGGAGAATCTTGTAAATTGATTTGGTAGACAAGAAAAAGAATTTCAAAGTAGATTTTTATAAAATTATAATACTAAGTCATGGTCATGGTACAAAATTCAAATAGTAAACTTTCTTATTAATCCTTCCAAAAGTTTTCTATACAATCAGTTTTTTGAGCAGAAGCTTGAGGTGACCAGAATTGGTATCTCAGGAAGATTCCTTTAGAGGTAATGTGAAGGCTGGGTTACAAAGGGAGAGAAAGGATGGAGATTAAAGACAGATCTTGCAATAGGATAGCTGACAGGACTTGGTGACTCATTAGTGGGAGGAGCCCTAGAGAGCAAACAGAGCTGATTCTCAATATAAGTCCATGTTAACAGGGTGGGGATGAGGGTGCACTCCCATTGGCTGACAAATGGAGCACAGGAAGAGTGCTATTTATAGATTTGTTTTTGAACCACAGTGGATTTGGGGTAACCAGTAGGACCCTCATTTGGAAATATAAAGCAGGCAACCTGGAGCTCAGGAAGATGCTGAGGATAGAGATGCAGGTTTGTGGCTCCCTCACCTGGAAATCACACTGACATTTCTGGGATGGGTTGTGTAGTGTTCCAAAAAACTACTTCCCAGAAAACAAATAAGAAGCCAAGTGAAGGAGGAGGAGCCAGAGAAAGAGGCAGAGAAGGAGAGACCAGAAATGTAGGAGAAACACCAGGTAAGGACATTCTCCCAGAACCCAGTGATGGAATTTCAAGAAAGGTTTATCAAATGCCACAGAAATGTCAAGGACATTGGGTCTAGTAATAAAGGAGTCACTGGCAAACTCTGAAAGAGGAATTTCACTAGAGCAAGAGGCTAAAACCAGAATAGGCAGGAAAGAGCACAGGAAGAATGCAGAATTCAAATTGCATTGGCGGCAAAGACAGCCATATCTTCATTTATTCATTCACTTACTCATGCATTAATCTATCCCACAGATAAATTAAATTGTGCCTCGGCACTGCACCAGACATTGGGGGTACATCTCAGGCCTCGTGGAGCTTACATTCTAGTGAGGACAAAAAAAATGAGTTAACAGGAAAATAAATTAATAGTGTTGTGATAAGTGCAGGTAAGAAGATAACTCAACAAGTGAGAGTGGCATTGGGGCGGGGCTGTGTGGAAGAGAAACCATCACGGACCAGATGACCAGGGGAAAGTTGAAGAATGTGGGTGTGTTTTGTTTTCACAGGAGAGACAGAGCCCATTTGTAGGTTGGAAGGAAAAATCAAAGGAGAAAAAGAAACAAAATGTGTAAGATAGAGGAGCAATAATTTATGGAGGAAAGTGCAAGGGAAATGGGACCGTCTTAGATCCAGGGCCTTGGAGTTGAGATGAATCTTTGAAAGGATCAGGGACACTTCTTCCTCAAAACAGGATTGAGGGAAGAGAGGAGACGTAAATAATTTTCTCTAGAGGAAGGAAGAGGAAGGAGAGGAGAGGGTCCTACAGGAGAAGTCACCTCAGTGAGGTAGACTGGAAGATCATTGCCAAAACAAAGAGACTATCCTTTGGTCTGCTGACCTGAGTTGCCACCGCACATCAGGAACTGTGCTGGGGACCAAACCTGCAGAGTCAAGTAACACAGAGAGCTTATAACCATCTTGAAGAACAGAGATTTGAAAACAAATTATTGCAACTAAGTGTAATAGGGGCCCTGATAGAAAGATGCACTAGGTGGAGTGGGGGCCTGGAGGGAGGGCATGTCAGGACTATCTGTGGAGGAGGGAGAGACGGGGGTGCAGAAAAGGCTTCCTGTAACTTGGCAGCTGAATCTCAAAAGATAGCAAATCTCTGGGAAGTAACCTGGATGGCGAAAGACACTCTGGACAGAGACGCGCCATGTCCAGAGGGATGTTCAGAACACAGTGAGTTAGAAGGGCAAATTTGAATGGACAGACTATCAGGTTCAAGGGTGGAACAAGGCAGGAGAACAGAGTGACACACCTGAACAGAAGGGTTGGAGAGGTGGGCAGAAGGCACTTATTTAAGGGGGGTGTACTTTGCTCCTATACGTGATGGTCGTCATTGGAGAGTTTGAAACAAAGCAATAACAAGGTTAGATGTCACCTCTGAGGCCATGTGGAAGAAGTATTGGAAGAATTCCAGATGAGAGGCAAGGAAGACAATTAAGACAAGGAAAGTGTTTGTCTGCATTTGGGAAACAGCTGGTGGGATAGAGAGAAGGAAACTGAAAAGAGAGGCTAAGGTGGTGAAATGAGGGGGATTTGGCCTCTGTCTGAACGTGAGCGTGAGAAAAGGAGAGTCTAGAGGACCTCTGGGTTCCTGGCATGGGTGACTCACAGATGGGGTGCCAACCCCGGAAACAGGAAGCAAATGTGACAGGAGAGCAGGCTTGAGGTAGGAAGCTAAAGTGTGAAAGTCTGAAGGTGGTGAGGAGGAATGAAATAAGCAATCAGCCAAAAATGGTTGTCAAGAGACCTGAGGGTCAAGTAGAAACATGAATGAGCAGTAAACTAACGTGGAGGCGATCTACGTTTCCCAGCAAATTTCAAGAGTAGAGCAGAGAAAACAGGCTCATTTTTTCTCTGGAGTGAGGTGTGGGGATATGAGTCAGAGAGGGCCCAGTGGAAAGAGCCGTGAGAGAATAAGAAGGGTCTGGTTGAAAGTGCAGTAGAGCTCCGGGCTGGGCTGTGAGGTGCGAAGTCAGAGAAGAGCCCAGGGACTGAGCAGGAGATCAGGAAGAGTGAAGCACAGAAAGTGCTCTGAGGTCAAACAGCAGTTCAGGAGAAGATGAGGGAGACGTGCCTATGGTCACACAGAGCATTTCAGTATTTGGGCTAACGCAGATGGAGCACTGGCAGGTGACTTTCAATTCAAGGTGTGGCCATGTTCAGCTGCAGTTTATTTGCACCAAAGTGATGCAGTCAGTACGAGGACCTGATGTGAAATGTGGATGTTGAAGTCACTGGGACTCTCGGCAGGGGGAGGGGAGGCGCCCATTGAGGAAGATGGAGCAGGGCCCTGAAAGCCCTTATTGTGGTTTTTAAGACCGGGTGCCATCTGTCTCCTTCCAGTCTCTCTCCATCCAGCTCAGGCTGTGCCTTGCCACTCGGGTCCAGCTGGCCTTCTTTCAGTTCCTTGAATATTCTGGACTCTGTTTCACCCCAGGGCCCCCACAAGTGTAATTTCCTCTTCTTAGAATTTCGAACCCACTTCAGCTCCTAGTCTCCTTTCCTCCACTCCAATCAGATCTCATTTTGAATGTCACTTCCCCCGAGAGACTTTCCCCAAATCCTCGGGCCATAAATCTGTGTTAGAACCCTCTGTTAGATTTCCCCAAACTACCTCGCACTTCTTAGCACTTGCCACCATTGTAACACATTATTTCTTAATGGTTTGCTTACAGCCAATCTCTCCCAATGGGCAAGCTGTCTGAGGGCAAACACCATATCCACCTTGTCTACCAATACAACTCCGTTCCTAATAGGGTACCAATGTATGTGTTTTTATCTACCCTTGGCTCAGAGGACCGGAAGTGGCACAGTACAATTGTATGGAGTATTTTGATCCAAGACATTGAATTAAATAAATTTAAATTATTAGGTAAACTGTCTAAATAAAGGTAGAGGAAAATGGTTCACTGGTTGTCAAGAGAGCTAATCTTTCAAATTAAGATGCTACAGTCTGTAAAAATAGAAGCTTCTATCCAAAGGACTGCTTTTCAGTCTTGGCCAGAGTATGCCACTGCCAAATTGTTCTTCTTTAAACACCATTTTCATCATAGCTCTTCCCTGCTTAAAAATGTTCTCAGACTCCTTTCTCCTTTCCTGAACAAAGCTAACGTCCTCTGGTGACTTGCAGTGGCCTCTATGTGACCAGATTTTTCCTACTCAACTCAGGCTGGGTTTTTTAACCTTCCAATTAGCTTGCTGAGCTCATCTTCCACCTCAGTGACTTGGCCTACATAACTTTTCTCTCCCCAAAGACCCTTACCTTCCTCCAGAACCCATCTGTCATTATCCCTGTCGTTTAAGACCTGGCTCCACAAGACGGGGTCATTTCTTGCCTTGCTAATGTATCCTCCTTTGAATTTGATTGCATTTGATAATCAGGACCACAAAATAGTACTTAGCTGTATACTGTTCTGGATTGCTCAGCATAGACTTTTAGCAGTTATATCTCAATATCTCCTAATAAAGGCTAATAAATTCCTTATCTAACCAAAGGGAACCAAAACTTAAAATTACTAAATTACTCTGTATCCCCCAGACCATAAGGTTGGTCGGGTTTTCTATTTACTGGATGTCCAAACACCTGTAAAAATCATTTGCCTCAAGAATTTCTTTTCAAATTAAAAACATTTTAGAAAATGTATTTGAGCAACCTTTTTTCCCCTGTGGTTTTTCTTTTCTAGTTTCCTGTAAGCAAATGTTAGTTAACAGGGTATTTTGGAGTTGAATTATGAACAATCTCTTTCTAGAACACAAAATCAACACTTTGCTGCCGTAAGCATCTGTCCCCAGCTACTTACCAAAGGTCATCCAGTGTTTATGAGCGAGGCCGGACGGAGGGTAGAAATTCCTGGTATTCCATGTATTTTTACAATTGGCTGCACTCTCATAACATATTAAGAAGTTGCTCCAAAGCATGTTTAAAGCAACTCAGGACTTTTTCTCTGACTCTCATTTAGCTAAACAACTCTTTCCAGTGGTTTTCTTGGCTGCATATTCCATAGAAATTAAGTAAGCTCTGCCTTCTAGCCACTGAAGGAATATTTCTTACAAAACTGAAATAGATTCCATTAAAAAAAACTCTAAGTACTAAGTCAATTAAAAAAAAAACCTGAAAGTAAGTCTACAGCACAAATGCATTATGCGTGAAGTCCTTCTATTAATGACAACCATGATATTAATAAACATATTAATGTAATTTATTATTTTCTATTAATACAACATTCATTATGTGCAGGGCTAGAATGCAAAGTTATTCAGTCATGAATCAGCTAGAAGGATTTCTTGGAGAATTCAGAGAATCTGGGATTGTTTTGCTTAACTGGGAAAGCTGACACTGGATCATGGTCAAAGCTTATGAATAGTTTTTTATAACCATAAAGCTAGGTGGTTCATGTATCATTCTTTATCCTTTGAGAAGAGGTAACACAACATTTCTAGGTTCAGTGTTCCTCTTGCAAATTAAAGGGGAAAAAAAGGCTGTAACAGCAATTCTGGAATATCCAGGAACTCTGATCTCACAGATGAGGAAGCTACCAAATATGGACACACAGAGTGAGATAATTTTCCAGTGCAAATTCTCCGAGGTACACAGTGTTGGGAATACCCTTATTAAAATTTCCTTTTCCAAATTCAATATAAAAAGTTCTGTTTAATTGTTAGAATACAACTGATGGGAAAAACAATAATCATGATGTGGGGAATCACCCAAAGTTTTCTGTAGACTCATCGGATCCAAGTAATCCGAGGCACTAATTTCAGAAGACCTGGTTCAAGTGACATTTCCTTCTGCTCCATAATGAGCATCTTTCTGTTTCATGCTGCCTGTGCACAGTCCACATATGAGACCAGGGGCATCACCCACACAGAAAACAGGCCAAAATATGATTGCCACCCGCACCTGCTTTTGAAAATGAATCTACATCCAGATACAGACTAGTCTGAACTTGTACTGCATGCCGTTTGGCTTCAACAGGACTCTGGCTTGGGTGCTTAGTAAATGTGAAATACAAAGACCAAGAAGTGTTTCCATTTCTACAGGTATCAGATTTGCTACCTCTCACAACCCAGTGGCATAAAATTGTAAAAGCCCAGGAACCCCATTTGCTCCCTGGGAGAAGATCCCCCGCCCCACATCCCCTTGCCCAGCCAAGCTAATTTTTTCCAGAGAACCTAATGCTCCAGGAGTGCAAAGTTCCAGCGTGATGAAGGAAAGGCAGGACACCGGAACCAGGCTGTGCTGCCACTTAAAGAAACAGTGACCTTGGGCATATTCCTTACCCTCTCTTTGCCTCAGCTTTTTATCTGTCAAATGGGGATAATTTAGTGCCAATTTTATTAAGTGACTATGAGAATTAAATAGATTACTGCTTATAAACACTAGAACGTTACCAATCACATGGTGAGTGCTATGTCAGCCATTAATCATTATTAAATTAATACCAAAGCCCTCGAACATCACCAAGTACATGGTAAGAGCTGTGCCAGTGTTAAGTGTTATTATTAAATTCATGCCAGCCATGCGGACATTCTCTAGAGGGTTTCCCTTGTCTGCCTTGAATAGACATCTTCACGCGGGCTCTGCATTGACCTTGCCCCCACTTTCTGTATTTTGTTCTTGCTTCCTCACTGTGTTTTCCTCAAAATTGGACAGTTGTTTACACCCACAGTGTAATCAGCAAATTCCCTCTCACGTAGTCTGAGCTAATGGGCTCTGTGGGCACCTGTCCTCACATCCTGTTTCAGCCGTTGATGCTAACATTGTAATTCTAACATCACAATGCATCTCTGCTGGATATCACAAAAGCTTTCTGTGCGTTATCTCATTTCTTTTCATCTTCACAATAACCCTGGGAGGAAGGTACTCTTTTCAGTTCTACTTTGCACATTAGGAAACCAAGACACTAAGACTAAAAGGTTTCCCTGTGTCCCCCTCACTGAAAATGACAAGGTCTGTGACGGAAGTGGACCTATCCCCACGGCCTTTGCTCTCCCGTCTCAGCCCCCTGTCTCCCAACCATTGTGGTTGGTATCGATCTCACAAAACCTCAGACCCCAGGCCATCCTCCTTGGTAAGTTCTTTACCTCTGTCAGAGCAAGACCACTATATTTCTAGACTGACCGGGAGACAAGAAACAATGGCCTAAGAGCTGATCATGCTTCTTACATTTTTAAACGGTTAAAAACAAATCAAAAGAAAAATAGTACTTTGTAACATAGGAAAATTATATGAAATTCAAGCATTAGTCTCCATAAAAAAAGGTGACAGAAATGCAGCCACCTGCGTTTCTTTACATAATGCTGATGACTGCTTTCAGACTACCCCGGCAGGGCTGACTAGAGGCGACGAAGACCCGGCGGCCCACAGAGCCAAACGTGCTGACTCTCCAGCCACCCCTGCTCTAGACCTTTGCCACTCACTGTGTAGTTGAGAGACCAACAGCGTCAGCCTCACCAGGGAGCTCACTGGAAAAGCAAAGACGTGGGCCTCATCTTAGAATCTAAACCAGAAGCTGCATTTTAACCAGTAATCTGTCTGCACGTGAGAGTCTTAGGGGGCCATGTCAGAGAGGTTTGGAGAAAGATGTTGGATTCTGAGCCTGACACTCCTGCTCCAACACTTCCTGTGCATGCAGCCTTGGATGTTACTCTGAAGTTAATCCTTAATGCAGGTTTCTCATCTGTAACGGGGGTCCAATACCATCTACCTTTAAGAATTAGATAGAGGAGTAGAGATACTGTCTATTGTGGACTCATCCCAGTGACAGTCACATCGCAAGCGTTTAATTGAAACTGAATGGTAGCTCTGAAGATTATGAACCCTGGACATTTGGGGCATGTGACTTACCTAAAAGGACTCTGCCATCTTGGCTTCATGGAAACTGAGGAAACCGACAAAACTTTTCAAGGTGTTTGATCAAACGTGCAGACCATTTCAGTATGTGCTATGGACTGAATGTTTGTGTTCCTCCCCCACCAAATTCGTAGGTTGAAATCTAATCCTTAATGTGTTGGTAACTGGAGACGGGCCTTTGGGAGGTGGTTAGGTCAAGAGGGAGGCGCCCTCCTGGGAGAGATCAGTGCTCTTATGAAAGAGGCCCCAGAGAGACCCCTTATCCCCGTCCCCTCCACTTTCACCCCCAAGAAGACCATCTGTGAGTCAGGACGCAAGTCCTCACCAGACACTGAATCTGCCAGCCCCTCGATCTTGGACTTCCCTGCCTCTGGAACTATGAGAAATAAACTTCTGTTGATTATAAGCCACCAATCTTTGGCATTTTTATTATCACAGCCTGAATGGGCTAAGACAGGGCATTTGATCAAAAGTGAAGACCTAACAGAAGGTAAAGCTGACAAAGAATGAGTAAGGAACTACTTGCCTCCTCCTCATCTCTCGAATTTCCCCCACCTGGGCCCTTGACCGCCACCTGCAGGTTCAGCCCCACTGTAGGCTCTGGGATATCCATGGCCTTAGTCAGTGTTCAGGTGACTCAACGAGAATTCAGCTCCACTCGGAGACCTGCTGGCACCGTGTGCCCTCCATTCAGCAACTAGGTGCCTGCCTTATGACTCTATAGTCACTCAACAAATACTTAGTTGGATGGCTCCTAGGTGCCGAGCAGAGGGCCTCCCAAGACAGACATACAGCTCCTAGGGACAAGCGGTCCCCTTACACCTCAGCTGGTAGACTTGATCTCCCCAGCTCTCCCAGGACCGAGGTCCTCCGGCACCTAGCCCCAGCCAGCACCTCCTGACAGTGCTGTGATTCTGTGGGTCTCCATCGCTACCCCTCCCGGGCTCTAGGCCTTCCCTCCTGCGGGACCTCACCGATGCTAACCTGCCAGATGCCTGCCCCACTCACCCAATGGTGGCCCCCAGGCTCCAGGCCCTCCACACCTGGAAGGAATCTCCCCTCTGACAGAGCGTCCCTCTGAACACTTTAGTGACAAGCCTTCATTCTCTACCATGCCAGGCCCCACCAGCCTGTGTAGAAACAAGCCCAAGCTAATCACATCCACGGAAGCTATAAAAGGAACTCTGGCTTTGTTCATTCACCTTTTATGATCATGGGATAGTCCTGTGTTCTGTGACTCATGCTGAAGTGCCTTGAGTGTGCTCTTCCCTGGGCAGTCAATTTCCCCTGATTCACGGGCCACATGCTTTTTCCCCTGGGGAGTAAGTAATTCGCCGGCTCATCTTTTTTTATTTGTTGAAATATTTCTCAGAGGTTGGATAGGTTACCTGGGAAAGGCCAAGTGGAGGTGTGACACAAATGAGTTTCCTACCAAATGATGGCATTAAAAAAGGAAGACAAATAATTGAATAGCTTACTCCTCGGGTATTGTTGCTATGGTACATTCAGATCACATGAAAACGTAAATCTTGTTCCCTGAAAGCAAATGCAGCTGAAAAGAGCACTAATTTCCCCCAGGGCTTTTTCAGGTTGATTTTCAAGAAGGATCAGGAACTATGATTTTAGCAACAAAAAGAACACTTACACTAATAATGTCCAACATGACAATGCTCCCGTTCCAGAGGAAGGAGCATGCTCACACACACAGTCAAACTGTTTCAATTTATCTTACAGTTGATTTTGTTTAGCTTGTTCAAAATCTGCTAAATTAAGCACTGGGGTCACTAGCACAGACTTGGGAGACAAGCAAGTTTCCAGTACCAGTTTTGTTGGTTTCTCGATCCGTGATTTTGACCCTGTTATTTTATCTGGAAGATGGGATAATGATACACTTGTGAAGATTAAACATGATAAAATAAAGAAAACATTTAGCTCAATACCGAGCATACTGTGAGAGTGCCATAAAAGTGTATAAAATACACGGATATGGACACTGCACGTCAGAAGGTGATAGTCAAGACTGTCCATCTGATTGACAACTGACCAATCTTAATCAAACCCTCTACTACCCTATGGAGGGAGATTCTCTACCTTCTAAATAGAAAGAAAATCTATATAGTATCTGGCAATATTTTCTTCATCCTGGACACAGTTGTCAAGAGAGATGTGAAATGTACATCCTATCTGATACAGGAAAATGGGGCACGAGAGAATGGTCATGTCCCAGGTGAGTCCCTGGGACACTCCCCATCAAGTGAGGGTCCTTGGCTTCACACAGGAAAGAATTCAAGAGCGAGCCATAGTAGACTGAAGGTAGATTTATTTAGAGAGATACACGCTCCACAGACAGAGTGCAAGAAGGCCAGAGAGGCCACGAGTTGTGGGGGGGTGTTTAGTTTAAAGTAAAAGTAAATACCCACTCCATAGATACAGTGCAGGCCCTCTCAGAAGGCAAGAGAGAGAGAGCCGAGAGAGTGACCATGAAGTGCGAAGTCGTTAGTTTCCATGGGCTCAGTAACTTCATGTGCTAAGAAGTGGGAGGATTATTCCAACTACTTTGGAGAAGGGGTTGGGATTCCCAGGAATTGGGCCACCACCCACTTTTTGGCCATTTATAGTCAGCCTCTGAACTGTCATGGCACCTGTGGGAATGCCATTTATCATGCTAATATATTACAGTGAGCGCATAATGAAGTTCAAGGTCTACTGGAAGTCAAATCTCCCATCATCTTGAGCCTCAAGGTCTACTGGGGGTTGAATCTTCATCTATCTTGGTGTTAGTTGCTGTGCCATTATTTTAAGTACTGTGCCTTGTCTGCTTCTCTCCTATTTTATATCCTTGGAGAAGCAGGGCAGCCATAACCTGTATCATTAACTCATATCCAACAAGGATGCCACAGATGCCCCAGTGGGGACTTCTAGTCACCTTGTGAAACCTACCACAGAGGTGAGCAGGACAGAGGGAAGAGTGGCAAAGACAGGGAAATCATTTCTATTTCAGGGTAGAGCCAAGTATGAATCATAATCACGGAAATTTCAGATTATTGAGAGACTGATTTATCTTACTAGATTAGCCACATGTACTCCAGGATATGGCAATAAAGCATCCATTTGTCATACATTACATTTTTGTAGCATGTTCAGGGCCAGGTACTGCATATTGTCTTCATTTAATACTTATGATAACTTTCTGAGTAAGTTTCATTATTACCCCTCTTCACATTATCTTCTCTTTACAACGTCTTTATGTATAAACCCCTACTGAGGGACACAAAAATAGTTAAATGGGAAGACATGTCATATTCTTGAATAAAAAAATTCAACATCATAAATATATTGTCTTCCTAAAAAAATTATAAATTTAATGCACTCCCCCCCTCAAAAAAACTAATCAGTTTTGTTGGAAGGATAGGGACTAGACAAGTGGAGTCCTCCTATGAAGAAAAAAACAAGCAAGATTAGCCAAGAAAATTCTTGAAAAAATCAGAAACTAGTAATTGCATCAGATATTAAAGTATAATATTCTAATTATTAAAACAACATTTTCTTTGCATAAGAAAAGATAAAAATCAGTAAACAGTGTATTAAGTCCAACAATATATCAAAATATGCACAGAAATTTAGGCTATGATAAATTCAGTTGGAGACTGATGTATTATTCAATAAATGGCTTTGGAAAAACGAGGTGTCCATCTAGAAAAATAAAGTAAAATTAGAGCCCCACTTCATAGCTTAAAATAAAATACATTTCAGGTGGATCAAATATTTAAATGTGAAAAATGTAGTTATAAAATATTCAGAAAAAAATTGGGAGATTTTAATTTTTTAATCTTAGAGAAAGACTTTTCTAAATATAATAAAAACCCAAGAATACAGCAATTTTTGGAAATTCTGCTTGGAAAACTAAACAAAGTTAAAAGACAAATGTGTGTGTGTGTGTGTGTGTATATATATATGTAGTTGTAATCCATACAACAGACAAAGGATTAATTTCTATGCATATAAATAGTTCTGATACTTTAATAAGAAGAAAGCCAACACGTCAGATTTGAGCATTACAGAAGGAAAATAAAAATGGTTCTTTAAAATATGAAAGAATGCATACCCTTAGTCGTGACAAGAGCACTGCACATTAAGCTGCTATGAGATGTTGTTTCCACCCAACAGTTTCAAAAAGGTCTCCATGAGGAAGCAGCACTGCCAGGCACTGCTAGTAAGAATACAAAGGAACAACCACACTGCAGAACAATTTGGCACTATCTATCCAACTTTCAAATACAAAGATCTTTTTACCCAGCAATTCCACTTATAAAAGTGTATCTTAACAGAGATGTATTCCCATGTGGACAATGGCTCACCCACATTGCAGCATTGCCTCCCAGAGCAAAAGACTGAAAACAGCCGAATATCCATCAACAGTTAAATCATGGAATGCTGTGTAGCCATTAAAAAAATAATAAAGGAGATCACATGTGCTGATATGGGAGAGCTCAAAGGTATTTAAAGTGAAAAAAAAATATGTAAGCCTGAGAAAGAGACATAATGAAATTCAGTAACTTGTCTAAAATAACCTTGTTGTGATAGGGCAGTTGGTACTGGAACCTGGTTCTTTCTGAGTACAAGGCCCCACTGTTCTGATGCTGTGAAAAAGTCATGTTCTTGGTAAGATGTCAATGTCAATGGACTGAGCATCTTCTGTGACTCTATGGACCCACTGTTTCTTTGGACAGTGTTTCAAGGAGGAGGGGAGAGGGTGGGGAGTGGAGTATTGGCTGCAAGACTTCACTCTAGTTAACAACTGTTTCTCAAGCAATTAATTAAAGCTTTCCCCTTACCATCTGTCAATACACCAGGACTAGCAGGGAAGATATAGCTTATAGATTCCTCTCTGTGTCTCTGGAGCAGAAATGGAGCTGAGGAATCCCGTGTTGGGAAACATGAAAGTTTGCACCCTAACACTTGGAAAGCATTCTGTACCCTAAGGAGAGACAAGAACTTACTGCAAAAGCATTTCCATCCTGAAAGGAAAAGCATTCAGCAAACGAGAGCATTAACAGTTGTTGAAAGGCATGTGGCAACATCACAAGTCAGTTTATGAAAGGAAATGAAGGCAGTGTTCTTATCTAATTAAAACAGCTTGGGGAAAGAAAGTGGGCAAAGGGTAATTACCTAACTTGGCATTTGGCCCGCAAAAGAAGGGTTAGTGTTTTTTTTTCTTTCAAAAACTGTCAGGAAACCTCAAATTATAATGCTTGCTTTTAGAGCTGTAGGGAATTTTTCACCCCTAAATCCCATGGTGGCTGACACATATAAATTATTTGGCCCTTGAGATGCTTCCTTCAAAAGCAATTATTCATTTTTCTGTAGATAAGGAAGTTGAATTTGATTAAGATGCTGAAGCTTTTACAAAACAATCTAAAGGCACAATCTCTGGTATCTTATTTAACTTCTAAATTCCATTTCCCTTGGTTTGGTCTTTACTGCTTTTATCAAGCGGAAGAAACCCTATTTAGCAAAAACGGGCTGGTATTCCTAGAGATGCTCTGGGGTTTTCTGGTTGTTGTTGTTTGTGAATTTGTTTGTTTTTACTTTAATCTGTTTGAAAGTTTCCAAGGCAGCATGGTATAGAATGTGGTCTATTGGACACCTGAAAACCTGGGGTTTATTTCTGGTCTGCTGTTAACCTGCTGTGTACCTCTGGGCATCTCAGTGCACCTCACTGAGGCTCAGTTTCCCTAGCTGTAAAATGAGGATATGTGAAAAATAAGATAATTTTTTATCAAGAATTGCAATATGCAAAGTAGATGGAGGCAAAGCCATTCTGGTAGAATCAGAAGTACCACAGAGACTTATCCTTCCTCACCCATCCTGCAGGGCCTTGAGGATGACATTCAAATCATCTCCAGGGGAGTCTAGGATTCCTATGTAGCAGGAGATATTGGTCAAAGGGTAAAGACGTTCAGTTATCAGATGAGTAAGTTCTGGGGACCTAATGTACAACATGGTGACTGTAGTTAATAATACTATATTGTATAGTGGAAACTTGCTAAGAAAGTAGCTTTCAGGTCCTCCCATCACAGAAAGGAAAAAAGGTAAGTGTGTGAGGAAATGGACATGCTAATTAGCTTCATGGTAGTAATCTTTTCACTCTGTATCTATATACCAAAACATCACGTAGTACACCTTGAATATATACAATTTTATTTTTTTTAAAAAAGCAAATTATGATGTGGACAAGAAATCAAGTCATTTACATAAAATAATGAATCCTGATAAAAATACATTATCTTAAGTGAATTAAAAATAAAAGTATATGAACTAAAATTGGTTGACTGTGCTATTTTCTACAATGAATCCAAAAATAGAAACATCTTATTGAAAAGTAGTTTTAATATATTGGCTACTTGCAATTCACTGAGAGAGTAGACCTTAAGGGTTGTCACCAAACACAAAAAATGGTGCCTATGTGAGATGATGGATGTGTTAATTAGCTTGGTGTGGTATTCACTTCACAATGTAAACATATAGCAATCATCCTGCATACCTTAAACACACACAATTTTTTGACAATTGTACCTCAATAAAGCTGGGTAAAAATGTTTACTAAAAGAACTAAGACATTGTCAAAAAAAAAAGAAGAAAATTACTAGTCTTGATGACTTGATGATTTCTAAAGTCCCATCAAGTACTAACATTCAATAGTTTTATAATTCTATATTTGTTTTTTTTTAAGATAAATGTATAAAGGAATTCTTGAACTCCCTTGCAAAATAAAGGTAATACTTTTCACCCAAATATGGAAAATAACCATGAAATGACTTGTATCTTTTAGTATGATTAGTTCCAAGCAAATCTTGAAATAAAACAATTTGTCCTGTCAAGAAAATGAACAATGAATAATAACTAACATTACTATGTGCCAGTCACAGTTTTATGTACATCACACATATTAGTTTATTTAATCCTCTTAATAACCCTCGGTCTTATTATTATCTTCGGTTTTCCAGTGCAGAATGAAAGGCAGAAAAATGAGGCAACTTCCTAAGATCATTCAGCTAGTAAGTGGCCAAGCTGAGCCTTGAACCCAGCAGCGTTGATTCAGATCCTATACACAGATCTCTGTAGTAAATGTAACCCACTGGAACATTAATTCATATACAATTTTCTCGAGTAGTAAATGTAACCCACTGGAACATTAATTCATATACAATTTTCTCGATAGAACCATAGAAGGATCAAATGTTACAGATGGAATGACTCTCAGGGACCAGTGCATCCCAACCTTTCACTTTACACATGAGCACAATGAGACCAATTTAAGAAGGGAAAAAACCATCTCTTGGCTCAGCTGAAAGTTCTACCATTTTTCCTAACATTTCTCAAAATGATTTCCATCAGAAACGGCCCCTTAAAAAATTTAAATTCAAAACAAAAAGTTAAATACATATTAGCTCAGAGAACATCAGACAAACAGAAGCTTTAAGACTTAAAGTAAATGATCATCAGCTTAGGAGGTTATTTACATTTTCTCGTGGTGAATTTTCCATTCACATCATGTGACTTCACTCTAGAAAGGCACTTTGAAGGTATGGCAGCATCCAGAGCTCTGCATGGATAGGTGAGTTATCACAAAGCAAACCACTGTAGTTAGGAAATAAGACATGACAGGCTGTGACTTTCTGAGTAATTACAGTTAAAATGCCCAGGGCCAAGAATTTTTCAGCCACCCAAGCAGTACCATAATTTTGCTGAAGTTCAAAGCCAGGGAGGTATATATGAATTAAGTTCTTTCATTAAAAAACAGTTTTTACTCTCGAAATTTTTTTACCCACATTGGCTCAAGTTTGGATGTTTGACATAATTGAGAACTAATTAAAGAATGCCTATTTGGTTCAACCAAATAAGCCAAGAACCAACCAGGAAAACCTCAAGAGTCAAGGCTTTTTTTTTTTTTTCTGAAGAATTTGTTTCAGAGCGGAAAGGCAACAAGTTGCATTTGGAGTGGGCAGGGAAGGGTACTTCTGTGAGATGCCATGAAACTCACTTGTTCCAGGAGAACAGCTGCATTTCATTCTGAGATGAAGTATGATGTCTATCTAGTTATTTTCTCTAGAGAACTGAACCTGTCTCAGGACAGACTCAGCGGATTTATTTCAAGTATGAAAAACCCAGGTAGCCTCCACACATATATTAAAAATACAGCAATTGTAAAATTTTCTTCTAGGTTTTTAAAGCTTCTCTAATGAAAACCAGAAATCTATTAAAGCTAAAGTCTTAGGACTTTAAAAGAATAGGACCAGTTCAAAAAATAAGAGTGTTTTTGTCAGTAACATAAAACCAACAAAAGATTAATATTTTTACATATGATAAACTCATTTACACATGAATTTTAAAACTAAAGTGAACAGATAAATATTTCAAAACTCCTAAACATTCATATGGGAGACTAGTGAGTCTTCCTATAATCAAGAGAATAACAGACATGCAAAAATATACATAGTAAGTAGAGGGGCCTTGCTTCTCTGTGCTGCTGATATATATTCATTCATAGAAGAGAGAGTGGAGAGGGTATAGCTCAGCAGTAGAGTGAGTGCTTAGCATGCACAAGGTCCTGGGTTCAATCCCCAGTACCTCCATTAATAAGAACAATAATAAATAAATAAACCAAATTACCCTCCCCCCTAAAAAAGCCAAAATCAAAACAAAGAGAGAGAGAGAGAGGAAACTGGCTGGTTCATCTCAGGGACATACAATTTTTTCCTGTGATGCCCCTATGCATGTAATATTAAAAATTAATAAATTTGTATACCTTTTCTCCTGTTAATCTGACTATTGTCAGTTTATCTCATAGACCCAGCTATTGAACCTAGGAGCATAGAGCTAAAGTCTTTCCTCCCTCACACAGTGAAGAAAGGGTACTGTAATTACATCAGTAAATGTAGGCTATGGTCAGTGAGTAAAAGGATCGCGTGAACATCTAATATGAGGTTGTGCCCCTCAACTCCCCACCCACCACGTTGTTACTAAATCCATGGTACATCTTGCAACCATGGACTCTCAGAATCATGGAAATAGAGCTGTTTCTTCTCCAGCCTGCTAAGGTGCTTGGAATTTCCACCTTTAAGCTCTAGGAAGTTCTAGTTTCAAGAGGAATGTTTCTCAAGAAATATAACATAACATGTTGCAATCTGTTTTTGCAAATGAACCTGAATTACCTTCTTAGATTAGCCAGTCCCAGAAAACAGGCCCGTGGGAGAGAATGAAAGCCGAACTCCCTTGCTATGGAGATGGGGGGTAGGCAAAGCTGGGAGGCAGGGGTGGCAAAAAAGACAGGATTATGGGCCCCCCAGTTCCTTGGACTAAGGGAATTGAGAGACAAATGAAGAAAAGGGGGGAGCAGAAAAGGCAAGTTTTCATAATGGCTTGCACTATCCCAAATAACAGGAACTGATTTATTTCAGTTCACATCCAGCTTACTGCTCAACCCGACACTGCACACCAGCTGGTTCCTAATAACACCCTTTTTAAGATATTTATGTCATTATTCATATTTGGTCATTAATAGCAGCCTCCCCAGAAACAGAAATGAAACCAAGAATTGAATATTTATCTTCATGATGTAAAATCAAATTACTTTGCCAAGTGTTTCAGCCAAGTGTTGACAGAAAATTAAACCAGAATTTGTGGCGGGATGAATTTTCTGACCAGTTTCAGATTTCAGCAGCCCATGCTTTCCGGCAAATTGGGATAGGAGGAGCTGTACTTGGCACTGAACCAACTTCCTCCCTTCTAGTGGAGGGTCTCTGTTCCTGTTACTAGCGATTCATTAGATTCCCTTGGTTAAGTCCCTTCCCTGTGGTGGGTCTTGGTTTCTCCATTCACCCCAGATAACACCTGTAAAGAATCTGAGGTCCCTAGATAAGAAATAGCACTTCAGGAAAATTTGGCATCCATAGGGTGACAAAATCCATGACATCATTATCCCAGATCTCCCTGCAGTTACAGCCCACAAAGAACTTCTCCTGTCCTCCCAGAAAGAGTCCTTACAGCTGCCTCGAAAGCACAAACACTACACTTTAGTAATCTCAAAACACAGCCCAGGGTTATTAAAATTTGAAGCAGGATTCAAAGCTACCTTGCAATAACTAAACTGCCATTCTTACATAAGGCTGTTTCAAAATATGTTTAACATGGATTTTCCTTTTCAACAGAGCACAATGCTGGGAAAGGGGGAGCAATTGTTCAACAGACACAGAACGTCCGATTTTAGTTCAACCCTTGATTGTCTTGTGGCAGAATTCCATACACCTTAAGAAATACCCTGTGGCTGTTTCTTAAGAAAGACTCATGAACTGAGTTTTGAAGTGAGCCAGATAGGGGTCCTCTTCCCAATTACATCCGCCTCGATTTAATTGGGTTTCTCCTGTCCCCTCCCCGACCCCTCACTCTACTCCATCCTCGCTACCTTGGGGCATACATCTTTTTTGTTCTGTGGCATAAGCACACAGGCCACAGTCCCACAGTGGGAGATTGTCTAACTCCAAGAGATCATATGTGCTTACTGTACGCAGTTCATGACGTGTGAATGATGGCCTCACCATAAAAACGGCACATAATTTGGAAACTCTCCAAAACACTCCACATTACCTGAATTCCTCTTCTCTCTGATAAGGAGACATGTATTTTTCTCCTATGTGTCCACTCGATGTTAATATATATTTCTTTCTCTTTGCAGAGTTCCGTTCATCTTAATAAGATCATAGAAATTAAAGTCCCTGGCAAGGTTTTGATATCTTTTTTGAGTTTAGTTCATTCCACAGATTTCCCCAAATTTTAGATCTCCTTTTCCTTAGGAGTCTCTCCTTCTATGTTCCCCCTTCTTGTCCCACTCTTCTGATTTACCATCAAGAAATTCCCAACCGGTCTTGCCCATGTGTTACGTATTAGAAAGGGAAACGCCAGAGTTCTGATTTAGAAGGCAGAAACAAGAGTCAAAACTAGAGAAGGGCTGGCCTGAAAATGCAACCTCATAGAGACCATCATTCCAGGGGCAGAATTATGGAAGATGGGGGTAGAGCTAAACTGGGCGTTACGGACTGCTCCCGCACATTTGATTGCTACTCCCTTCTTTGCTATTGCTATTACGAATCCTGGCAGGCAAGATGGTGCTGCCTCGACCTCAGGACAACTGGAAGTGACAGATCTGAGCATGGTCTTTCGGGCTTGTTACTCCCGCTATTGCATTCCTAACTCATGAAACCGGGGAGCAGATGTAAACCAGAAAAAGGGCAATGGAAGTTCCAGGAGGGGTGAGGAGCAGACAGAGATGAGCAAGAACAGGCAAACTATGTTTCCAAAGTAGCACAAGGGGAGCGTGGTCTGAGGACTGAGGATATTCTTTTATATACATCATCTTTTATCATCTCAACCAGCTCAGGAAGTTTCCTGAGGATGTCTGGCTCCCAAGCCCACATTCTGCCCCAGCCCAGGGTCCGTATTTGGCTAGGGGACTGCCGTATGTTTGGGAGGCTGGGACCAAGGTTACAAACAGGGGCCATGAGAATTTAAATCTTGTCAGATCTTTTCTGAGAGTAATGATTAAGGGTTAAGACTTAATGGTGTGGACTTTGGAGTAAGGCGGGCCCAGTGCCAGGTGCGGCTCGGCCACTTGCTGATTGTGTAGACTTTGGGCAGATGGCTTAAGCTTCTGAAACTTCAGTTTCTTCAGCCGCAAAGTGGAGCTGTGAGGTTTAAATGTCAGAATGCGCTGCAAACACTTAGCCTACAACCTGGCCTATAGTAAGGGCTTGATAAATGTCTTCATCATCACTGTTATTATCATTATTATATTACTAGCTTGACTACCTATTGTTTGCCTGTTGGCAGCTGAAAATATTTGTGAATGAGAAGACAAACACCAGGAGTTCTGGAGTTGGAAAAAATTCCAGCCATCAGTTTCAAATGATCAGCACCAGCCTTGGGACCTTGGTGATTCTCTGCTGTTAGAGTCACCAAAAAAGTACCTCCCTCCACCCAGCCCCCAGCCCCCAGCCCCGTTTCTGTGGGCCCTTACTGGAGAGAGGAGAATGTTTTTCTAATTCAAAACTTGAGATATCTAGCCGGACAAATATACCTAAGTCTACAAGGTATATTTTAGTCTGGTTCTAGTTTAGTCATTCTAGAAAATGAGCCAAGGAGGACACCAAGGCAGTAAAAGAGCCTAGTGCCCCTCCCTCCACAACTCATGTCCCTGCACTGCCCAGTGGCTGACACCTATTTCCACAGGACACCCTCTGGGTGAAGACAGTGCCATTAACATGCTATTTAATAAGGGGGTGGGGGCGGGAAACGGAGGGTAATAAGTATTATCAGCCTTTGGAACCGTGGGGTGAACTACTAGCACGACCTACTATCAGACTCATAAGGTCTTAGAAGCAAGTGGCAAGGACAGAAGGAGCTAGAAGCGATTTCTAAACTGAAATGCTACCTGAATTCGAGGCCAGCTGGGCGCCTGGTGTGCAGAAATGTAGAAAGGAAATCAATCAAGTGAGGGACGAGGCTGGCAAATGTTCTGATTCCTAATTTTACCTAAGACTGGCTTTGCCCCTGCAAATTTCAAGGCCACGAGGTCTGACGTCACCTAGGAGCGGCATCCCACGAGCCAGGAGCCCGGGACTGGCAGGAACGCAGGAGGTAGGGGCCAAGGGCTGTGACTGCAACTTTTTCTCGAAATCCCCCTGGGGGCCCAGAGTAGGGCGCTCCCCTACGAACTCATCACGTGCGCAGCCCAAGCGCTGCAAACCCGCGGAGGCCTGCGGTCCCGGGCTCCGGGGTGGTTTTTAGGGTTTTCTCTCTTTATTATTTCCCTTCTTGTTCTCCACAGTTGATGATTTTCTGCAGAAAAACGGCTGCGAAAAAGAACCTATTTCCAGTTCCCATCATTGCGATTTCCACATGGATGTGACGTTGGGCCCAGCTTCCGAAATGCCCAGGTGACTCACGCGGGGACACCCCGGGGCGGGGCGCAGGAGTTTCTCCGGCGGCAGGCGGGGCGGGGCGAGGCGAGGCGGGGCGGGGCGAGGCGAGGCGGGGCGGGGCGGGGCAGGGCGGGGCGGGGCGCAGGTCACCTCCCTCGCCTCCTGCGCCTCCCGCGCCTCCTGCGCCCCCTGGCGGCGGCGGGAATACCCCCCGAGTCCCGGCGCCAGGAGCCCGGCCCAGCGTCACGTGACTGGAAAGTCCCTGGGTGGAAATCCCCGGCTGTCCGCGGGCGGTAAAACAGAAAGGGAAAAAAGAGAACTGGCAGTCTGCAGCCTCCTCGGCGGCCAAGTGCAGCGAGCTAGGAGGCCGCGGGGGCGGAGCGGCGAGAGCGGCCGCCGAGAGAACTGCAGTGGCGGCGGCGGCCGCGGCGGCGGCGGCGGCGGCGGCGGGCGAGATCCACACCCCCGGCCAGCCCGGCCGGCGAGCGAGCCCCGAGCCAGGCGTCCATGGGGCGCCGCCTCCACCCGGTCCCGACCCTGACCCGGACCCCAGCCTGCGGCGCGCGCCTGTCCTGACCTGCCCTTGGGATTTCGAGAGAGGATTGCGCAGCTCAGAGAGGTAACTGCCTCGTCCCCGTGCTATCTGCCACCGGCTCCCGGGGCGGGAGCTGCGGCTGCGAATTTGGCAGCGACCCGCAGGCGGGCCCCGTCGACCAGGCCTTGAGTTTACAGCGTTCCTGAAGGGGAGTTTGTTGGCCGTTTGTGCCCATTGCAGGTTCTGGACTGCTGGGAGTTGAGGTTGCCGTGCCAGATGTTGGGGGGTGACAGCCAGGCTTCCTCCAGCCAGCTGTTGCTTGCAGCTGATGCAGAGAACTTGAACTGCAGCTGCCTGGGGAAAGTGGCCCCGGGGCCGCTGGGTTGGGGGTGGTCGTTGATGTCTTTGCGGCGCGGCTTTTTTAGAATCAAACGCTGCATGCTTATGGCCACGTAGACCTTGCAGAATCGCTGTGGCTTCTTTCCAGATTGTGCAGCACCAGCCCAAAGGGTGGGATGTCGCAGGGGCAGCAAAGCCTGATGGGGTGGGGGGCCTGTCAGCTAACCTTTGCGGGGACAACTTGCAGACACTCGGAGTTCAGCAGCGTCGGAGAAGTGTGCATGTCGCAGGAGGTCGTCGGCCTGCCTGAGGGGGGTGGGTTACTCCAGTTTAGAGCATCTGCAGGCCCCTGCCCCCCAGTCAGACTGCCTTTGTCAGCCGGGGTCGTCCCACATCCTGCCACCTGGCCTTTCAGGAAAGCCGTGGTATTAAGTAAGGAAGGAGCTCAGCTCTTGTTGAGACCACTTTGTTTTCAGTTCTCCCTGCTTCCAATTTCCTTTCCTTGGAAAGCCGCTCTGGTCGAGTGTCTCAGGGTAGCCTCTGGGGAGAAACACTGTTTAAAGAGTCCTCTGGACCGCAAGTATTAAACAGGCAGTTACTGCTCTATTCTCGTTGTCTGCGGTGCTCCTGGCTTTTTTTCCCCAATTCTTTGTACAATTTTTGAATTTGGCGGGGGCGGGGGTTACTTTCTAAAAATTCAATGAGATATTTGTTGATAAAAGGGCAGTGAGGTAACAGAAATGTGAAAGAAATATTACAAGTAATATTGTATGTCTTTGCCTATAAGGACTTTACAATCGTAGCTCAGAAATTATCATAGGTCAGATTATTCCTTAATCTTAAATGTGGAGAAGTCCAAGTACTGGGTACTTGGGCACTTGTGCAGTGAGTTTTTATTTATTTTAAGGAGGCCATTCTGCAGGCTGTGCAAGGCTGAACCTATGAATGAGATGACACTGGGCTATCAAATCCTGACATTTGCATGTCTTGCCTATGGTTACGGCTCTCACTGAGAACTTTGCTGAAAGATCTTAGGTGCAGAAGAAAGTAATAGAAAAATCAGAAAAGCAAAAAGAGGCTGCACCTGGCTTGTTTCAAATCTTCCTCTTGCCTGCCTGTTTCCATGTGAGAGCAACAGGCACCACAACCACAGGTGTGGTGTTGTGAGACTGGCAAGGGGGCGGGTGTTGGAAGACCTGGCTTCCCGGCCAAGCGCTGCCCCTGGATGGCGTGGTTCCTACCTGAGCAGGACAGGTGCTTCAGCTGCCGTAGCTGGAGACAGAGATGGTCGCGTGATTTCAGGACGGGGAATGAGGTCATCTTTGATCTTTTAGCCTCAGCATCAAGCACAGCGCTCGGTGGTCAGGCAGTGGTAGTATGTGGTCAGGCCGTGCTTGTCAAGTGATGGATGGACAAATGAATGACATCGTGAAAGAGACTTCTCGTGTCACAAAGGGGAAGTGCGTGTGATTGTTTTGTCCCTTTGTTATGTCTGTGAGCCTGCCATGATTTTGCCCAAATCCACCTGCAGGGAATGTCTGACATCAAAGGAGAGATTACCATTTGACCCAGAGAATGACTGACTTCTTCCAGGCATCATCCAGCAATCAGATGAGGAATCCCAATCTAAAACTACCACCAGAAAACTTAGAAGCAACCTTGGAGTCATCTAGCCCAAGTCTCTGTTCTGAGTGGGCTACGAGAATTTAGAGAATTTAGACCATTTTATCAGGGAGCCTAGACCCACCTAGGAGCGGCTTCCCAATAACCTAGGTTTCTTTCTTCCCCCTCTTACATAGGTTTACGTTCTTTCTCAGCTAGAGGCTTGCCCTGGCAAAAAGTATGATACAGAAGTGGGATTGACAACTGGGGTAAAACTTCCTAGGGACCCTCTTCATGCTCTGAAACTGTCTTTGTCTGGAAATTAGGATGGATGATAAGCACCCTGCTAAGGGCCAGTGAATTCAAGCCGGCTCTCCACACAGCTCTAGGATGTAGAGGTCCAAGGTTCTGTCAACTCACAGCATCGGTTGGAGATGCTGGGTTTTGCCCCACTCCTCTTTCATTTGCCCTGAGTGGCCCCTCTGGCTGAAATTTCTTTTCTTGTCTGCTTCCAGCCTTTCCTTTCTTTCTACCAGCTGATTATGCTTGAGGATTTCAGGGTGAAGACAGGGTGGGAAATGCATCAGTCTTGGTACCTAGAGGACGATAATAGAATTTGGTTGGCAGTTGTTCAAGCAGTGCAGCTCCAATATCTGCTCTTGCAAGTAGGATTTATTATTCTGTTATTATAACATTTCCTTTTCTTATGTTGTAAAGCTCAGTGGAGAGGTTCTGAAAGCCTGCTGACCGTTTGCTCTGAAAATTGCAAAGCATCTTGCTGGAAATAGGCTTTTTTGTTGTTTATAAAACATTCAGTTTTAGCTCTATATTACTAATACATTTTATAAATAAACTCTTTATACATATTTCTCCCTGGGACTAAAGAGGAAACTCCAGTCCACAGCCTCAGTGGCAGCATAAAATTGCAAGATTTTCCGCAAAATATTCACTGTCTTTCCAGTATGGGGAGGGAGTGCTTAAAAGCAATAAATCAACATTTTGCCTAAGAGCAACGATTGCTTGGTGGTCTTCTTAGAAGAAGAGCCAGACTTGTCAGGGCTACGTTGTGCCTGTAACTGGCATTCAGGGCTCTTAAAATTCAATTGCTGACCCAGAGTAGTATCAGAGTAGCATGGGAGCTTCATTCGGGTTATGGGGCAGAGTACCTGCTGCTGACAGGCTTGGCTCCCTGACAAACGTTACTGAAAACACGGGTTATTCCCCTCCCCCTCAGTACCCACTCCCCGCCTTCCTTCTCCTGTTTAGACTAATCTTTAAAAGTGATGTAACTTAAAACAGTCCAGTGTGAGTTAATCTTTGGGGCCAGCTAGTATCCTGGGAGTAGAGGTGACTAAGATCCTTTGCCTACCAATTAGGGTAATGACCAGATCAGACGCTGGGGTTTCCTGCAGGCAGGTGTATAAGAGTAATATCAAAGGCGAGCTAACGGAGTGGGGTTTTCTTTCCCTCCTCTTCAGATATAGCACAATGGCTGAGCAACTTCTTCCTCTGGCTTTGTATTTGAGCAATATGCGGAAAGCTGTGAAGATAAGAGAGAGAACTCCAGAAGACATTTTTAAACCTACCAATGGAATCATTCACCATTTTAAATCCATGCACCGATACACGCTGGAAATGTTCAGAACTTGCCAGTTTTGTCCACAATTTCGGGAGATCATCCACAAGGCTCTCATTGACAGAAACATCCAGGCCTCCCTGGAAAGCCAGAAGAAACTCAACTGGTGTCGGGAAGTCAGGAAGCTTGTGGCACTGAAAACAAATGGTAAGACATGCTTTTTTCCCGGGGGCGGTGGGGGCAGGGGTTTGACTCCCAGGGTGCTGGGTCCCCATTCATTAAAAGGTAACAGCCCCAGCCCAGCCCCAAATCACATCTCTCCAGGCCATAGACACCTTAGGACAGAGACTCTATAAGGGGCGTGTGATGAGAGCAGGCTTGTTTTATGGCTGTTTTAATTAAGGCTGTTTTCTAGTTGTGTGTATTAGAGAGCAGAGCACACTGAGGCTTGGGGAATGCATTTCTAGACACCATGCACCCATTAAGTGTATATGTCTGGTATGTATGTATGACTTCAGTATCTAATTCTTTTTGACTGTTTAATCATCTGTAAAATGCCCTTCCCTAGCCAGTAATGCAAATATTAAAAGGCTTTAAGTTCACAAGGAAAGCCTCGTGTGAAAATTGGTATTGTTCCCCACTGTCCTTAGAAAATGCTTACACTTCTTGAATCGATGGCATTTTATGGGTTAAGCAATAGCTGTTGTCAGTTCCTCCCTTACCTACGTTCGGTTGCCTGTGGTCCCATGATATGCACTAAAAAGATATTTGAGTTTCTTAGTGCAGATTTTAGGCCTCTACTTCATTATTTTTAGGGATTCCTAGTACTGAATTTCTTGCTACGTGTGCCTGTCTGCCCAATGGGCATTTATGACTGATAGCTGTTTCCTGCTCTAAGCTTTACTGTTTTGATTTTTAATTATTTCCTTTGAGCAGAAGTATGTGCATCACAGAAACATTCAAGCATACTGTTTCATGCAGGTCAAAATTCTGCTTTATAGATGTAGCTAATTATTACAAGAAGCGCGTAGACAACTAAATGCTTACAGTCTAGGTAAAAGCAGGAGTCTCTTGTCCTTAGATCAGTGACAGTCCTAAGCTATCCCAATCAAAATAATACGTCAAAGGGCAAAATAATACATCCTAGTTGACAATGAGATGATAAGAACATTAACTTAATGAAATTCATTTGTACATTCGCTTTGGCCATTTTTGACTTGGGTAACGTGGCATGATTGAGGGACATGCTTTTGGCTTTGGTTCTGGGGGTCAGGCGCAACACCTCAAGATTACTTTTATTTTTGAAGCACAGATTCTTAGAAACACAGAAAGAAAACTGGGGATTGCTAGTGTTTACATTGTTGTTGGCATTAAATCAAGTGATGCTTGGGAGCAGGTAATTATGTTAAGTCATCATCAAGGAGTTTGTATTCCTGACAGTTTATGGTTTTAACTCTCTCCTATTTTGTTGCAAAAAGAGGTGGAGTCAGCTTTGGGAAAGTTGGAAACAAAGAGATTCTTCCAAATTAGAAATATGGTAGAAAGAGAAAATCCATATTATGAACAGAATTAACTGAGATTTTAGGTCTAACTTGCTGCAGTCCCTTAAAGAAAAATGGATATAATGTAAAGAGTAAACACTTGTTTTGCAAAGATATGTCACTTAAATCCAGGATTCATGCTACAAATAAGACTACGAAATCAGGTGTATTTTGATATCGTTTTCTGGGAAATCGAGATTTTTAGGCTCAGAATCCTTTTATTTCCCCACTTGCACGAAAATTCCTTAAAATTCTGGAAAAGGAAGACAAGGTATTTAGGGGAGGGAGGAAAACAAATGACTTTTCCTCTCTGATTTTATTAGCAGCGTTGTTTTTTAAGCCTGCCCCCAGTAGGAGGGTTCTACGGAGTCAGTGGTCTGTTTGGGGAGGGGTGATTCACAAGTTCACATTTGAGGATATGAGACTGTGGTGTATGAGGAAGGGAGTAGGAGGCATAAAATTGAAACTTCATGTGAAAAATCCCAGCGTCTATTGGCTGCCGCGATTTCACTTGTATAATGAGTAGCCTGATTCCAGCTCACCCTGACCACACCCACTTGGAAAGTCCAGGGTGCACTTCGCAGTTTAAATGTCTACACATCAGAACAAAAAGTACAATGGCTGTTGCTCAATTGCTAGTCAAATAACTTAGCACTGGGGAATTCCAGATGTTGCTTAGGGAATTTTATGCTGCTGCATCTCAATAAAGAACTGAAAGTAAGCACAAGAAGAAGAAAAAAAGCCTTATCTTTGCTCTAGATTTTGCAAAGGGGAAATTTCAACAGTGCAATTGTTGCCACACTTCTGCCAAGACACACGGCTTAAGCGATCTTTTTTGTTCGTTTGTCTAAATGCTGGTTTTTCTAAGTGCGTAAATTGAAGGGATACTGGCTGTGGCCATATATTTGAGGGTTTTTTTTGTTTTTGGTTGGGTTTTTTTTTTTCTGTTTGACTATAATTAAAATATGGTAACATTTCAAGTAACTTTATTGCCCTGTAGAGCAGTGTAAGAAACCAGTTGAACTTTTCTTCATGAAAAACAGTTATGCACTTGCCAAAGGAGACTAAGGAGTTAACTTTTTAATGTTAAACATCCCTCCAAAACGTTTATTCTTTGGAGGTCAAAGAATGCAGGCTCGTGAATTGTGGATTTTAAGCTATGAAAGTAACAAAGTGATGGAATAAAATTAGACCTGTCTTTTTCTCAGAATGCTCAGTATTCTGAAAATGCCAGTAAACAATGAATTATGTTTGAAATGCAGCCACCCAGGCCCTCGTTAGCTCTGTGAAAGAACTCCGTGATTGCTGACAGACGGGTTCACTCAAGGCATTGCTAGGGAGCGGGGGCCAGCAGGCAGTAGGTAACTGTGTATTCTCAGTCCCAGCTTACAAATGAGAAGAGGAAACTCCCAGGCCCCCAGAACTGCAGTGGGATGGTCAAGCCACTCAGTCATAGCTAGACTGTCCCTGTCTAGTAGATGGAGCCCAACCAGCTTCCTGGTTTGAGCGTGTTGCCCTGTGTAGGGTCACAGAGTAATAGTGCCAGCGTCTTAGCCAGAAAATCAAGGAATGTTAGCGAGGGATGGACTTTAGAGATCATAATCCGATGCCCTCATTTCACAAAGAGGAAAAATACTCTCAGAGGTTAAGGAATTTCCCTCCAATGTCATCTAATCTAGTTAGGGCAGAGCCAGCCTGGAACCAAGGTCTCCTGACTCTCAGTCCCTGGTTCCCTGGCTCTGTTAGGATCATTCATTTAAAATACAAGTGAAAAGAATGATATTCACCTTAAAGCCGTCATTGCCTTGTGGAATGTTACCACTTGGCCCTTTGACTAAATAATGAAGCCCTTTGCATTTCTCCCAAGCCTCCCATTGGGTCCCTGATGGTAGCAGTAAGGCTCATTTATTCCAGAAAGCTTTTCCGGGCCTTAGATGTGGATGGCTTGAATTTGCCCCGCTTCTGTCCGCAGGCGACGGAAACTGCCTCATGCACGCTGCTTCCCAGTACATGTGGGGTGTTCAGGACACAGACCTGGTCCTGAGGAAGGCGCTCTTCAGCACCCTCAAGGAGACTGACACGCGCAACTTCAAATTCCGCTGGCAGCTGGAGTCTCTAAAGTCTCAGGAATTCGTGGAAACAGGACTTTGCTACGATACCCGGGTATGTTGTGTATCCCCGTCAGCATCTGTGGACGGAGCTCCATGGAGGGAAAAGGGTACCTTAGGCCGGTCCCTGCTCTCAGGGAGCGTTTGATTTGCCAGGTCATGTGAACTTGGCAAAGCGGAGTCAATGGAAAACACCAGAAACCTCCTGTGGGATGATCCCCAGGCTTTGACACTGCGGGGAGACTCCCGGGCAGGAGCTTCCCAGCTGGAGAGTCATTTTAGCACGTTCTTTCTGATCAGGGCCTTCCCTGTGGTGTTTTGGTTAGCTTTCAGTTTGATTACCCTTTGCATGCTTTGCTGAGCCAGCCAATCAAATTCAGGTGGTGCCTCCCATCTTCAGTCACAAGTTTGGGATTTTTGTGCACCTTCGGATGGGGGGCTTCGAGGTCATGCCTCATCAGGGATTTTTTCTGAAAGCAGGTGCTGTCCCCATCCTCCCCTACTTTTGAATTTGCCTTGCTAGTGGAAAAAAGTAAAGGAAGAAAACCAAAATGGGGAAAACAGGGTGACTGTTTGAATGATGATTTAGAGAAAGGGGAAAAGTAAGCTGAGTGCTGTAAATAAACAATTACAGAGTGAAGCCAGAATTGTCTCAGAGTGCAGAGTACGCTCAATCGTTTCGCTCTCCCCCCTCAGAATTGGACTGATGAGTGGGACAACCTTGTCAAAATGGCATCCACAGACGCCCCGGCAGCCCGGAGTGGGCTTCAGTATCATTCACTGGAAGAAATACATGTATTTGTCCTTTGCAACATCCTAAGAAGGCCCATCATTGTCATTTCAGGTGAGATGCTTGCAGATGGCTTATCTGTATTTAAGTTTATTTATTACTTATTTTCAGCTGCTTTAGCTCTTGGGAAGGTCCACACCACCGAAGTTGTAGGCGATTATAGCTAATGGAATCCTATGGAAGTCACGGAGGGCCTTATTTTTCCTTTCTCTTTCCTTAAACAGACAAAATGCTGAGAAGTTTGGAATCGGGTTCCAATTTCGCTCCTGTGAAGGTGGGCGGAATTTACTTGCCACTCCATTGGCCTGCCCAGGAATGCCACAGATACCCCATCGTTCTCGGCTATGACAGCCAACACTTCGTACCCCTGGTGACCCTGAAGGACAGTGGACCTGGTGAGAAAACTGAGCATCTGTTCACATTTGTAACTGCTGGTAGATACCAGTACACCCTGTGCCTACTGAACGTCAGGGTTCACTCTTTTGCTCCTTATTGAAATAGTGTCATTTAAGTATATTAGTTTTATTTAAATACAGTAATCTGTCATTTATTTGATTAGCAGCAGTAAAGCAGTGACAGTAATCATAATGCCCCTCCCTGCCTTTTTGTGTTTAGTTTGGAAAGTACTTTCAGCATGTTAGTGGCAAGTAGGAGATACATGTGTATGGCATATTAAGGCACACAGAACCCTTAATATAGTGCCTGACATGAGGCAGGTAAATGGTGGTTTAGCTATTACTGTGATAGCTTAATGTGGAATGAATAAGGCACTGGGTAAGTACTTTGGATACATTATTCTATCTATTTCATCCTCACAGCATCCCTGTGGATGCTGTAAGCACTGGTAACCTTATTTTACAGATAAGACACTGGAAGCTCAGAGAGGTTAAATAATTTGCCTGATATCACAGAGCTGGATAGTGGCAAGTCAGGATTCGAACTCAGGTCCATCTGATTCTGAAGTGTGGGAATTTGACCAATACGATTCACTGCCTCCAGGCCTCTAAATATTCTGTGAGCTTCCTGGAAACAGTACATTTTCTATTAGAGTTCAGCACAGTTTGTTTCCACATTTGATTTTGTGGCTAGATAATACTTTTCCACTCTGTAATTATATCCTTTCTGCATTTTCAAAATGTAGTCATTATATACATGGCCTCACACATAATCTCATGCAGTAGGATTGTATTTGGCTTATGTGTTACTTTTTTTTCCCTCAGAAATTCGAGCTGTCCCACTCGTTAACAGAGAGCGGGGAAGATTCGAAGACTTGAAAGTTCACTTTCTGACAGATCCTGAGAATGAGATGAAGGAAAAGCTGCTCAAAGAGTACTTGACGGTGATAGAAATCCCAGTCCAAGGCTGGGACCATGGCACCACCCATTTAATTAACGCTGCAAAGTAAGCAGTTTGTTTTTAGCACCATCGTTTGTCATCTTCCGCTGTTTTTACTTCAGCCACAGAGGCTGCTGCCACCCCAAAGCTCAACAGTAAAGATATTTGAAGCCAGTTTCCTCCAATGTGAAACAAATTCAGAGGCTTGTATGAGAGTGAAAGACATTCATTTCAGGCAGTACTGGCTTTGCTTTCAAATGGGAACAAGCAGCTTATCTGTAATGATTTTCCTGCCTGTTTGGATGTGAGAGTCGGAACTGTGGCTTCTAAAAGGGTGTTTACATCAAGGGTTGGTTTTTTTTTAATTGCCCTAGTGCTAGACCAGCAAGTGAAAATTCTTGGAAACAAAAGCCTCTTTCTCTTGGCTTCTGGGTAAGGCAGACGCGTCAGACACAGACTGAGCTGTCAAATGTTTAAGGTTGCAGACACATGACTTTGCCACAGGGAGAAGGGAGGAGAGACCCAGGGTGCAGGTTGTACAGGTATCGAAATTGTCAGTACTGGCTTTATGATAAAGAGATGCCTGTTTCCTAGAATTTGAAAGACACAAGAAAAGACCGAGAAGGCCTAAGAGAATCGGTTTCTCCAAGTGGAGATGGACAAATTACAGAGTCAGAAGTCAGAACGTAGCACCTGGGGGTGTGTCCACCTCTTAGTGACCGCTCCTGCAGTTAACGCTAATAGGAACCAGGTGTACGGTGAAAATTAGTAACAGCAGAATTCAGAACACAAAGTTCCAGCGTAGTTAGTGCTATAAAGTAGGCTAGTCTCAAATGAATACCCTGAATAATATTTCACTAGAAATTTAGTCTCTGAGAAGTTAGAAAATAAAAGTGACATTTTCAAAAAAGAATAGAGTAATGAAGTGTGGTGGCAGCCCCTGCACATCTCTTTCCTTAGAATTATCTGTAATTTGGGGTGAACCAAAATTGATCAAATAAAATTGTGATTCTGGAAATAATGACATCTTCTCAGCAGGATTGGCCTGTGCTGTGTTAGAGATGTAAGCTCTATCACAGGCTGCAGTTCAGTGAACAGTTACAAGGTTATTGCTGCGATCCACATTCTACAAGTTCGCTCTCTGAGCTGATGATGTAAAATTGTGTGTCTGTGTGTGTGTCTGTGCACAGCCGTAGTCTCACATTTCCCTTTTGGTCTTTAGGTTGGATGAAGCGAACTTACCAAAAGAAATAAATTTGGTAGATGATTACTTTGAACTTGTCCAGCATGAGTACAAGAAGTGGCAAGAAAATAACGAGCAGGGGCGGCGAGACACGCACCCTCCGAATCCTTTGGAACCTTCCATCCCCCAGCTTTCTCTCATGGACATAAAATGTGAAACACCCAACTGCCCTTTCTTCATGTCCGTCAACACCCAGCCGTTTTGCCACGAGTGCTCGGAGCGGCGGCAGAAGAACCAGACCAAAGCCCCGAAGCCCAACTCCAAGCCAGGCCCCGAGGCGCTCCCCGGCCTGGCACTCGGGGCCTCTCGGGGCGAAGCCTGGAGCCCCGAGGAGCCCTCCGGGGGCCCCCACTCGGCCCCTCCGACGGCGCCCAGCCTCTTCTTGTTCAGCGAGACTACGGCCATGAAGTGCAGGAGCCCCGGCTGCCCTTTCACGCTCAACGTGCAGCACAACGGATTCTGCGAGCGCTGCCACCACGCCCGGCAGCTGAACACCGGCCAACCCGTGGACCCCGCACCCCACCTGGACCCCAGCAAGTGCCGGGCCTGCCTCCAGGATGTCACCAGGACGTTTAACGGGATCTGCAGCACTTGCTTTAAAAGGGCTACGGCCGAGCCCACCTCAGACCTCGGCTCCAGCATCCCACCTGCCTGTCACCAGCGCTCCAAGTCCGACCCCTCACAGCTCATCCCAAGCCTCTCCCCTCACTCCTGTCGCCGGGCCGGGGCCGAGGCCCCCTCCGGCTGCCACTCCCCAGCCACGCGGACACCAGGGGACAGGACTGGGACGAGCAAGTGCAGGAAAGCGGGGTGCATGTATTTTGGGACTCCAGAGAACAAAGGCTTTTGCACGCTGTGTTTCATTGAGTACAGAGAAAATAAACGTGAGTAAGATAATGGATTTCCCTAACCCCCATTCCAAAGCCCATCCAGAAGGCGGTTTGCTCCTGAACCTCAAAAAGGGAACCCCTCTGTGCCGCAGGGTAGAGTGTGGTTGGCAAAGGGAGACAGTCACGGTGGCTCTGCCAGTGCACGTGGAGACAAAAGGCCCAGACTAGCATGCGCTAAGACCCAAAAGCACCCAGTAGGTAGAGTTCAGAGAATTTGTTTTTATAAAGTCACACGGTGTCATGTGTATAAGATGGAGTTTAAGCTAGACTTCTTTTGAAACTTCGGCATCATAGAGAAAACGCAAAACCTGAAGAGCAGTAGGTAGAAAGAAGGGGTCTCCGCTGACATTGTAAGAACACGTGCTTTTAGAAATTGCAGATTTTGAAAGAAGGACAGGCAGTTAATATCTCAGTTCTGTAACTGTGGTCGAACTGTGTAGCAGGTTCATAAGCAAGAAGTTTGTAAAGTCAGAGATGTTTCAGTAATGGTACTATTATTGTGTGTTACTTGCCGAGCTTCTAGGAGGCTGCTCTCATGGGTACAGCGAAGAGTGGCCTCATCTGTATGTGCAGGACCCTGTTTGTTTCTCTGTGTCAGTGTCTCTCTGCTCAGTGACCCATATGTGTTGCTGATTAGCCTCATCTCTCTTCTAGATTTTGTCGCTGCCTCAGGGAAAGCCAGTCCCACAGCCTCCAGGTTCCAGAATGCTGTCCCCTGTCTGGGGAGGGAGTGTGGTGCCCTGGGAAGCACTGTGTTTGAAGGATACTGTCAGAAGTGTTTCATCGAAGCTCAGAATCAGAGATTCCATGAAGCAAAAAGGACTGAAGAACAACTGGTGAGACATTCCCCTCTTCTGTGGCCCGGCCTCCTCGCTGGAGCAGTTTCTTCCGGCTGTGATATGCAGCCTCTCCTACCTGCCAAGTTCCAGGGAAGAATTGGGGGGAAGTCACTGTGGCCCCCAGGATTGGAAGCACAGCAGTTCCTATTGATTTTCATGGCCTAAGTTTACTACAGAATTCATTTTAAGTGGCATATAAAATCATCTGTAGAATAAAACCTCTTAAGGCCTCCAAAGAGCCAGATGGCCATGAGAGACTTCTTGGGTTTGCAGTAGAAGCACAGACATCTAAGTGGCCGGCAGCCTTTCTTAAGTAACCCTCTATCATGAGATGGAAGCAGGAGGCGCAGGGCATCCCAGGGCCTCCACTTACTGACGTACGAGAAAAGCAGGCACTAATTAAGAAGCACCTCTTCCGTTGGCTGTGGAGTGGTAGGGACTCTGTCTAGATGAAGGCAGCATAGTGTTAATACAAATGGAAGTGAACTGGGCCGGCATTTGCCAGCCTCCCTCCTGGGATTGGTGCTTCCGCTTGACCTCCCAGGAGCCTGATCTGTTTTCATGGGTTGGTGAGGAAAGGTCCTTGGAGACTCCTGTCCCCTTGGTTAGGCAGACACTCTTCACCCCACAGAGCCCTTTGTAGGATCCCCGCTGTTCAAAGAGACAGCACTGCTCTCCCTGAGAAAAGTGAGCAATGGTTTTTTCTGCTCTCTCTCCACCCAGAGATCCAGCCAGCGCAGAGACGTGCCCCGAGCCCCCCAGAGCGCCTCCAGGTCCAAGTGCGCCCGCGCCACCTGCAGGAACGTCCTGGCCTGCCGCAGCCAGGAGCTCTGCTTGGAGTGCCAGCCGCTCAGCCAGCGAGCGGGCCCGGGCCCCCGGCGGCCAGAGCTCGTCCCCGAGGAGCCCCCCACGCAGCGCTGCCGGGCCCCCGCCTGCGACCACTTCGGCAATGCCAAGTGTAACGGCTACTGCAACGAGTGCTTTCAGTTCAAGCAGATGTACGGCTGACCCGAAGCTGGCAGGCCCACCCCAGCCCAGAGCGGCCTGGAGCCTTAGCCAGCGTGGTGCTATGCTCTCAGTGCCCTGGTGCCACCGGAGGGTCTGTCCCTGCATGGAGTGTCTCTAAACAGGGGAGGAAAGACACACTCAGTCACGGCCAGGAATCTGAGCGAAGCATGTGACCGGCAGCAGGTGGTGTCGGATTCAGCCCGGGGTCCTCCCCTTCTCCTCCCAGGCAGAAGGCCAGGAACTTCATGGACTTCATACCAGGGCCAGGACTGCTTCATCACCTTCCGAGGAAAGGGAAAAGACACACAGTTCAGAGCTGTTCCCCTGCCCTCCATCAGCATCTCTCAGAGACAGGGAGGCGGAGCCTCGGGGCCGCAGGCCCTCTGCCAGAAGTTCGGGAAGCCCAGGCGAAGTGGACAGATTCCGGGGTCAGTCGGTGGTGGTTTTTCCCTGCCTGCCTTGTTCCTTTCCCACAGACACGGCAGAAGCAGAACCATCCACGGACTGTGATTCTGACGCTGCTGAGACCAAACACATTTGTGATGAAAAGCCAACCTGCTGCTCTTTACGATATGCACCTTTTAAGACTCAGAATAAGTCAGTGGGCAGAAGGGTACCTCTTTTGGTTATCACTGTCTTTACTTCTCAAGGTTAGCTTGAACTGAGGTGTGCATAGAGATATATTCATATATAATGTCCCCTTATATTATGTATGAGGGAATTTTTTTATGTTGAGATGCTGCCCTAGAGGTTTAAGTAAGAAGACTGAATAATAATAACCTATTTTCTGGTTGTTGTTGGGGCAGGCACCTCTTCTATACACATGAACTCAACCAGCTACCTTGTTAAAAGGAGCTCTGTGTATGTCTGTCAGTCACTTTATTTATTTTATTGCAAACTTTAAGGTTATTTAAGTGAAGATCTCTCTTCTGGTCTGAGCAACATGCTGTACTGTTTTCTTGAGACATCATATTTGCTTTCAGTCACATCACAGACCCAGGCAAGTTCCTGACCACAGTGGGGGAGTCGGGCTCTTCCTTGCACTTCGATTGCCTTCCCTGGGAAAGAAGGAATTGCATCTGTAGGAAATTCATTAAAATCTCACGCTTCTTCATGAAACTTTGGCTAGTGCCACCTCCCAGGCCCTCAGTAAGAAACCGCACTCCGTGTTGTTTAAATGCTTCTGTGTATCCTACCTCCTTAGAGAGATGATTGGGAAGGAACCGGGATGAGATTGGACAAAGTCACTGGAAAAGATGTTGCCTCTCTTTGCTATGTCACTGCTGTGTCCTGGGGTGCTGGGCAGCGACCTTGTGTCCAGTGGCCCCTAAACATTGGGATAGCAAAGTCTTAATACCTTGAGTAAGCAGAAATTTCTTACTGTGCTTAGCCTATAATTTCTCTGTGTGCTTTGTGTTGCTGTCATACTTGTTCTAGAAAAAAGGGAGGGGAAACACATTTTCCCAGAGGTAAAGGCTGCTATTTTGTGTTTGTTTGTGTGTTTGGTATTCTGACCTGAAAGTCTTGGCTCTCTATAACTCTCCATGGTCTTTACTTGTACTGTGTGATGTGTTTTCCCCTTGGAACACCATAAACCTTTTTCCTTCACATAACCTTTATAATTTCTTTCTAAATTGTTCAAATAAACATCAGTTTTCTTCACCTAGTTCTTTTAAAGTTGCTGTTTTACTATTTTATGTGTTTCAATATTTTCATCCTTAATGTGAAAAGTGGAAATATTTATACTTATTATAGAAAGCATTTGAAATTTGCACATTTAGTTGTCTGATAGAAAACTGTCGGCTCTGTGTTGGCTTTTTTCAAGATTCCTTAAATTGAAATGTAACTTTTCACAAAAGTCAATATTAAAAAATAAATTATTTAAGAACAAATTTTGATGTGTTTTGTTTATGAATGCTGAAAGGAAAAGGCCCAGATATTAAGACCATGTTTCTCAAATAATTTTATTTCAAGTTACACCCGAGCAGGGGATACATCTCTCACCCATGGATAGTAAGAGACCTGACCTTGAAGGGTAAGGCATCTGGTTTAAAAATGAGGACACAGAGGCCCAGAGGGGAGTGGGGAACACCTGCCAGTGCCCGTTCCTGCAAGATGCTAGGTACCTGTGCTCCTCAGATGGTTCCTGCCCTGAGCCTTTGTAAAGTGCAGCAAGAGAAGACAAGAGGGAGAAGCAGAGAGAGAAAGAAAGAAATTAGAGGGAGAGGAAGGAGAAGTGATGTGAGACTTCTCGGGTCAGACCTTAGAAGAGATGACCTATGGCTGTGTTGGCCACAAGCACTGGCAGCACATGACCTGGGAAGTTAGTTATAAGTGGCTCATTCTTCCACCCCATACAAATGTACCCACAGAGGACTGATTCTGGAAGGCTGTGCAACTCCTGGAACCTTTTTTTATTTTTAAGCTCCCCCAAGAAGCTTCTGACCATCAGCCAGATTTTAGAACAATGCATTTAAAAAATATTTATAGTATTTTTAAACCTACTGTGGGAACTTCTAACGTACAAGAAAGTAGAGAGGAGTGCAGTGAACCCCCATATATCCATCATCCAGTTTCAACAGTTACCGACATTTTGCCAAGTTTATTTCATTTTTCATTTTTTTTTCTGGGTTATTTCAAAGCAAATTCCAGATATTGTGTCCTGACACAAATACATCAGTGTGCATCTCTAATTGATAAGAATCTGTTCTTTTTACATAACCACCACTGTTAACACTTAGCTAAATGATTTTTTAAACAATCCAATCCTAAGTATGTATTCTAATTTCTCAGATTGTCAACTATACAGACACTTGTTGCTTTTGATTGCTAACATTTCTTAAAACTCTCTTATTTGGTAATATTCCATTTTAATTTTTCATGCTATTCATTAAGGCAATTAGGTCATCTGGACTAGCTCATTTTCTGGATTTGGCTGATCGCTTTCTTTTGGTCTCATTTAACTTGTTTTTCCAGACTTCTTATTAGATTCCGGATCAGTTAGGCAAGAATAGTTCTCAGGTGGTGCTGTGTGTGTCCCACGGCGCCCCATCCTGTCTGAGCTGTATGAACAGTTACCCAGAGAAATCACAAAACCTCCACTTGACCTCTTTCCTTTTTCTCCACTCTTCTTCCATCTCTCACCCGGCTTAAACACTACAATTCTTCAATCATCATGATGAATATAAGCATTTGACCATAAGTCATCAGGATGTCTAAAATAGGAAGTGACTTATAATTAGCAAATTAGCTCTGACTCAGAGGACTGGCACACAGAAAGAGAAATAGGGCAGGTTTGGAGGGCAGTGAGGTTGCCACTGAGGGCAGATCTCCAATCTGGAGCAGTGGGTGGACCTCAGGGGTTGGGGACCCTATAAAGAAATCATAGGTACAATTTTATATTGCGGTGGGTACATTATCTTTCTGAAGTGGGACCAGCGGCTTTTGGCAGAGTCTCAAAAAAATTGACGACTTTCCAAAAAAGCAAAAAACCTAACATGGAAGCTGAAAAATAAGCCTTGGAAGGAACTGGCTTGGCTTCAGCTTGCCCACGCCTCCACTTCCGATGTGGCGGAATGTCCCCTTCACACCACACGGGGTGGACACTCGGATCATCCAGGACTGAGCTTGTGATACTTTACCCCTGCCCTCTTCCCTCCATGCGCAGAGAAGGGCAGTATCAGCTTCCTAGCCACCTCTAGACTTTCCCCCTCCTCCCACGTCCAAACTTCCATGCAGTGTATCTCCAAAACATCTCTCAAATCCACCCTTCCCCCTTTCCTTCTGCTGCTCCAGCTTGGACCCCAGCCTCCTTCTGTCTTTTTGCCTCTGGCCTCCCCATCCTAGGCCACTCCCTTGCTAGTTACCTCTGCTTGTAAATCACAGGCCTGGTGATGTTTCTCCTCTAATCAAAACACCCTGGTGGACTTTCTACTCTTCCCAAAGCTGGGTGCATGCAACCAGGAGATACAGGAAGAAAATCAGAAAGCTCCAAGTTCATTTTGCTAGTATTTGATACATGAGTTACTACTGCTGTTGTTCTCCCTTTGTCAGTGTCAGGGGGGTCACTGTCACCTGAGCCACCCTAAAGTCACAGTGAGCTACCCAGCTAAGAGCGGTAGCAATGGTGCCTTCGTTCACTCACATCCGACATATTGAGACAAACAACATTGGACTTACACCTTGTTACATGATTTTATTACCAAAATTGGTATAGCTGTGCCCCCTATAACCTCTCTTACCCACACAATCAAACTTGGAAGCCAAATATTCTAGAGTCTGGTTAAAAACTATCCAAATGAAGAGTTTCAGGGGGTTTTGAATTTTTGAACCTATTTAATGGAGATATCAATGTATCTTTGCAACTTTCCAACTAATTGACATCAAAGAAGAGTGGAATTTACTAACTGAGATTCAACAAAAACTTTTACATAGTCGATAGCTGGAAATGAAATTTAATCAATCATGAATAAGGAGGCACAATGATTTTTTTTCCTTTCTCTGCATCTTCTCTAGTTTTTCTGTCTGTCTGTTGGTATCTCTTCCAGTTCAGATGGTCAAGGATCACAACAAAATGATCTTAGAATCAGACTTTGGAATGACTTTGTTATAAAGGGATAGATGATGATTTTTTTAAATAATGAAACATATTTAATTTTATTATTTCTTATTGAGAACAAAAGGTGTTTTACCATTAATAAAAATAGTTATTTTAAAATATTGCCTTATTCATCTTTATCTCTTTTAAAATTCCTATATTTTGTGATTTTTAGTGTTTCATATAATATTATATTTTAATTGATTTAAAATAATACATATATTGTGAATGTGTACTCAAAAATGTTTTTAAAGATAGCATGAGATTAAAAGCCTTTGGGGTCCAATTTCCAACATGTTATGCAATGCTCTTCACAATTTGAACCAACTTTATTCATTCTTGTCTTTTGCCCATATATGAGATAAGAATAAAGTTGGTTCCAATTGTAAAAAGCATTGCATAACATGTTGGAAATTTAAATCACTGGTAGTCAGAAGAGGCCTATTTTCACAGAGGCAATGAAGAGAAAGGGAACACAATTAAAGTGAGCCTGGGGCACCTGAAGAGGCTAGGTGACTTCTTTCAGGTGGCGCCTTATGCAGGTGACCAGCTTGTCATCTGCACCCCGACTAGGTGGCATTTATTATCATTGTGAGTCTTCTTTGGCATAAAATGGCATAAAAAACTCCATCTTCCAGAGGCAATATCATATTAACCAAGATCAGAGAGATGCTACCGCATGGATAATTCATGTGAGAAAAATTTACTATCAAAGACGTACAAACACTTGCAATGCCAGTTAATGCACCCCCTCCTCAGAGGCTCACTCCATGGGAAGCATTATCGAAGTGGGGGTTGGTGACTGACGTTGTGCAATGATGCATTCTTCCTCAGAGTGGTGGGATATTTCCATCACCAGGTCCCAGCAGGTGGAGTCTTCATTCTGCACACAGCCGTTCTCCAGGATGCTGTCTCCCGCATATGGCGCCTGGATGGACCACACCTGCTCCTGAGACCCTGCCTGTTCTTTGTGTCACTACCCGCATCTTCTCATTGGTCTGCTCTCCTCTAATCATGTAAACACCTTCAACCAGGCCACACTCTGTCTCTTCGGGTGACTTTGTACATTTCCGAGCTGCTTTATTATTTAAGTCCCAGAGGGAAATCTTATTTCCAAGCTACAACCCCCACCAGCTACTACCTAAGAATCTTGAGTTTAAAGGTGGTAATCTGGAAAATCCTTAGTGCTTGTTAGAAGAAGACTTGACATGATATTTTCAAATATTACTGTAATACTTTATTGTATTAAACAAGACATCTAGCTATCAGTCTGGACAGGAATTAAACTAAGAGAAGATGTTATTTACAGCACGAAGAATCACAGCAAATACAAGCATGAATTTCCTAATATTAAGAAATGTGGAGCCCTGCAATAACAAGGAAAGAAGTGGAATAAATCCCTCTCTCACTGTCCACGCCCACCACCAACCTACCTTTACAACAATGCTCATCTATTTACCTGTATTCTAACTTATTCTAGTCCTATGACTTGGTGAAGTTTTGCTCAGGTTTTAGGGACCTGGACTTCATTTAAGTCCTTGCCCCTGAAATCCTTCAGGTCCAAGGTGTCCTATGTCCCCTCTCACCCAGCAGTTCAATGAATGTGAAATCAACTTGTCGGTTGAATGTTGAATTAGTTTCATGAGCATATAATGCTTCTCTGTGAATTCCAGTTTTAGAGTTAGATTTTCCAGTAGAATAATGAGTCATAAAATAGGAAGAAGCTAGCACTTCACACTTTTCATGATCGTCTCTAGTAAACTTAAACTAAACATGACTAGGTGGTGATTGTGTTATGCCTTTTTGAGGATTTAAAGATATCATCAGGTTTGTGGTTTTTAAAGCAGGTACTTTTAAGTAAAAATACTAGCCACCTGTTCCTCAGTTTTCAAAAGATTATGTTTTCTAACTCAAGTTTGAAGTTACATTTTGTTTAAAACACTGTATTCAAACTGGAGACCATTTTCAAACTAGGAGATTGATATTTTTATCTAAGTCTGAGAAATACAGCTTTCCAATAGCCATAAACAGACTGGGAAAGAAAGCATGCAAAATTATGGCTGGTAAAAAAAATGCACTTAATAAATAGATATGAAAAAAATGGCCTTTTTCACAGTTTAAAAAAAAAAAAAACAGGAGTAGTTTTGAAACATGGAACAGAAATTGTTGACACAGAGGCTTCTGGATCCACAAAAGAATTATCCCCACTGGCCCAGGACAAACTACACACACCCTGCAAGGCAGCAGAAGAGTTTGTAGGTCTGTGCAAAATGTACCACAATCATTTAACCGCAGAATTTAGAAACGTCTTACTTAGGCTGACTTTATGTTTCTTTTGTTGTCTATGTGGAATTTTGTATTTTTGAGGAAAGGACAGCTTGATATTACATGTCCAAGTAAGTATATTAATGTCTCCTCCATCTCCAAAATATATTAGTGATCAAACCTAATTTTCAAAGAGTTTGCTAACAGATGTCATAATAATATAGTAGGCATATGTTCCAAACCATTAGATAAACAGAGGAATATACCATAAAATATTATTTAATACAAATGAAAGTAAAATGAACCAGAAAAAAATTTTAATGAAAAAAATGTAAAAAAAAAAAAAAAAAAAAAAAAAAAGAAGAGGAGAAGGGTTAAAGGAATTGGAATCTATCAGCTCTTCTAGGCTCCCACGCTCATCAACCAGATTGATTCTCACCTGGACCATTGCACAGCTTGGTAGCTGGTCCTCTTGCTCTCAATTATGACCCCTGCTGCACCATCCTGGTGTAGCCAGTGGGGTCTTTATAAATCATGCCCCCCTACCTTGGGGCTTGTGGAACACCCTAGAGCAGGAGGATTTTAGGGTCAAGGACTTGAATGAAGCTCATAGTCCCTAAACTCTGAACAGAATTTCACTGAATCATAGGACTGTTTTTTTATGGCCCTCTATGGGCTTTCAAGTAAGTCCTAGCTCCTTTCCGTGGCCCACAAGTCCCTTTGTAGTGTGGATGCACAGCTCTCTGCATACGTGCACACCCCTATAGAATCCAGCAGGCATGAGCCCACAGCCCAGAGCTACCCCTGCCATTGCCACTGTCCCTGCCCCTTCCACCCTTATTCCCTAGCCAACTCCTATGCAGCCCTCATGACTCAACCCAAGGTACCCATACACCAAGAAATACCTTCTGTCTCATACTCTCCAGTTTGAGTTAGCTGCTTTTCTTCGGTGTTTCCATTTAATGTACTTTCTGTCACTGTTTTGTAAATGTTGGTTAACTTGTTTGTCATCAATGTGATTTTCTTAAAGTAAGGAAACTTTCTTTTTCTCTGTCCCAAATTCTTAACCCAATGTCTAAAACAGTTTGAACCTTCTCTTGGAAGCAAATATTGAGATAGTATTTGAGGTCTAATGAACCTCAGTGAGAAGGCATGTCACCATTGAGCTGAACCCTAACAAGATCGTCGATGCTAATTTGCAGGATGTACAAATATTTTTGTCAGTTCTTAAGAGATCCTACTTTGTTAGAGAGAGACTTTCATTGCATAGAATTTCTTAATCAAGTTAGTGCTCTAAATGTGAACCAGCTAGTTGACCCATACAAAATAAGCCTGGCGTTCAAGATTAACACTTTGAAGATTTCCCTTTTTTCCCTACTCCGAATGTACATTTCTTGGCTTATTCCAAAATATCTCACCTTCTCCCAACTCAAGTGTATTGTGTACTCTTTGAACATCATTTAACAATACAGTGCCTTCCATATTGCAAGCAGTGGCATACAGAGATGAATAAGACATGCTCTATGTCTCCAAGAGTACCTATGCAGAGAAAGAAGCAAAGATGGACACCAAAATTACAACACCCTGGGGAAAGTGCTGTAATCGGTCAAAATTAGGTCAGGTGAGAAATATTACCACTCTAGGAATTCTAAGCCGGAAGAGATTTAATATAGGAAATGCAATGCTAACACAACTGATAGGATTGTTGGGGGAGAGAAGCTCAGAAAAAGTCGCTATTGACTTTCAAAAAGTAGGAAAATGCAAGAATTTCATTTGTATTCTGCCTGTGTCTCCTACCGACAGCTGTCACCTGAGGATTTCTCCTTGTCTGTGGCTTTTAGATCAGTATTGTGTTCCTCTCAGAGGGGCACTCTAAACAAGAACCTTGCTAGCAAGACTGACTGAGAAATGTCATTTCCAGTCCTTCAGCCCCTGCAGAGAAGAGAGAGCTTGGAAGGGCCAGCGAAGATGGTAGCAACTAACGTTCCCTGTCCATTATGTATGTTGGGATAACTTCTCTACTCTGAAATAGCCAAGTCATCTTAGATCTGCAGAAATGCAGTACAGATCTTTCCTCTTGACGGATCTGTCCCTAGTAAGAACCATGTTCTCACATGGGGGCTGGTCCTAGTTACAAGAGACCAGGAGAGAGTCAAGGGATATTTCTCAAAGGCCCTTCACCTTTGTCGGTTTTTATCCTACTAACTGTACTGGATCTGATATTTACACCTTTTGAATAATTATTTGAAAATTAAAATGTTGCCTTGGCAGGCTTAATACATTAATCTTTCACACTGAAAAGTTGACTGCCTCCTGAGATAAATTATAAGGTCAATTCAAAGTGGAGGTTGGTCATCGCCAACCCTGTCAAGTGGAAGGAACACTGCAGTAAGACAAAAGGTCTGTGTTCCTAAAGAGACCATTTACTCACTGTGTAAATATAAAGAAGTCATTTCACTTCCTAAAGCTAATTTCCTCTTCAATGAAACAAACATTTTACAAGCCTTTCCTCCTACCTCACAGAGTTATTTTAAGATTTAAAACTAGAATGGGAAAATAAATGTGAAGATATTTTTGTAAACTTGGATAGGAAAGGAAGCCAGAATTGATGGGGGACCAACTTGACTATAGAAATAGGTCCTAAGATGGATGGCTGGTTACAGCGTCCAAAGGAATATAGTAAATTTGAGATAGTGTCAATAGCTGAGAGGTTCGATTTGGGGCAAAACAGAACAGTCCAAGCAGTGATGATTGTCAGAATCAGGCACTTGGCAGGGGTGACTGGGGTCTATCTGTTTGGAATGATAACACGACAGCAGATCAAAGTCCAGGCAGCAGCATCCTTCACATGGTAGCTTGGCACAGAGTAGGCAAGCCATATACTTTTATTGACCTGGCCAACTGACTAAAGAATAAATGAATAAATATCTGGCCGTAGGAGAGCATGTTGTCAAGGCCCCAGAGAAGCTGAGTCCAGTTCATAGCCTGGCTCCAGGCCCTTCTGGGAAATACCAGTATTAATCTGGATGAGCTGCCCAGTGACAAGGGCTGAGCAACTGCAGGCAACAATGACAAGTGCAGGCAAGAAGGAGGAGAAGGCACACAGCTCAGTGGGCTGAAAACAGGGAAGCCCACCCTAGGCACAGTGGCTTAGCTCCAACAGAAATTCAAGATCATACCTATGGTTGGAATTGGAGCACCTGTTTCCAGGCTTGATCAGGACAGCTGGGTCCAGCCTAGAATTGGCAGGTTCCTGAAATTTAACAGGAAATAAAAATATACATTAATATATTATTGTACTGTGTTTTTAAACATTAACTACTCACCTAAAAAAAATGACAATTTCACTTTAGAATTCAGAAGGAGTTTAATGAGGAATCATTTTAATAATTAGATTAATATCCCATTACTAAAATTTCTGTTTTGGAAGAAAACCTGGGAAAATGCTAAGGAGGTAATGAAAAAGTAGATAAATAGTACATGCTGCTATGATCATAATTTTCTCTGTGTGTGTGTTCAACAAAATAAAAGTGCCCTCTGTTACCATCATACATAAAAGTCACATAAAAATGCCTTCATAAAAGGCACTGAAGTCATAAATATCAACCAAGTCTAGTAGAGTTACTATTTTTAAGTGAAATAATAAATCATAAGAATTTTTTGTTCATTTACCCCAGTTCTGGGGAAGGCTGGAAAAAAAATCAAATACACAAAGGTCAAATCTCAGTTTTCTCCTTCAAGTAAATATTAACATTGTCAAGAAAGGGTTGAGGTCAATTTTTTAACAGTGGGAACGTACTCATAACTGGAAAGCAGAGGCTGTATTCAAGTAATTCACAGTGTGATGGATGGGACCGTGTTGATTTGTGATGTCAAAATCCAATGCAGGGGTTGTCTAGAGGAAGTAAGAAGGGGGTGAGGTGACCTCTCACTGCTGCTCTGAGCCCCAAGGCCCAAGCTCTCCTCCTCAGAGGAGGGCAGTTGTCCAAACATCTTTCAGCCCCAAGTCATAGCTGGGGTTCCTTTACTCCTTTGTGAGTGAGTAGCTTTGGGCACTTTCTAGAGTGTTCTACCATAGGCTGGAGAGCAATAATGTAAATTTCAAGTGGTCCCAGAGAGTTGCATTTTGAGGATTCTGTCATTCTCTGCTCAGATGGACAACCATCCTATGTAATTGTCTACGCAGCTGTGTTATCAATACAGTAATTCACCCTCCCCAGGTTAGGGAGTCCTGTGAGGTTTGAGGACAACGTGTTGACTTTACTCTGGTGGTCTGGAAGATTAAGTGAGAAGCTCCCCCACTAGAAACAGATCTCCAATGGCTACCATCCTAAGAATGTCGGTGGAGGTCTGAAAAATTAGAGTCAATAAAACATCTGAGAGCCCTCAGCCCCACTCCAGGTAAACAGGATGTCCCCCTGGACCAGTATGTTGCTTTAGGTTAGTTTTTCAGGTTTTGAAAACCCAGAAAGCAGATGGGGGACTGGAAACTGAATTTATTATTAGACTCATCTTAGAAATGTGTAGGGCAGGGAAGTCAGCCCAGGGCCCTGGGGTTCCCATCCAGTCTGTGGATTATTGGGGGGCACTTCCCAGAAGGCTCAGGTGCCACCGATACCCCTGCAAGGCCACAATGGAAAAACTCTCACTCAATCACCCGAGGTTTCTCATTCCAAGCCTAGATAAGGCAGTTACGTTGAAACTATTGCATCACCTTGCTGCAGTCATGCATGATTAGATAGATACGCTGGAAAGAGGGGGGAAGGAGGCTGATTACAGAGTTGAAGGAGTGTCATTTATGGTAAAACACCTTTTTGCTTTAGTTTGTAGTAAAATCAATCAGAGGTGGTGGCAATTGCTACAAGAAGCTTTTAATGTTGGTTTGATTTCTACGTTTCTAGATAGTGTTTCCCATTCTTTCTTTTTCTTTTTATTTTTGTAAGCGAACTTAAAGAAACCTGAATAAAGTTTTGACTGAGGGCGGGTGAAGGGGACATGGAGTATGATAGTCACTTTTGTTCCAGTGTTAATTTTCAAAAACTCCGAATGTCTAATACTGAAAGCCAGTCCAGAGCGGGCAGAGTTAAAGAACTTGCTACCTACCCCTCCTCCGGGCTGCAGGGCTGAATCACACTGAGGGAAGGAAAGTCTGTCTCACAGAACTATTAATTCACTACTGTGATTTCTTTTTCTGTGGCTAAAGGGGAGCTGGGGGAGGGGGTGTGGTGAGTCGAGTGGGCAGCCAGGAAATGTGACATTTGTCTTGGTTCCTTGCTATTGGAGGAAATTCTGTGTCCTTTTGCTTCAGAAATTTTAGCAGTGTAACTTTTTTTTGTTGTTTAAATAGCTGACTTTTGTCAGTGGAAGCTACCCCAAGCCCACCTCTCTGAGGCTGTTAAAAAAACCTTTATCAGGGTGTGAGAGTATAGCTCAGTCATATAGCATGTGATTAGCATGGGCAAGGTCCTGGGTTCGATCCCCAGTACCTCCATAAAATAAATAAATAAATAATTTTAAAAAATAAAATAAATTGGGTCAAAATGCCAGTGAAATGTTAAATTACATTCATGATCTGAAAAAGAATTTGAAAAGGAATATATGTATGTATATGTATGACTGAAACATTATGCTGTACGCCAAAAATTGACACAATGTGACTATACTTCAATTTAAAAAAACTTAAAATAATTGCTGAAGATCATTCATATTAATGTTCACATCTCATCAAAAGAAGACAAAGTAGAAAAGTGAGATGAAGTTCAAAGAGGACGCTGAAGGCGACAGGTCTAAGCAGACTTGGCTGGGAAATGCCGTTTTAAATTACACAAGGCAGGCAAGGACCGCTTCTGCGGAGGTTAGGTTTTTCTTGCTGCCCTCCACCTGAATGACATCATTTCTGTGTGTGATTTAAGGCAGCACTTCCCAGCCCGTCTGATCTTCAATGCCTGCTGTCTGAAGACCCATGGTCACTAAGAAGTAATCAAGCCTAAAATGATGGACAAAATGCAAATGATGTGTCAATAAATGTCCCTTACAAAATAACCTGTGAGAAAGTTAAGATGATGTGCAGCAATTATTTTGAATTATTTGGTTGAAACATATTCCTCAAATTTGAGATCAATATAAATAATGCAGCACTAATTTATTATAAAACCTCAGTATATTTTATTTCAAAAGACTGATTGTAATTTCTATTTCTGTTTCTTTATAAAGAACTTTCCCGTATTATAGTATGAGATTTTAATAATAAATAAAAAAAATAAAAATGAATAAAACCACATATATTGCATACTTACTACATAGCACTCCATGAGCCGGGCTTTAAAAAAAAACTAATTTAATATTAACAATACATTATGAGTTAAGTATTATCCCCATTTGGCTCAGGAATGTCACATAGCCAAATTTAAAAATATAGCTTTTTTATCTCAAAAAAGAAATGCTTCACTAAGAGGAACATCAAACTAACTCTAATAAAGTTTTCTCTCATTTTCAATGTTTTGTATTCTTTAACAAAAAAATGTAAATAAATATTTAATACAAAAATTATATTTATAACACATATATAAGATCTAAAGAATAATAATAAAATGAATACTTGTATATACTTACCACTGCTCTTAAGAAATCAAACATTAGCAACACTTTTGAAGTCTCATGCACCCTTCTCCAATCCTATTTTTCTTCATCATTTCAAAGTCTGATGCTTTAGTGCATGGGATTGAGCCATCTCCCTAGTTAGAAAGTAGACTTCTTGAGAAAAGCACTGTGCTTTTTTGGTTATGAGTTTATGATTCTTCTGTTTTTCTTCCCAATTTACCACACAGGAATTTATCCCCAAACAAACAATGCATTGCTTTATTTTGCTTGGATTTCAACTTTATCAAATTAGTCTTTTGTGACTTGCTCTTTTCTTTCAAAACAATCTTCGTTGTTAAGAATGGTGTGTGGTTCTTCATTTTCACTGCTGCATAGTATTCAACTGAATGACCATACTCCATTTATGTATCTAGTCTCTCTCGTTTGGGTTGTTTCTGGGGTTTGCTGTTATGAAAAATAAGTAACCATTCTTGTCCAAGTCTCCTATGTACACTCATGCCATATATGTATATACATGAATAAAACTGACAGGTTGAAAGGTATGTGAATGTTCAATCTTACAAGATGAGGCCACAGATTTTTCAATATTTTGAAAAAATTTTACATTTATACTCATAGTATTTTGGGTATTCCATTGGCCTACCGTCTCATCAATGCTTGAGGTTGTTAAAAGAGCTTTTGATTTTTGCCAACCTGGGAGGTATAAAATAATATCTAATTCTGAATTTGGTATAAACTTTCCTGATTGCTAATGAGCTTGAAATTCTTTTCATATACTTATTAATCATTTGAGTTTGCACTTCTGTGACAAGTCTGCTTGTATGTTTTGTTCATTTCCCTATCGTTTTTCTACTGTTCTGTTTGCCATTTTCTTATTCATGTGTTGGCTGCCTTTATATATTTTTATTACTATTTTTTTGTTAAACATATATGTTGCAAATATCATCTCCAAATTTTTGGCTGGATTTTCACAAAGAGAAAGTCTTAGTTGTAATGTTATCAAATTTAACTTTTCTTCCCTTTATCAGCAAAAATCTTACTCACAGTATCTTTTCCTTCCCAGATGTCGTGTTATCCTATATTTTCATCTAAACATTTTTAAAGCTTTTTTCCCCATATTTAAATCATGAATATCTCTGAAATTGTATGGGGGATATGGTAGAGAACAGTGAGGACTTTTTTTTCCCATGGGTTCAAGGGATCCAGTGTCTGAAGTAAGACCACCTGGACTCAATAATTAAAATGTTGTGAGATGTGCAAATACTAATCGCTATATATAAAATACATAAAAAATAAGTTTCATCTGTAGAGCCCAGAGAACTATATTCAGTATCTTGTAGTAACCTATAATGAAAAAGAATATGAAAACAAACATATGTATGTATATGTATGACTGAAACAGTATGCTGTACACCAGATATTGACACAACATTGTAAACTGACTATACATGAATAAAATAAACAAACAAACCTTTACAAGCCAGAGAGGAAAAAAAAATTTTATAGCCTATTCAATATCCTGTAAAAGGAGCTATATTCAATATCCTGTAAAAAACCATAATGGAAAAGAAAATGATAGAGAATATATATATATGTATAACTGAATTGCTTTGCTGTAAATCAGAAACTGTTGTGAATCAACTATACTTCAATAAAAAATTTAAAAAATAAAATATTACAACATTTCTCCATTACGTTCATGCTTTTCTGTTGAAAATGGTATTTCCAATTACCTTAGTTTTTTTTATTGCTTTTGTGACTACTGTCTTTTTTAAAATTTGGTTACTTTTCTAACTTGTTTACTGTTACATAAAAATACAATTGATTTTTATGTACAGATTTTCTGTTTAAATAAATTATCTATAGATTCTCTGGGGTTCTCTATGAGAACAATTACATCATCAAAAGTGTGACTTTCAAGTGGTATGTGTACATGTGTGTGCCTGAGCATATGTGTAAAGATACATTAAAGAATAAAAAGTATCCATTATTCTGTTATTTTACCACTTAAAATTAAATTCTTTTGTGTATTTATTTCATAATTTGTTCATATACATACATTTTCTATGGCATAAATTTTGATGTTTTTCTCATTTTTGGGTAACATCTATTAGATGAGAAAAAAGAAAACAGACCTAACAAGAAAATCAAAATATCCATAATCCTACCACACAATTTAATAAAAGTCAACAATAAATATTTTAATAACCTACTGTGTATCCCAATGCAGTTCTTAATCTCCTTTTCAAGGAAATTTTCTTTTCAAGGATTTGGCTTTTTAGTAAACATTTTGATGTTCTACTCATTTGGTCCTTTTTCTAATGAGAAATACATATTTGTAACACAAATGAAGTAATATCATACATGCAATTATATAACCTGGTATTTTTTACAAACAATACATGTAGCCATTTTTTCACATTACTGAAAATTCCTCTGCAACATTCCTGTTGATGAAAGCATAGTATATTCCATTGTACATGAAATTTATATATGTATGTATGTTAAAATTAATTATTCTATTACATACATACTGTGTTTAATGTTTTGCTACTATAAATAGCTGTAACTTTTCACCATTCCATGAAGATTTCCTCTGGAAAAATTCCTAGGAGTAGAATGCAAAATTCTATGTTTTTTAAGAAATAGTATTGCCAAATTGCCTTCCAGAGATTTTGCTCTATTATGAACCGTCAGTAACGGTATGTCTGACCCATTCTGTAATCCTCTCTCTTTCTCTCTTTCACACACACACACACACACACACTTCAAGACTCTGAACTTGAATCATTAAATGGAACCAAAAAACTTCCTAAAATTTTCACTAAAACTACCTGGGAAATTGCAAAATTACCCACCCCAGAAATTGGTGTGATTGCTCCCACTGAGTTAAAAAAAAAAAAAAAAGTGTTTTTTCCAGGCACGTTTCTACAACATGACTAGAGTATAAAATGTTATTTTTCTTTCTAAGGTTGAGAGAAGCTTTTTATTTTAATTTTATCACATCTGATGGAATTCCTTCATGTCTTTATTGCTTTGTTTCTAAATATAAGTATGACAAGCCTAGTGCTGTCTGTGGTTACACGGGGGTTTTTGGAAACAATTTTAACATCGGGCATACCCTTGAACGTGGGCAGCGCCCACACACTGTCATTTCAGCCTCCTCTTACCCTTTTGGGAAGTCCTGATACCCTCATGAGGAGACTTTTATTTTCTGCTTTATTTTACCATTCTCAGCTCAAAGAGGGGTTTTCTTCTATCCCCAGCCCAACTTTAACTTACCCAGTTTTAATGGGTAGTGTTACATGGACAATGCTTGCTTTACTATGTTAGTTCTCATCTCTGGCTACACACTGAAATCACTTAGGGAGCTTTTTTAAATGCCCATCTCTGAACCCTATCCTGAGATTCAAAGGGAACTGGTCTGCGGTGTCAGCCCCAGTCATCAGTGTGTATATTCCGCCCTCCACCACTCCCGTCGTCAAAACGGCCTCTGCACAGGGGAATGGAGTTAGGAAAGGAAAACAATGGAGCTGAAGAGAGAATGCTCATGAAGCAGACATGAAAGACTCTCCTTTTGGAGCAAAACACGATTTTAAAGTCTAGAAGGTTAACTCATGGTGGTTTCTTTTAGATTAGATAATGTAAGAATTTCATCATTTCATCACGGTGTTTGGAACACACATTTCAGCCCAGAGATTGGCTTGATAAATCATGAGGATCTTCGAAAAGTGTAATTTCGTAGTTTATAAAATTTCTCATTTCCCTTCAACGAGGAGGGAAGGGAGAAGGTATAGGGATGATGGGGGAAGGAAAGGGCAGGAGAGAGGACACAACAAAATGTAAAGGGCAAAAATGAGGGGAAAGAGAGAAGGTGTGAGTAAAACCAGGCGAGAGAGCAGGAGAGTACAAGGAGAAGAACAGAGAGGAAGGGCAGAGAGGAAACCCCTGGGAGGGGCGGGCAGGATTGAGTGATAAATCAACGGGAAAGAAGGAGACTTGAAGACGTGGTATGTGCAACACCAATGCTTGGGGCTCACCTCAGACAGAAAGATGGGGCAAAATTCAGGACACCAAGACATGACCTTCACATTTCCACATGTCCTCCTACGCTTGTAGTGCAAATGGGTCTCAAAAGAAAAGGCAATTCAACCGCCAGCTCTTAGACAAGACCGCAGTCACTTAGGACGTCATAGATGGAGATGCTGTAACTTTCCTCAGTGCTCTGTTGCCTTACAGTTCAATTTTCCTCAATTCTTCTCTTCTTTAACAATGTCTATGCATTCACAAATTAGAAATGAGCATTAGCTATTGCTCTCCTTTCACACAGCACCAACATATACTTAGGTAGCTTTTATATAGCGTCCATCTAGCTACCTCAGTTCAAGTGGTAAAAGAGAAGGTAAGTGTTTAGGGACAGGGTCAAGGTGAGAAAATTTGGTCTCCATTAGCAGATATCTTTCTTAATCCTTCCATAGGAATTAAGAATGCTTGTAATGGTAGATACAGGAAAACCCATGATTTCAGGTTACTGTTTTTAAGAGCTAAGCATGCCCATGGTTCACTAAGCGACTCAATGACCTCCACGTTCCCAAGCTACGTGTCTTTCTGTTAAGCCAACCGCAAGGTGTCATCTTTGTCCTTGTGGTTTTTCTTCATGGTTGTAAGAATTTGTCCTCAATTCAGCATCTCAAGCTGGTGGGGAGTGAGGAGGGAAAGTTTCTGTCCTTTTAATCAGAAAGCAAACTATCTTTCCCAAAAGTCCCTGTACAAGTCTACTTACTGCCTTCTTCATCGGAAATGGGTCAAATGGCCACTCTCAGTTCCAAGAGACTGTGAGAAAGAGATTCTGTGGCTGTTCAGCTGCCGTGATGGGAAGAGAAAGGGGAGAAGAAGGCTGAGAATGGCTCTGGGGAACCAAATGACAGGGACTTCATCTCACAGCCCTCTCTTGGCTAGAGTCCCTTTCTGTCCTCCTGTCCTCCCTCCTGCCTTCAAGCACGATTTCCAAAGTCTATTCCTTTCATAGGAACACAAGCCTATGGACTATCCACCTATTAAAATAAAAGCCAGCACATCCATAGGAATTTTTTAAACATTATTTTTTTATAATACCCACACTGTGTTTTCCCAGGAGTATTACTTACCTAATAGGTTTTCTAGGTCCTTTGCCTCTTCCCTGGCATCTACCACCTTTAAAACTCCTGGCTTCAAGTATAACGTGGCTATGGCTAGTCTTGCAGCAGCTCTGAACAAGTCATTGGAGGATTACCTATTGCTTTCATCAGTTTAGTCATGTATCCACAAATTCCCTAACTTCTTTAAAATCTCCCTCTACCCCAACATTATTCTATTTAGCAACAGACAATGTTTTATTCTGATTTTCTTTTCCTATAAATAAACAAAAGCTCAGTTGTTTTCATTCTTAGAGAGTGTTCTTTATGGGCACTCAATGCTTACTGCCCACTAAGAAGTCTTCCCCGATCCTCCAAGGGTTTCAAGACGGAAGGTTTGGAAACTGGGCTGCATGCCCCACACTGTGTTCTCATAATTTCCACCTTTTTATTGCCAGTCATTGTACTTTACAGGCGCCACCATGCACCCCTCAGTGCAAGCATGCTGTATTCACCTCATAAGCCCTGAGCCCAGCCTAACCTCCAGATTAGAGGGGTCCCTTTGCATAGACCCTGGACAAATAATGATTGAATTGAAATGAAGCAAAGAGTCTGAAATGTCTCATTTGGCCATATGACCTTCAGCTGGTTGCAGCCGATTCAACCAGACCAGGTACTCTATCTGCAGAGTAAGTTGCTCTGTGGCTTCAGTCGGTCACAATCTCTCACCAGGTTGTTCTTCATTAAACACACACACACACACAAATGAACTTATTTACAGAACAAAAACAGACTCACAGACATAGAAAAGAAACTTATGGTTACCAAAGGGGCAAGGAGATGGGAGAGGGATAAATAAGAAGTTTGGGATTAGCAGGCACAAACTACTATATATAACACAGATAAATAACAAGGACCTACTGTATAGCACAGGGAACTATAGTCAATATCCTGTAATAAACCATAAGGGAAAAGAATATGAAAAGGAATATATCTATGTATAACTGAGTCACTTTGCTGTACACCAGAAACTAACACAATATTATAAATCAGCCATACTTCAATTGAAAAAAACAACCCACACCTCCCACCAAGTCAAACAGAAGAATAAGCAGATTTAGGAAATGAATGAAAGTGAGGATTGATGGCTAAAGCTGCACTCCTTTTTGGCATCTTTGCTGCTCATTTGTGCTGGGGAAGCACCTTTAGGCTACAAAACAGGTCCCTTGGCAGGAGGACAGTCAGGGAATATGTTAGGGAAACAACAGAATTGCAGAGCCAAATTGCCTCTCTCCTGCCGCTTAAGCTCTTCTTCTTTGGTGGCCATTCTTTTCATTTAAATTCATTTCCTTTTTAGAGATTCTGCATGGGCCAGCCCTGAGGCCATCCTAACGAATCAGTCCTGCAAGCACAACTGCTTCCTATTTTGTCCGCCTTCTGTATCCACCATCACTTTTAACTCTCTCTTAATCAAACTCTTGGAAATCAAATGGAACTATATCAAAAATAAGTCTTGTCCATCAGTATAATTGAAGAAAATGTACCTCTTGATGAAAGACTTATTTGATGAAGAGCATCTAAATTTATGATCTCCTTCAACGTCCCTCCTTAGCATTTATATTCCCAGTGCCCCCTTTGACTTTTTATTTAGTGTGAGTGATGGCCCAAATCAGAGAAAGGCTTCTTGAAAAAAGGACTGCATTGTGTTCTGTAATGCTTTGAAATCCTTCTACTTGACAATATTGTTTCCCTACTAATGTGCTCATCATTCTATTGGTGTATGCAAATGATGGTCTTGCGATGGATTTGACCTGACCCTGTCATAGACCAGTTCTGACCTATAGAGACACTCAGTTCAGTATAAAGTCACGTGTATTCTTAGTGAACTCATATAATGACCCACCTATTGTCAATGTGGAGTACTCTTAATTGCCTGTTAGATATCCTGACAAAAAAAGATATGTGTATACATCAGGTCAGAAGATCGTGAAATGCATTTCTTGAGTATGTATGCTATTGGGGATTGAGGATGACCGCAGAGGAATTGAAAGCCATATTTGAGATTTAATGTAATAATTTGGGTCATTTTTCCCTTAGTATACTTTTCCCTTCTTTGTCCTTGCTGCGTTCCCTGTCACCAGTGCAGTGCTTAAGAATTTGTTGCACTAAGAGAATACTAAGTGAACACACCAGGATTTAAGAAAGACCACGGGAAGGGCATCTGTCTCAAAGTATCAGTGCCAATTTAGTTCTTCCCTTGGACCCTGTGGATAATTCTAGTGGTTTCCTAAGTATATATATACAGGCGTGTGAAAAATGTATTTAACAATCAGAGGAGCGAGAATTAGAGGGAGAGTTTAAGCAGTCACTATACTGGAGGTTTTACCGGTTTTGTACACAGGAAGAGTTGGGGCAAGAGATAGGATGACATCTTTAGAAGTGGTTCCTAAGGCAGGCAACTTTTTTTAATTGAAGTGTCATTGATTTACAATGTTGTGTTAGTTTCTGTTGTACAGCATAGTGGTTCAGTTATACGTATACTTTTGCATATTCTTTTGCATTACAAGATATTAACTATAGCTCCCTGTGCTATACAGTAGCACCTTGTTGTTTATTTAATATACAGCCGTTTTTATCTGCTAATCCCCAACTCCTAACTTATTCTCCCTCCCTTCCCCTTTGGTAATCATAAGTTTGTTTTCTATGTCTGTGAGCTAGGCAGACAACTTTTAAATGATATATTCAACGTCCTTTTCCAGCCCCCTTCTCCATTGCGAGCCCTCCACCATAGAGGCTGGAATGCCTAAAGGTAGTCCTAGCCAATGAGATGTAAAGGGGAGTCTGAGTGGAGGCCGGCCTCAGTCCCTTTCCTGATAAAAGGAATAGATATGGCAAGTGCCACCCTCTTCCCCTTCCTTCTGCCTGGAAGGTAGACATGGTGACTGGCCTGGCCATCTTTCTATCATGATCCAACAAGCATGAGGACAAAAAGGCAGCCAACTAAAAATGATGGAACTCGAAGTTAGAGAGCACTTATACTGCTGCTAGCCTGATTCCATGTCTCCAGGCTCTTGTCATGTGTTAAATATACCACACTAATGCAAGGTGCTAACAATAGGGGAAATGAGGGCGCAGGTGAGAGAGAATATGGGAACTCTCTGTCATTTCCACTCAATTTTTCTATAAACCTAAAATTGCTCTAAAAAATAAGGACTATTAATTTTAAAAATGAATGTAAGTGAAGTAGCTAAAACACAGGTAACATTCAATAAATAATAGCTATTATGATTCACCATCTCCCTGATGAGTATGTCCAAGACAGTAACTTCCGTAGCTGGCTAAGGGTACCCATTCTGTTAGAGTTTCTCAACCTTGGTACACTATTAGCATTTAGACTAGATACTGTTTTATTGTGAAGGGCTGTCCTGAGCACTGTAGGATTTTAGCAGCAGCTGTGCTCCCCCTACTAGAGAGGAACCTGCTCCCCACCCCCACCCACCACCATCCTCATTCTGCAACAAAATAAAATGTCTCTAGATATTGTCCAATGCCCCTAGGGGGAAATATCACCTCTAGGTGAGAACCACTGCATTCAGTGCTTTTGAAGAAAAATGAAAGCACTCCAAAGATCTTAATCTGGACCTCTGTCACATTAGAGGAGTTTCCAAACTCTAAATATAAAACGTATGCCACTAGAAATAAATTATATCTGCTGGGGATTTTTCATCTCATGATTTTGGCCTTGGGACCTAAATAGCTGGGGACCTTGCCTAGTTTGGCATTATTTGAAAGCTGGGAAGCTGATCAGTCTCTGCATTTGGCAGTTTCTGTCCAAACTGATCCAAATAAAACTAAGACCATATGGCCATGGCCATGGCCATGGCAAGTGTGTGATGCCCACGGTTTCTTCTTTCATCCTTTAGATATAAGCACAGGAGCCAAGAGTGGCAAATCCCTTTGCCAAAAGGTCATTTTCAGCCTGTTGTTTTTTTTTGTTTTGTTTTGTTTTGTTTTGCTTTGTTTTACTTAAACAATTATTTAGGACATTTTGGTGCATCATAGCATTTTTCCTCTGGAGAAAAAGAGTTTTCAGATTAGTAATATTTTTCTTCACTAATCTCAGTCTTAGCAACTAAACCTTGATCGAAGGGTCTGGAGCAAAGCAAAAGACCCTGTTGTTTGTTATTTGTTAGGCTAAAAGGGGGATTTTACATGCGCAACTTAATTGGGTCGGATACCCTATGACTATCTTATTGAAGTTTGAAATCTGGGAGTTTCCAGGAGGTATACTAATCTTGATTTGTCTGTATGAGTCTTTATTAGGTACCAGCTGAAAGACTGTATTTATTTGTTTATTTATGTAAAGAGTGAGGGATTTCGGCCCAGGGCCCCAGTCCAGGGGAATTCACGGTTGAGTGAAAACTAAGCCCAGAGGAGGCTAGCGCTTCCCCAACCTGGGTTCTCCAGATTCCTTATCAAAGGAAAAGAAGTCTTCTGAAAAAGAACTTCAAATGAGTCATTCCTTCTCACCAAAACTCCTTAGCATAGCCAAAAGACACTCCAGCTAGATGGGGAAGACGGAGGGGGAGGGTAAATAGGAACACGTGTGAGATGGGGGCTCAGTAGTCTCCATCCTCAGAGAAGACCCTTGGTTACCATGCTGCTGGCAAGCCCAGTTCTAACACTGTAGAGCTTCTGCGGGGCTTGAATAGTTAGTTAGGAGTGCTTAGGGAGATGGTTTATATACTAGACCAGTACTTGGTGTCAGATCACAAGACACAGAGCCACCCATGTGTTTTTCTTCAATAAATTAACTTTTTATGTATTTGGGAAACACTGGTCTTTCTAACACACAGGGTCGAGATGATTCTTCCAGTAAATAAATACATAATATCAGTCATCTAAATCACCAAAAGACTCCCACTCAGAGATTTCAGTAAAGAGGGCCAGTAGTCAACTCTGGCCAAGTATCAGAATCAACCTGTGGAATGTTTTAACACTATGGACACCCAGCTCCTGCTCCAGCTTTTCATACCCCTAGCGGTAAAGTTCAAGTATCAACACTAGTTTGAGATTGGAAGCCAAGTTTACATAGGCCACATGAAAACAGTTGTTACCGACGGTCACCCAACCATGTGTCCCATCTGGACCACTGACGAGTCCCAGGAGCACACGTCATGCCCTGTCTCTGGTGAGGATCCCAAGCAGAGAACAAAGGGGATCTTTATTCCCTAGTTCACCTTGGATGGCCGTGGCCTCAAACTTTCCAAGTCATATATCTTACTCTCCATAAAACTTATCAGAGCCAGGCTCTCATTAGAGCTTAATAAATTAACCAATTAAGACAGCAGGTATCTGATTCCATTCTCCAGGCCCCTAGTTCTGTCTTACCAGTCAGAACCTAAATACACATTAAAGGAAGCAACAAAAGCTTGAGATTCCTGAGAGATCTGAAATAATCTCCCATGGGGAAAAAAAGTTCTCATAATAGCTCGTGTGTCTGAAACCTGGCGGAGTCCTGCCAGAAGGTTCCCTATTTAGGGAGAAGTTGAGCACGTTCAGAATTTAAAAGTCCATTTATATAAGCAAACATGCTGTGTGAAAAAAGTCTTATATGTATGTTTGGAAAGATGTATTTAAAATTGAATTAGAGAAATTGCATATTAAGCAAGATCCTTTTAGCCTGATGGTAGAGCCAGCCAGCACAGTGACTCTGAGCCCTGCCCCATGGAGAAACTGTGACCTCTCTGGTTCATAACCCCATGGTGCATGGACAACTTCTTGATGCTCTCTTATAGAAAATAGGATTGTCACTTATGGGGCTTTAGGAGTCACTACTGGGTGAACTCTGCCTCCGGTAGAGCAACAGGGCTCATGCATGTGGGCACCTTGAAAGGTCAACTGCAAAATTTAATTGTGATTGAAAATCATCTCAATGGTCAAACCATAATCAGATGGGTAAGTTATAATTCTGCCACTAAATAACCATATGTGACTTTGGGGATGTTAATCAGGTCACTGATTCCTTCATTCATTCATGTACTTACAAAGCACCTGATATGTGCCAGAGGGAATGTCAAAAACTGGGGATACAACAATACTCAAAGCAGAGAGCCTCATGCCCTGGCCTGGTGGGGAAACAGACATGAAACAAAGCATCACACAGATACATGTAGAAATAGAACTTATGATAAGGATTGGGAAGGAATGGTGTAACAAGGGGGCCCCTCCATTAGACTGAGGGGTCAGGAAGGGCCTCTCAAAGTCATTAAACTGAAACCTTAAGGATAATTAGGACTCAGACAAAAAGAGGGTACCGGACATTGATAACAACAGGTGTGAAGGCTGGTGATCAAGGGAAAGAGGGTTTAAAGAAGAAGCCCTGTGAGTTACAAGCCCTTGCCTGACAATGATGAAAGTGAAGGCCCACGGATTCCAAGGCAGGAATGAAGGAAAATGACAGAAGGAGATGCTGAAAGAGAAAAGACAAAAGAGAGAGTGGGTGTACTGGTGATCTGCCCAAGGCCAATGAGACTGAGCACTGTAGGAGTGATGGAAGCCAAGGCTTCGTGAAATGCTACATGATTTTATCCCTGGAGAAGTTCTTATTTGAACTAGTAGTAGAGGTGTTGTCAAGGCATGGCAGTGGGGGTGCACGGCTAAGGTGGAGTGCAGGAGAAATGTATTGGTAATGAGGAGGACGTAGGAAGGAGGATGGAGGATGGGCTCCATGTTGAATGGACCTCTGGGTTATTTATGTTTCGCAGGATAAAGACTGGTCCAGGTGCTGAAGTCTTCAGTGAGTGAGAAGTGACCAGGAGGCTTGCAGACAACTGCCTCACAGCCCTGGGGGAGCCCCTGGGATCTTTGTGGTCAGCAGTAACAACATTCACTGTTTTTCCCACTTTCATTGTAGTGAAAAATATATTCGACTTAAAATCAGAAGACCCAGGTTCAAATTCTGTCCCTGTGACTCCCTAGATGTGCCCTTTACCTTGGACATGTCACTCTGAGACTCTGAGTCTGGGTTTCCTCATCTGTGAGTTATGTAAGTGACCTTCAGAAGGTTGGTGGGAGGTGGGGAAGGGACCATCTGCCTCCCTCGGGAAATACATCAGAATTTCCAGGGCAGTGGTTTTCAGCCCTCCTTGTACATGAGAATTACCTGAATTTGGTCTAGGTTGGGCCAAGCTTTGGAATTTTTAAAAGGTTCCCCAGTGATTCTAATGAGCAGAGTTTGGGAACCACTGCTCAAGGGAAACAGATATCATTTGAGAAGCATATTCAACATACGCTACTAGAATATCAGCCTCATTTCCCTGTTTTGTTCACCAAAATTACCCTAGTGCCCAGAATATCTGACACATAATGGGCACTCAATTAATTGTGTTTGGCAATATCTTGATTATAAAGCAGAGCAGAGCATGTCCCCGGGGACACAGTCAAAACTGCTACTGAAATTCTTACCCAGTTACTTAATCCTCTGGTCAATCCTGGCCATAGAACAGTGGGTGACTCTGGAGCCCCTAGCATAATTCTAAAATATTAAGTAGAATTTGTATATATATAAAATGAACCTCCTTCTGAATGCCCCTCTCCTCACACACCCACACAAAATGTGGTCTCCATCTCATGACGGGTCTGTATCCAGGGAATTTCTTTTCATTACACACCCAGTGAGATGAAAGCATCTTTTCCCTCTGCTCCCATGGCAACTTGAGCCTGTTTCAACCCTTAGCCATCACAGAGTGTAGACATTGTCTGTGTGTAGGTCTGTTTCCTCCTTTTACACGAAGTTCCCTGAAGACAGAAAATCTGTATTTTCCTTGTAATTGATGATGATGGTAATGATGATGTCCCTGGCATTGAAACTGTATTTTATCATGTGATGAATAAATTTGTATGCTGTCTGGGACACACTGGGGATTTTTCTCCACTGTATTTCCCTTCTGATAGAGAAAGAACTGGCATTAAACCACAGAGACCAACTAGAAATTTACTTTGTGACCAGGGGTGGGATAAGTTAGATGTTTATACTTTCCTGGGACAAAGATAAGAGGGAAGGAGTGAAAGAAAGTTTCGGTGGGCTCTGGCCCCTGAAAATTCACTGGCTGTTGGGCTCAGGTTACTGGGTTTTCCCAGCCTGCTTTGGGGAGGTCAGCCAACCTTGGCAACAAAAGCGCCAGAATGAAGGGAGAGCTCGCTGGGGTCAGAGGTGTCCCTAGCTGCAAATTCTTCCACCATGTGGTCTCCCAGAAATAACTGGAGAATGAGAATTAGGAAAACCAGTCACCAGTCTTCTCATTAACCTGCTGAGTGATATTGAGTAAGCCACTTAAATATTCTATGGGTTAGTCCTTTTATCCATAAAAGCAATGGCTGAAAGTGGTTGCCTTACAGTGTGGGAGTGAAAAGAAAAACAAGGTAAGACGTGTAAAACCTCTTCACAATGAAACTCTTTAGTTGTTATACGAAGCCGTACAGTTAGCAGAGTGCTGCTCAGAGGGAGTCAGTAACTCAGGCACGTGGGGTTTGCCGCCCTGTGAGTAACCCCTAGGTCAAGGCCAAGGCATGGGCATTAGGGGTTGGTGAGCCAGGCTGTTGTCCCTGTTGCCTGTCATTTTAGCTCTCCTGAGGACAGGTAAGAGCCCAAGGGAAATACAAGCTTTCCAAGATGCTTTCAGCTACCCATTCCCTCCCTCACCTGAGCCCCCCAGCTATAAGGTAATAATTAAAACGTTTTTGAAAATGTCGAATTACTTGCCCCGGCCTGCTACATGTCTTACCTGTGGATGCCCCAGACAGACCTGCCAGAGACCCCAAAGGACCAGGCATCACCCACAACAGCCTCCCTGTCCTTGTTTTTTTTGCAGCTGTTCCTCCACACCCACTTTTACAAGTGGCTATAACCCCAACTGTTCCCTTATATCCCTCATGATAAAATCCAAATTGCCAATAGCTGCTAATCCGCAAGAACAATCCCTCCTTCTTCAGAGAACCATCATTGACCAACTAGCTGTGAAGCAAGCTGAACTTCTGCCCACCTCCTCCCTCTCAGGCCCCATAAAACAGCCCAATTTCCTTCTTTGAGTTGGACGGAGAGTCTCAAGCCCGGCATTCTAAATGAATGTGTTCTCTCAGGTCTGCCTCCTCTGATCTAAGACGCCTACATTCTGCCTTTGTGGCCGTGGGATCCAGCACAGGGGAGACGGCATTTCTTATTGTCTGACTCCCTTCTATAGTCAGTAGAACAAAGATGCCTTTCCTTCTCTTCTTGCAGCCATAATCCTTTAGACGCATCTGAGCCTTGATGGGAAGAGAAAAAAAATCTTTTCCTCCTACCCATCTTAGGTTCTCCAGCTGGGGCACTGTAAATCAGACTGACCAAAGACAGATGAATATGAGAAAAACAAATAAGGTTATTAACACGGGCATCAGACTTACCCATGGGAGTGCTCAGTGATAGTGACTCAAAGGGTGGTTTGAACTTGGGGTCTGTATTTCTTAACTAAGCTAGGAGAAGGGACGGGGAGAAAGGGCACTTAAGGAAAAGCAAATGAATTTTTGGCAAGATAAATGGGCCATTAAAAGAGTAGATGAGAGATGTGATCATTTGTGAGACATCTGTCTGGGTGTGGGATGGATTTCTCTGCTCCCAGAGAGAAGATTGGAGTTGCTCCCGGGGAAGAGAATTTATGAGATCTTTTGAGAGGTTCTGCTTTTAGGCAAATAAGAGATTTCAGGAATTCAAATGCCTTCATGCCAAAAGAATTCTTATGTCAAAGTGGCATATTTGGGGGGTGGCATATCTGGCTTCCCCTCAAACTTCTGGACCAATTTACAATACTTTATGTTACAGGATTGACTTTTTGGACTAAACAAATCTTCAGCTTTGCTTCAGGCAGGTCTGGGACTAAGGTGTGTCAACTAAAAAAAAAAAAAAGTACAACATGAGAGTTGTGAGTTAAGTTTTATTTGGAGCAAAATAAAAGGACTATAGCCCGGGAGACAGCATCTCAGAAAGCTCTGGGGAATTGCTCTGAAGAGGTGGTGGGGAGGTCAGTATATATATGATTTTAGTGAAGTGGGAATACATGCCATCAAGCACACATTTTGGCAGAAGATTGCTGCCAGTCACAAGGAGCAGATATCTCCGTTAATAATTTTAGTGCTTTTTCTAATTATGAGAAAATGCAAGAAATTGGGCTCATAAAATCTTCTCCTAAAAATATCTGACTAACTGAAGGCCTGTTCTGCCAGTTTTACCCAGAGCACAGAGTGTGTCATTCCTGATCTCAGCCCTGAATTCTTTTCAGAGTGTGCTGAAGGTCAGCGACTGCAGTGGCTCGTGAGTTTATTCTTGTAGAACCAGATGGCAAGGGACAATTTTTAGTTGGCAGGTGAGACAAGTCAGCACTGGCCTCGACTGCAAAATTTCAGGCGGGAGGAGCAAAGCTCTATCATCAAGATAGATGATATTTAATGCAGTGTTTTTAAAAAATAAAAAGCAGTGCCAAAAAATCCAAGATGAACAAAATATGAAAATTTTAAATTAAGCTGGGATTTGTATTATTGAATACGGGCCACTGGCCTTAGGGGGTCTATTTGTGATACTGATTTACACTGACTGCTTCCTTGTCTGGGCATCTGCCTCTCCTGGGGATTTTCCTAAACCACAGCGCCCCCAAAAGTCTCCAACGTGCTCCTCTCCTTCCTTCACCTGTGAGTCCATCCTCACGTGCTTCATAACAAAAGCCAACATTTCTCAGCCACGTGCCAGGCACGGAGCCAAGATCTTTGCATACACTGTGTCAGGTGATCCTCAAAACCTGCACAAGGTACTAATAAAGCAGGTCCTGGGGTTACCTTAGTTTTATGTTTTGCAGTTGAGAAAGCTTCAGAGAGGTGTTAGCACAGTCACAGTGAAACAAGCAGCACACGACAGAGCAGAGACTGGACACGGAGCCCAGCATCACCCACCCTCTATGCTACTCCGCACAGATTAAGTCCTCCATCCTGTCTTTTCTTTCTACTTGCCGGTCATCAACTGCACGCAGGACTCCCTTTCCAGGACCTCTTGACTTGGCTCTTTAGGAACTTTATGTTAAATGAGAAGCTTCCTGAAATTCACCTTGCTGAAATTCACCTTGCTGAAATGTAATGCTGGAAGGGGACTTGCAGAAAAAACATTTAGTCCAAAGCATTTATTTCCCTCAATTTGCCAAGTAGGAAACTGAGTCCTGAAGGGGTCATGTGATTTGCCAAGTTGACATGGTGGTACCCCCAGGAGCATCTGCTCCGCTGCTCTGCCTTTATTTGTCCCCTCAAATGCTGGCTCCTTATCGTACTGTCCTGTCTTGAGCCCTCCTGCAGCCATCTGCCCACTGGACATTTTCCCACCAGTTTCCAGGTCGTGGGCTTCATCCCCCAGACTGCCATAGTTTTGCCCTCTTCAAGCCCATTTGCTCCCTACTTCCCAGAAATAGCCACTGATCACTTCTTACATGTAAGGGCTTTGGTGATATTTTAGGCAGTACTCTGAAAAAAAAAATAAATACCAGGCTCAGAATAAAGTTGTTAGACTTGAAAAACAAAAAGGGTGGGGGGTGGGATGGGATTCCAGCTTCGGAAAGAGAATCATCTCAAAATTTTGTAGTCCTAGTCTGCTGTTTAGCTCTGGGTGCCAATCACCATCTCTAGACTAGAACCAGCTCTGCGTGGAGAGGTCTTCCAACATCCCAAACCTCTCTTTATCCTGACCTGCCAGTTTCCTTCCACTGTGTGGGCTTCAGTGACAGCAATTAGAGTCAGCAAAGAAGGGAGGACTCACAAGTCTTCATTAAAATGCATCTAAATTCCTTTACTCTCACTCCAAGAAGCTCATTAATAGACTAGCTGGTCAGCCTCTTGGAATGCATCTTGGAAGGGATATGATAGACGAAAGGAAAGTTTCCATGAGGTGAGAGGAATCTAATGCTTAGAAATGACCTGAGCTCCCATCAGAGATGGGCAGGCTCTGTTGTTGCACTGGTACCAACAGTTCCCAAGTTCCATCCACAGGGGAGGTTTACCCAGAAAGGCTGCCCTCTGGGAATATTCATTTATTCTGCAAATATTTAGTAAACTAGGGGGAAGAACCAGAAGGCTTGTTATAAAACAGTAGAAACTTTGGGCTGAAATTGCACCAAACAGAAGGAACTGGATGGTGCTCAGGTAAAGGAGAAATTTTAATATACTTGATGGAAAATTCAAACCACCAACCTGAGAATTTGGCATCCCTGCTCAAGGGAGGGGACAGGAAATGAGTGAGACTTCCGGATCTTCCTTCTAATTTTTAAGTGAAAGCCAAGAATCATCCTCTACAAATCCTTTAGGGTACGGGGAGAAAGAGCTTCCTCCCTGTCCGGGCTTTGTCCCATCAGCTCCACTGCGGGGCTTCTGAGAGGCATCACACGTTATAATTACACAGAAAGTCATTTGCAGGAAGGATACGAAATAAAATGGAAAGTGGACTGGGCTGATCATGTGCTTCCCTAAATCCAAAATTAAGTCCACAGCGATACAAAATCTCTGTCCCTCACCTTGTGGGATAATCAGAACACAGCAAGTCCTACTGAACTACATGTTTACACCAAGCCCACCAAGCCCATCTTTGAAAACCAACATTTCCTTACGGGGCTATTGCATTTTAAAGGGGTTTTGGTTTTTTTGGTTTTTTTTTTTTTTTTGCTTTTTGCTTTTTAAAAATAAGTTTAGTTTTACTTTTTAAAGTTTTTAAAGTAAAACTGCTCCTAATAGGATTAATTTTTTCCGGGTTTTGTTTTTTCATTCTGTGTAACTGATACTCTATGTTACATGGAGATTCCTGCAGCTTACTGGCTCCAGACCTAGTCTTCAAGGCTCCCCGAACAGTGTAACCAGAGCACGGCTCCATGGAGGAGAGCCCCCCTGAGAAACCGCTGCCCAGATCTGGGACATCTCCATGAAAACCACAATATAGAACATTTGAAAAGTACAGAGAAGCCTGAAGAAGAAAACGGTCCCTTATCACTTCACTGCTTTCAGCATTTTGGTTAAAATGTATGTCAATACAACGGCTGTTCCCCACATTTTAAGTAAACATCTTGATGCCAAGGTCGCCATGAAAATTTTGACGACTCATGGCATATTGCAGATGGACTTTAAAAGCCATCATGTGCAGGGGGCTGGGCGGGGGCGGAGAAAGCTTCTAAATATAACAAACTTCCCAAAAAGGCAATCGCAAACCTAACAGAAGTCGTACTATTTTTGAAAGTGGAAATCCCCTCCTTCACCACAAGTCAGTGGTCGAGCCGTCTAAGAATTCAGAGCTTCTGTGCTGTGGATGGGACAGCTTGTCCTTCGGTGAATGCCACGGTCACTCCCCTTCCTTCCTGCCACCCACAAGGTCAGGAACAAGCACTATCAATTAAACGTGACACCTGGTGCTGAGGGCCACCTCCTGTGAGAGCTGAATCCCGTGTGCTGGTGCAGTCCCCACTTATTTGGATGTCCCCTTTGAAGCATTTCTTTTTAACCCTCATTTCAGTTCTGTACTAGGTTCTGGACTTTTGCCAACCCTTCACCATGAAACAGCTTGTATTAGATTTAAAGTAAAAAAAAAAAAAAAATAGAGGCATAGATTTTGGAAAATATACTTCATATATATCTCCAACCTTTAACACGAACTGAAGGAGAATTGTAGCATTTCTTTTTGTAAACATTAAATAGAGGAGAGAGCTATCAATCACTTTATAAAGTCAAGCTTGTCCACGTCCTGGCACTCTCCCTCCAAGTTCATGTCCATGTTCAGTTTGAGCTGGATTCTATTTTGGGTGCCAATTAGCCTGCCCAGGACACTTCTACATCCTTGATGTCCAAGGTCACATCCTCTGCAGAAATTGATTTTAAGACAGGCCCCTGCCTCCTACAGCAAAGTTCCTCACGCCTTCCTCCCTTGTCTGGCCGCTGAGGGGCAGTGAATGAGCACCAGACCCCCATCAAAGCAAACTTCTTCTGTCACCTGCTTCCAGGCAATTTTTTTCCAAAGACTTTGTTTTTTTAGAAGAGTGATAGGTTTACAACAAAACCAAGAGGAATTTAGAGTGACTTCACATATACCTTCTAGGCAATGTTGAGACAGCTTTTCTTCATTTCTTTTCACTGCTAAACCCTGACACAATGTAATAATAATATTTCAAAAGCCCTAAGTGTTAAGAGAAAATCATTAAAATCACCTTTCACATAACTAAAGACAGTGGCCTCCCTCGGCTTAGGAATATTCATTACCCTAATTTCTTCCTTCCTAATGTGCTATTTATTTCTGTCATTAGATTGAGTTTCTGATTTATTCAACCAAGGATTGAGAAAGAGCAGAGGTGAGGTAACCCCACAAGGGGAAACAGAGGCCGTCACACTGTGGACTTTTAAAAATTAACTTTTTTTTCTAATGAAGTAGGTAATTCATGTTTAACATGGGAATTCTGGAAAAGATTTTAAAATGTCAAGAAAGAAATTAAATAACCAATATGGATCATTTCCCCAAATTTGTCACTCTAAACATTTTGGAAAATAGTCTTCAGGCATTTTTTTCTATGCCTTTAAGCACACGTTGCTGCCCTCACTCCTTAGCTTAGGATCATGCTAGATATACTATTTTATTTTATTTTTATTGAAGTGTAGTCAGTTTACAATGTTGTGTCAATTTCTGGTGCATAGCAGAATGCTTCAGTCATACGTAAACACGTATATTTGTTTTCGTGTTCTTTTCCGTTGTAGGTTACTGCAAGATATTGAATATAGTTCCCTGTGTTATACAGTAGAAACTTGTTGTATTACATATACTATTTTATAACATAATTTTTTTCACTTACTACATTGTAATCATTTTCCTATCATTAATTTTATTCATCTATTATTTTGTTTGTCATTATAAAAACCCAGAGAAATAGTCAAGATAGTTACCTCATTTTTACAGATTAGGAAAGTGAGGCACAGAAGTGAGCTTACTAAAGTCAGAGAGCAGCTCAGTTAGGTCTCCGAACTGCCAAACAGCACCTCATCAAATTAAAGGGCAGAAAAGCACAGATTGAGGGATCACTGATATTCCTTTGGAAGGATAGAGGCGTTAATGATAGGTAGTTACTGTAGTGACTTCCTATAGAAGAAAAAGCTATAAGATAGTTTAAAGTTATAATGATTATCATTATAAGGATACTAATGTACAAATGAGAGAAAATACAATGTTTTCAGGAGTTTGAAGAAATTTGAGGAATGTTCATAAAGATGTGGAATTCTCACCCATTGCTGGTGCTCAGACACTTTGGAAAATGATAAAACATAATTAACGTATGACTATCCCAACACTCAGCATTTCCAATCTTAGATGTATACCTAAGAGCAGGGCCAGGTTCGACAAGCTGTGATTTGCAGGCCAAATCTGGTCTTTGTAAATAAAGTTTTATTGAAACCCAGCCATATGTATTTGCTTACGCATTGTGTAGGGCTGCTTTTGTGCAACAACAGCATGATTAAGTATTTCCAACAGAAACCATATGACTTGCAAATCTTAAAATATTTTACACCCTTTACGGAAAAAGTGTGCTGCCTCCTGCCTAAGAGGGAAGATGTATATATTCACAGAAGGATATGTACAATGTTTATAGTAGTTTTATATACAATTGCCAAAAACTTAACCCCCCAAAATGTCTACCAATAATGGAATAAGTAAATATTGGTATGTTTATACAACAGAATACAACACAATAACTAAAGAGGAAAAAACTTCTGGTACCTACAATACAACGTGGATGCATCTCACCAGCACAATGTTGGGTGAAAGAAACCAGACATAGGAGATTATCTACCAACTGACATCATTTATATGCTGCAGTCCAAGAACAGTCAAAAATTAATCTATGGTGATAGAAGGCAGAATAGTGGCTACATAAGGTGCAGTTACTGATGGAAAAAAAGGTACAAGAGAGGCCTCTGGGATGCTGGAAATCTTCTATATCTCTTTCAGGGTGATAGTTAAATGGGTACATCCATAATTTAAAATTCATCAAACTATACACTTAAAAGAACTCATACAACTCAATGGCAAAAAAACCAAAGACTCTGATTTAAAAATGGGCAAGGATCTAAAAAGATACTTTTCCAAAGAAGACATATGGATGGCCAACAGGTACATGAGAAAGGTGCTCAACATCACTAATCATTGGGGAAATGCAATAAAACTACAATGAGATACCACCTCACATCTGTTAGAATGGCTAATATCAAAGAAGATGAGAAATAAGAAGTGTTGGTGAAGACGTGGAGGAGAAAAGAAACTCTTGTGCACTATTGGTGGGAATGAAAATTGGTGCATCCACTGTAGAAAACAATATGGAGATTCCTCAAAAAATTAAAAAGAGAATTATCATATAATCCAGCAATTCCACTTCTGGGTATTTATCTGAAGAAAACAAAAACACTAATTTGAAAGGATTAATGCACTGCCATGTTCATTGCAGCATTATCTACAATAGCCAAGATGTGGAAGCAACCTAAGTGTCCATTAACAGAGGAATGGGTAAATTGTGGCATATACAGAACATGGAATATTATTAAGCCATAAGAAAGAATGAAATTGTGCCATTTGCAACAACATGGATGGACCTTGAGGGCATTATTCTAAGTTAAATAAATCAGAGAGAAAGACCAAAACCGTATGAACTCACCTATATGTGAAATCTTAAAAAACAAAACAAAACCAAGCTCACAGATAAAGAGAAGAGGTTGGTGGTTGCCAGAAACTGGTGGGGGCGGGGTGGGAGGAGAGAAACAGGTAAAGGAGAGGGTCAAAAGGTACAAACTTTCAGTTGTAAAATAAACAAGTCATGGGGATATAATGTACAGCCTGGTGACTACAGTTAATAATACTGTATTACATATTTGAAATTTGCTAAAAAAAGTAAATCTTAAAAGTTCTTATTATAAGAAAAAAATTTTGGAACTGTGTAAGGTGACAGATGTTAACTAGACTTCTAGTGGTGATCATTTCACAATGTCTAGAAATGCCAAATCATTATGTTGTACACCTGAAACTAATATAATATATGTCAATTATACTTCAATAAAAAATAAAATTTAAATAAAGATAATTTATCAAACTCTACACTTAAAAGTATGGTTAACCTCAAAAAAAAAGGTATTTTTAAAAGAAGTATGAGAAATTGTCAGAAGAGCTATAAAAGGAATACAGAAAAAAATCCCCTGTGATGTTGTCAGATATGAAGCTCACCACTGTATGATCAGAGGTCTGATTAGACAGAATAGAGTAACAGCATTTTGTGAACAAAATTAATGCAACAACTTGAATGCAATGAAAGTGGGTCACACTGGCAAGAGAGAACTTTTTTGGCCTTGTAAATGTTCTTCAGTGAACAATATTAAGGACCTGGAGTCTCCCGCAGGAGTAGCAGAATCTCTGGCTGGGGGTCCGCCTGCGGAGGTCTCTGAGGGCAGGAGGAGGAGAAAGGCACCAAGGAAACTGGGAGGGAGACAAGAGAAGCGGATTCACTGATGCCTCTCAGGCTGCTGTTCCGGCGGATCTGTATGGACTGATGGGTGATTTTACGGAAAAAATGAATAAATCACTCGCCAGAATCTCCAGACTCTGTGAGCAGGTGTGATAAGCCAAAAGATATCTTTCTGATAATTGACAAAGTCAGCACAATTTCTCAGGTGTTACCATTATACATCCTATTAGTTGAATGTGTGAATGAAGAAAATCAGCAGAAAGGAAACTATAAACCTTGGGCAAGAAAGGAGTCATCTCCATCTGTTCTTTTTTCCTATTTTTTCCAGAGTCAGCTTGTTTTAAAAATTGAGATATAGTTGATGTACAATATTATATAAGTTTCAGGTGTACAACATAGTGAGTCACAATTTTTAAGGTTATAGTCTATTTATAGTTATAAAATATTGGCTATATTCCCTGTGTTGTACAGCATATCCTTGTAGCTTATTTATTTTATACGTAATACTTTGTACCTCTTAATCCCCTACCCTGTCTTGCCCCTCAACCCACTGGTGACCACTAGTTTGTTCTCTGTATCTGTGAGTCAGTTTCCTTTTTGTTATATCCACTAGTTTGTTGTATATTTTACATTCTGCATGTGTTGTATCGTACAGAATTTGTCTTTCTCTGTCTGACTTATTTCACTTAGCATAATGCCCTCCAAGTCCATCCATGTTGTTGCAAATGGCAAAATTTCTTCTTTTCTATGGCTGAGTATTCCGCTTTGTATATACCACATGTCTTTTACCCATTCATCTGTTGGTGGACACTAAGGTTGCTTCCATATCTTGGCAATTTGTAAATAATGCTGTTATGAACATTGGGGTGCATATTGCTTCTCAAATTAGCATTTTTAGCTTTTTTGGACATATCCCCAGGAGTGGAAATGCTGCATCATACAGTAGTTCTATTTTTAGTTTTTTGAGAAACCTCTATTCTATTTTCCACAGTGGTTGCACCAATTTACATTCCCACCAACACAACCTCGCCAACATTTGTTCTTTGTGGTCTTTTTGGTGATAGCCATTCTGACAAGTGTGAGGTGATATCTCATTGTGGTGGCTTTTTTTTTTTTTTTGTAAAGTTGACTTTATTAATTTTATTGCTTTTTAAATTAATTTTTCAGGGGAGGTAATTAAGTTTATTTATTCATTTTTCAAGTAGAGGTACTAGGGATTGAACCCAAAACCTCGTGTGTGCAAAGCATGCACTCTACCAATGAACTATACTCTCCCCACCTCATTATGGTTTTAATTTCTCTTATGGTTAATGATGTTGAGCATCTTTTCAGATGACCTGTTGGTCATCTGTTTGTCTTTGGAAAAATGTCTATTTGGGTCTTCTGACCATTTTTTAATTGGGTTGTTTGTATTTTTGATGTTGAGTTGTATGAGCTGTTTATATATGTTGGATATTAGTCCCTTATCGGTCATATCTTGAGCAAATATTTTCTTCCATTCAGTAGGTGGTCCTTTCATTTTGTGGATGGTTTCCTTTGCTGTGCAAAAGCCTTTATGTCTAATTAGGTCCCACTTGGGGTTTTGTTTTTTTTTTTTTTTTTTGCCTTTGCCTTAAAAGACAGACCCAAAAATATATCACTACAGTTTCCTTCGAAGAGTGTTCTGCCTATATTTTCTTCCAGGACTCTTCCATATTTTTTAACTGAAATATATACAACATTCAACATTGTGTAAGTTTAAAGGGTGCAATGTGTTGATCTGATACATTTACATATTGCAATATGATGGCCAGTGCATCATGACCTCTATCACATTTTGTAATTATCATTTCTCTTCTAGGGTGGGAATAACTGAGATCTAATCTCTTAGGAAGTTTGATGTTTATAATATAGTATTATTTAGCATCGCTATGCTGTGACTTAGAACCCCAGGACTCATTTACCTCCTAGTTGCAAGCTTGTACTCTTAAACAACATTCTGCCTTATTTCCCAACCCCCTGCCCTTGATAACACCATGTTACTCTCTGTTTTTAATGAGTTCAGCTTTTTATAGTCAACCACTTCTTTATTCATGTTTCTGTTTATGTGTGTTTATGTTTACACAGGCTGTTTCCTACGCCTGGAATTTTCTTCCTGTCTACATCTGAATAGCCACTCCCTCACTTCCTTCAAGTCTTTGCTCAAATTTAACTTTCTCAGTCCAGACGTACACTGACCCCCGATTTAAAATGGCCACCCATACCCCCATCTCAGTATTGCAGATTTTCCTCACTCTACTGTTTTTTCTTTCTACTGTATACATCACTTTCTTACATACTATGCAGTTTACTTATTTATTATGCCTATTGTCTTTCTTTCTCCCAATAAACTGTGAACTCCACGAGAGCAGAGATGTATTTCTATCTTGTTCACTTCTGCATCCCGGGCATAGGGCAAGCACGTGAGAAATATTTGCCTCATGAATAAGTGAATGAAGATGGGCAATCATACTTTCTGACACTAGTATTTAAAGTTACTGCGGTCCGTAGATTCTTTCCAAAAAGATTTAAGTAATTTATACTCCCAGCTAATAATATATGAGTATGTTTATTTCCCCATATTTTTATTAGCACTGCATGTTATCAGTCTTTTTAATTGTAGACTATTTGTCAGATGAAAATATACTTTATTGATTGTTTTAAATGTATATGTTTATTAATCACTTATTTCACTTCTAGGAATTGTATGTTTATGTTATATGGTCACTTTTATTTTGGCTTGTCTTTTTTTTTTTTTATTTAATAGGCTCTTTTATAAACTAACTTAATCCTTTATCTATCAGATATAGTCTAAATATTTTATGCCATTCTATCTTTGTCTTTTAAACATTTGACTTGAAGTATTTAGATCTTTCTCTGTTCAAAGAAATCTAAGAATATGATTGTTCCTTTTTATTATCTAGATGAACAAAAGATGTTTATTTGATAACAAATTTTATGCTGCCTTTTTTGCAAGAAAGGATTATTTACAGGGATCAAGGCTCTTAATCAAATTGCAGTTGTAGTTACTAGCAAGGACAGGAAACTGTCAGGAGATGACTTTGCATAAAATCCTGCCTTTCAGGAAAAGGGAAAAGAAAGCTAATTGCTGGGCTAGCTCTAAATCCCTTGACCTACAGCAGAACTCTTTACAAGTCAGTGAGAAGAGACAAAGTTTGTTATTGTTGATTTTTCCCTTGTTTTTGGTAAAACAGAAAATCCAATTAGTTCTCAGGACAACTGAGTCATGATTCTGTGAGCAAAGAACAATAATTTTATAAAATAGTACATTTCATTTGTACAGTGCTTTATAGTTTCAATGTACTTTCATAAATATTATCTGATGTGATCTTCAAAAACAAAAGCATTTTACAGAAAAGGGAACCAGAAGTTCATAAAATTCACTCTGGAAACCACTGTCCCATGTTGATTCCATGACAGAGTCAGACCCCAGGACTCCCAAGGAGGATTCCCTAATCAAGTGAATTACTTAGAATTTCAGTAAATTAAAATATTAAAGAAAATGATACTAGAATATTAAGTAGAACAGGGCGAACCTAAGTATAGATTATTTCTCCTTTTTGTTCTAATAAAAACCTTAAATTCTTGTGTATCTCCTCCTTTCTTACAAAACACACCGGCATCTGCCTAGTGCCTGGTCTTACCCTGGGCCTATAGGTGTGATTCATAGAATACAAGTCAGCAGGGCCAAGAAAGAAAAGGCTTCTGGAAAATCTTGCTCTATTATTTTACAATCTCTTAAATTTTGAGGAATTTCTTTCTCCATCATACATACTTCTTGGGTTCATAGGTTGAAGACAGTTTTTAAGATGCAAAAGAAGATCAACAACTTTTAGATAATAATCAATGCATTTTTATTTTAAAAGTATATGAGAGGGAGGGTGTATAGCTCAGTGGTAGAGCGCTTGCTTAGCACACACAAGGTCCTGGGTTCGATCCCCAGTACCTCCATTACAAAATAATAATAAAATAAATAAACCTAATTACCTACCCCCCCAAAAAAGTCAAAATAAAAGTATATAAGATCACAAAGTGAGGCCAATAGATGTACCTGAAAGCTCCTGAATCATATTCAAACATATGGCCTATTTTACATACTCTGTTTCCTTCTTAGGGAAGTCATGGTAAAGACCACAATGAAGCGAAACATGAGGGATAGTCCGTTAAATCCACATTTATGAATATCCCTGGTGAGCTGTCCACACACACTGAGATCTGCATATTCCCTGAAGCACTGGACTTTCTTGGCTTTACAAACTAAGTTAAAGCCTCCACCGTTCTTAATTAAGCCCGTTTGTGCCAGATATTTGTCATCTTTTATTCCATTTGTTTCCAGACACTGTTTTTGTTAAGGCCTGGCTGAGTTACCCGCATCCCCCATTCAGTAGTCTGTATTTTTTCTCAGTTTGTGATTGCTATGTGTCGGAGTTTGTGTTTCAGAGTTTGGTTTCATGACCTTGAGTCATGAGCTCAGTGGAGGCACTAACTTTCTCCTTATTGCAAATAATTCTGGCCTTGGGCACTCCCTTAGTATTTAGCCTGAGACTCGAGAAGACTTTGGTCTGCCAAAAAAAAAAAATGCTGGCCAGCAGGACTTGTGTATTAACCTTAGTCTGGAGGCCAGCTTGTATCAGCATCGCCTCATGCCAATAAACGTTCTGAGGGAAACGTACAGAGAATTACAGTATTTTTCCTGTGCCGTAAGTAAGATGAGAATTTGGCTTGAAACTACCTATGGGAATTGCTCGAACTGATTTGTTCCAGAATGTCCATTTTTCCTACCAGTGACATCCTGCCAACTAAATAAAAATAAAGCTATGCAGAGGTTCTCTTAGGATGCCCATAGTCACTTTCTAGTAAAATCGCCTCCTCTTGCATAACTTGTTGTTCTACTATCAGAGAAAACGTGTTACTCCATATGTTTCTGAATTGTAGCCTAACTCAATGCAAGTCGAGGACAGCAGAAACTTCTTTGGGGTGATAGCAAAGCAACAGTGTTGAAAATAAATGCTTAAAGCATGATAGCTTTCCTCAATCTAGGTCACTGTTGCCTGCCTAGGGTTTTATTTTCAAGGCAGGGACCATCATATCTGTTTGGTTTTCTTCACCTAGAACTGCCCAGCACTTGGAGACACTATGTGATGACATTACTTGAATATTCACCCATGGGGCCTTTTGCTTTTTCAATTTGATGAACAGACTTCTTCTATTAGGTACAAAGAATAATGGAATTTATACTCCTCTCTCCTTGCAACATAATTCCCTCCCAATAGTCATTACTGACCTTTTTTTATTTAATGAGACCCATGATTTTCCCCTTCTTCTCACTTTTCTTTCTTACCCTATGCAATAATAATAATAATAACAACTCTAGTATCTCCATTTCCAGGGGAGATGTTTGCCAGTAATCAGGTCCGTCTTTCTGGCACTGCCTGATGTGTTCAGGTGGTCTCCCCAGCTCCCGCAACTCACCCCCCCCCCCCGCTAACTCTAGTATCTAGTATGTCAGGCTGGTCCCCAGTGTTCTGTGTGGCATCCATGAAGCAAAAGCAAGGAATTCAAGAGACTTGTCTTCCATTCCTGATCCTACCTGAAACTAGCTCTGCTTTAAACGCTGCAATAATTTTCCTAGTAGTTTCACTGAGGGCAATAGCCTGTTAGAATATCGGCAGAAATTGGGTAAATGTCCTTTCACTTTTCCTCTTCACTGAAATGGATTATAGAACTTGAAGTTGACCCCATGTGCTCATCAATAAGTCATCAGTTTTACAACTGAGACTTCTCAGTGGTTTAGGGGGACTCCTCCCACATCTTCTCTAAACCCTATTTTAGAAAAGGGGACTAGAGGGGAATTCTGGTTCTAACACCCCCCTCCCCCATCTCTTCCGGGAGCTGCCAATGTACTATCTCTAGAAACCTCAGGCAAGTCTGAGAAACCCCTGATCCACACCCTGCCCAGTTTTCAAAAGGCTTTTATAGGTCAGATCTTGGCAGAAATTTCCACTCACTTTTTGGACTGTTTGGTCTTAAACAAAATCACTAATAAGTATCAGATCACCCTCACAGTGGCTTCACTTTCACAATCGCTTGTGTCCTACACTGAACAGAAATGAGCTAGAGTTTCCAGACCCAGTTCCGATGCTCCTAAGGGAGCATGAGAAGCCAGGGTCCCCTAGGTAGCCTGTTCCTGATGAGAGGATAGGAACCAAGGAAATGAAGTGCCCCCAGTATTTAAAGACCTCTCCTTGTTGGTAGCAACTGGGCCACAAAGGGAACACTGAAATAGAGTAGATAATTCTATAGAGAGAATTTTATTCAGAAGATTTAGGAATGAGGGGTTCTCTTGAGTTATTCATTAGAATGCCAGTTTGGCTACAGTAACAATGAGGCAAAATAACAGTGGCTTTTAAAGCATAGACTGTTTATGTCTCTCCAACTTAAAAAGGCAGGTTGGCGATACAGGCTAGTGAGGTGGCCGCACAATCTGGAGTCTTTTCTTTTTGTGACTCTTTCATCCTCAACAACTGGTTTCCATCTGAAGGGCTACCACGGCTGATTCAGCTTCCCAACCAAAGGAAGGGGTACAGGGCAGGCAAGGGCACCCCCTGCCCTCTAAGAGCAGAGTGAACCCCTCCACTCACAGCCCGCTGGCCAGGACCAAGTTCAAATGGCCACACCTGTCTGCAAGGAAGGCTGTGAAACTGAAACTTCAACTGGGTAACCACATATCCTTCCTAAAGCGAGAGAATGGATTTGGGAGGACAACTACTATTTTTTGCCACAGCCACCTTTCCAAGGATCAGAATATATCTGATATTAACTGCCAATCCCTTCTCAATAAAAAAAATTGGTGAAAAACATAAGTCTGAAATTTTCTTATTTTTACTGTTATGACTCCAAATATTTTTCCTAATCCTCTTCTGGGGCCCACGTGTTTTCAAGCCACATTGATCTAAAAAGATCAATCTGTAGTCATTTCTTTACATACTCTTTGTATACTTTTATACCAAATACAGATACATTTTAGCCTCTTGGTCTAAAATTTCTAAATGTTTGATTTAAGGTAAGATTTGTCATCAACTACATTTCTATAGTTACTGATGATCCTCCAAATTTGTAAGTAAAAGAGCCAAGCTGTGAATTTTAAGGAGGCAATTTAGAGGGATGGAAATACTGTGAAGAGTCAGATTTCTCCGTATCAAATCTCAGCTCAACTTTTTACTAATTATCTGCTCTCAGACAAGTCACTTTACCTTTCTGAGCTACGTATTTTTTCAGTTTTAAGTAGGGAGCTGGAAATAACTCTTTGCAAAGTTTTTGTAAAGATTAAATGATCTATTTCATCACAAGTGTCTAGCACATGGCCTGCTACGTAGCACAGACGCACAGTAAACAGTTAGCCTTTTTGCTTTAATTCTTTACACACTTCATAAAATGCCTGTCACAGCCCTTCACCTGGAAATGATCTTCCCCTCTCTCTGCTCTGTGTCTGGAAGAGTTGAAAACAGTCCTGACTTTTTGGTGACTCAAGCCCCACTTGAAAGCAGCGTATTGCCTGAAGAATTCTTTCCCAGAGTACAGAAAGCATCTGTCCTATGAAACTAAACCTTATCATCTGTCACATTTCCCTCCCCAACAGCTATGGGAGAGCTGCCATTTAATTGTTTCCTACCAACTGAGTGTGAGCAAAATGTGCTTGAGCAAGATAATGGTCACTTACCAATTTGTATCACTTCTAAACCTGAAAAAATTTTCAGGCAGCTTATAAAGATACATCCAGTACAGCAAGATAAAAAAAAAATAGAAGACAAAGTTAGAAAAATGAAACAAAGAATGGGGCATAAAGAAAGCCAGGGATGAACTCAGTGCTCAAAGGCACACACCGGAGCTCACAGACGCCTCCCTCCGCCATTCGACTCAACCTTGCACGTGACTTTGAGAGGCCTCTCTCCGCAGCTGCTGGATGGCCAGCTCTTTGTTCACACAGAGCTCCCCTTGTCTGTGTGTGTACGCATTTCCCTGTAAGGACATCAGTCATATCGGATTAGGAGTCATCCAATAATGGAGTCATCAATTAAGGTCCTCACTTGAACTTGATTGCCTCTGTGAAGACCCTGCTTCTAAATCAGTCCACGTTCCTTATTCACTGGGAAGTTAGGACTTCAGCATATACATTTTAGAGTGACACAAATCAGCCTGTGATACGTGGCTTCAGATGGAACAAAATCAGAGCTGGTTGTTTTATTTTGTGTTTTGAGTCTTTTAATTTTTCAATATCTTGCTTTGGGATTTCACAGGGTCTTAGGATGATCGTTTAAACACCCATTACTGCATAGAGAGCTAGAGAGAGCCCCCTAGTCACATGGGCCAAGGGGTCTCGGATTCTGCTAAGAGGCAGCCGGCTGCCCCTTGGATGAATTAAACTCTGAGAGCAGCTGGTAATGGAAGGAGGCTATTTCAGATCTCTTCACTCCTCCTCTGTAACTGACACACATAATACCTTCTTCCACAGTGCCACGTGGCGCTCTCCGGAGTTCATTACTACTTTTGTGTTCTAATAGCTTCCTCGCAGTTTTGCTGAATGCCATGATGCATCCACATTTCTATAAAATTGGGGTAAATGCCCTTTCTCGTCACTCAGAGAAATGTCAGTCCAGAATCTGTCTGGAAACCCAACAGGCAGAGAAAGGTTTTTACCTTTTAAAATTTTCTTAGTGAAAATAATAAGACACCACAAGCTAATCTTTGTGGTATTAAAGCCTTAACATTTCTTAAGAAAACAAGATGGAGTGAAGAGCAGAATTTTAGAGCCAGAAGGCTTTAAATGTCATCTCCTCCTTCATTTTCAGGAGAGAGAACAGAGGCCCAGAAAGATGAAGTCTCTCAGCTTCCAATCTATTCATCTTTTTATTAGACATTCTTATCATTGTCAAATCAAAACATAAGTGCTTTAAACACCACCTACAATCAGGACGTGGAAACCTGGTATGGGTGTCTTATCTGCATTCACAAAGTGTTTGGACTTCAGACAGGCAATTCAGTGCATGTACTGTACATCTCATAGCATCCCGCATGGGACTGGGACCACACCTTCTAACCAAACACATTGATATTTTGTAGCGAAGTGTGTGAATGTTCACATTATGTGTAATAAATGAGGATCATATGTAGCTTCATGGCAGTTCTTGGGTCAGATTTTTTGCCACCAAAGTAAGTTATAAAAATTTTTGGTGTCCAGAGTTTTTAGTCCTCTCCGGGTCTCAGGATTGGGAATAAGGGATCGTCGGTTCACTTTCCTCTAGAAGAGAGATTTTCAAGCTCGGTTGTGCAGAGGAGCCCTTGAGGTGCCCCAGCCCAGAAGCACTGAATCAGATTCTTTGGTGTGTGGCCTGAGAATTGGAACTTTTGACAAACAGCCCAGCTGATGCTGGTGCAGATGGCGGTGTGGGTGGGGGGTGGGGAACACACTTCAAGAAACACGGCCGAGAGCACAAGAGTTCGGGCGTGGTAAACAGGTAGGAACTTGGGCTAGGCAATTTTTATCCCATGCCTCTCCTGACACCTCCCTTTGACATCAGTGTGACCCTGCAGTCAAGTTTCACAGAATTTTCCCATGACATTTTGATGGGAAGTAGCTGTCCAAAGGGTGTGCGTATGCAAATATTCAAAGGAACAGAAAAGAAACACAAAGCCAAATAGGGAGGAGAAAATCACTATTCTAAGAATGCTTCAGCTCCTGTCTGGTCACCGGATTATGTCACATGTATTCGTTCATTATTCGAGTGCTTCCTGTTGATCAGACACCGGGTCAGGCACGTGTCCAACCACAGAATTGTTCTATACCTGCTGAAGTCAGTAGTCGTCGTAATTCTCCTCCTCTTTCCCACAGCTCTCCTTGTTACCGATTTTTCTCAGGGGTGGGCATCAGCCCTTGAAGCGCACAGAACCCTCCAGCCTGGAGCTCCGTCTGCTGGAATTCAGGGACAGTAACCAGTGCCCCACTGTTCTTTAACATAGATGACGCTTTGCTTGTATTAAGTCATAATTCACTTTTTGTGTCAGTTGTGCTGTGGAAGTTATGTGTTTGGCAGCTACAGGTAAGCGTATGAGAGAGCTGTGTGTGTGACCCCATCAGAGAGCATTAGACTAATCCACGTGGTTGAGAGGCTTTAGTGTTAAATAGGTTAACACCAGTGACATTTCCCCAATATAGCCTGCGCTTGCTGGGGATGAAGAATTGACCTTCCCTGCCAGCACTTGCCCCTAAGCCCGGGCTGCTGAGAAGAGCCCCAGGGCGGCGATCACCGCCTCTCCATCTTGGCACTGGGTAACCAGCGAGGCAGGGAGCACGAAGACCTCGGGAAGCACATTCATGGGCTTCTGGGTTTAGTGTCCCATCTGGGAAGCCTGAAGTTGTTTTGCAGAGCTCCCATGTATCCTCTCATCCATCTCTGCCACCATTCATTTTCTCCACGCTACCCCTTTCTCCCTAAGTTCCCTCTTCTCTGTACTCGTCAAAGCTCCTGCTCTCACCCCTCTTCCTCTGAGGGTCTGTTTCTCTAGATTTCTCTCTTGGGATCAGCTGACACATGGGGATCTGATTGTCCCTGCAGAGCTGTCTCTGTCGTTGCTTTGACTGGAGCAGGATCTCGGTGGGTGGGGGTGTGTCGCTGCGGGAGGGAGTGGAGGGGACATTTATGTGTAGATACGTCAGCGCTCGCAGGTGAGAATGTGGCTGATGCTGGTTTTAGACCATCTGGCTTCTATGGAAGTGGAAGACTTGAATAAGTGAAGGGGAGAGAAAAAGGTAAGGAGGCGGGATGAACATCTGAGGAGGTGGGATGGGCATGACCTGCGGGAGGGCCTGTGGGAAGACTGGAACAGGGAGACCCCTCTCCCCAGGGTCAGCTCCACAAGAGTGGGGGCTTGTTTGCTCTCTGGAGTCTCCCCAGGAGCTTGAATAGGGCCTGACATGCAGCAAACACCCAATATTTGTGAATCGATGAATATTATTGTCGTGATGGTTACTGTTACCTAAAACCACACGCTACAAGCACCTGGAACTCTGTAAGCTGTGGAGTGTTTCTTGGTCAACAAATATTTAGGAACATCTGTGGTGCCAGAAATAGTTTGGGGCAGTAGAAATGAATCCACTAAAGTTGGCCGTGACTGCCAGACAAGGAGTTTCCTGGTGGAAGAAGGTACCACAGTAACTCCAGGTTCCGGAGGGACTTCCTGTGAGCCGGACTCCGCGGACACCTCACAGACCCAGCGTCAGTCATCACAGCTCGGCTCCTTACCAACTGGGAGGCCTGGGACAGGATTCTCTTCTCACCCTTCTGGACTTCTCTCCTCTACCTGACTTAGAAATTATAAATCGCAGGGCTCTCTCTACAGTGCTCAGACCTGAGGGCCTCCTCTTTCTTGTATGTGTTTTCTCCTCCAAGCCAAAGGCTCTAAATACGATGTATATGCAGATCATCCCAATTCCCTTTTATCTCTAGCCGGCCTCCTCATGCACATGTGTTTATCCAGCTCTCTAACTGACCTCTTCATTTGGATGTCTGCTCCTCGCTTTCTGGGGTTTTTGTTTGTTTGGTTGGTTGGTTTTCCTAACACAGCCAAAATGTAACTCTTGGTTACACATCCCATCTCTTTTTCTCAAAATCTGTTTCTACTCCAGTCCACCCAACTCAGTTACTGCCATTCACCCAGTTGCTTTTTAAATCTTCCACTCTCCTCACTTTCCTCCATGCCCACCAGCAAGTCACAAAGCCTCTAGCACAAAAATAGGCCCCTCACTGCTTCACTTGTGTCCATCTCCACTGGCTCCGCGAGCCCAAGGCCCCATCATCTCCAGCCCAGCCACCCATCTGGCCTCCCAGGTTTCCATCTTGCACCTTTATTTGCCTTTCATCACACTGAAGCCAGAATGATGTTTTAAATTTTAACTTAGATCAGTCTTGGCACTGCTCTCACTCTGTTCAGTCTTCCCATCGCATAGGATGAATAAGCTCCAAGCGCTGTCCTGGTGCACAGGGTTCTCCATCCCTGGGCCTCTCCCACCTCACTTCCCTAACATGCCCCTCATCCCGCCCCGACACCACACTGTCCCCACTTTGCTCCAGCCCTGCCCATCATTAAATCTCTTAAACATGCGAGCTCCTGCTTATTTTGAGTCTGCCCTCCCTCCTCCACCCTGTCATGACTGAATCCTTTCTTATCCGTTACATCTCAGCTTAAAATGTCACCTAGAGATGCCTGCTTTAATTACTCGACCCAAAGTAGGCCAACCCATCTACTACTTTCCCTCTCACAAAACGCTACTGTTTACGTCTCAGTACACTTCCCAGTCTGTAATTACTTTATTTGTTGATTTGGTTATCCCCAGCTAGGATGTAAGTTCCATAAGATCAAGGACTCTGTCTGATATACTGCAGGACTTCCAGCTCTTAGCAAAGTGTCTGGTAGAGAACAGGCATTCAGTCAACACTGGCTGAGTGAACGGACAAGCTTCAGCAGGCCTCGTGCAGTTATTCTGTGACCTCAGGATCAGACATGCAACCCTGCCTCCTAGAGTTGTTATGAGGATCAAATGAAAAAATACTAAGAGATCAATAAGTGTTAGCCACTATTATTATTACTAATAGCATTCTTCTGTATTACTACGGCTATTGCTAGTCATAGCGGTAGTATCACTATTCTTTCAACAACCCTTATAAGGCAGTTAAAATTAACTACAATTTACAGATAAGGAAATGAAGACCTGAAATGCAAATAGCCTCCTTAAGATCACTTAGCCAAGTATGCATTAGAGCTTGAATTTTAAGAATGAAGATTTGGAAATAACTACAGAGCTCAAGTCTGAGTGATTGGTGGAAAGATGTTTCCAATGACATAAATAAGTTTTGGTCAGAGGTGGCTCTAAGGGGAAGGTGTATTATGCTGAGTGGATAGCTGGGTATCTGAGGTTTGAAGCCTAATAAGCTATTGGAGATACAGAGCTCTAACTCAGATGAGAGGTCAGGAGTTTGAGATTTGAACATCAAAAAATACAAACTTTCGCATTTGTGATCACAATGCCATATCTAGAAAGCTGTTTGGTTAGACTCTGTTGTCAGAAAGACACACACACACACACACACACACACACACTCCTTGAGGCCAAAAGATAGTGCCTGCTTCTCAGATGGGCCCCTCCCCTTCTCTAATCTGCCCTCCCTCTTATCTACTCCCCCGCCCTCTTATCTACTCCACCCTCTACTGGAATTCCCTTCTGTGTTTCCCATTAGTAGAACCTTCCTCGCAGCATCCTGTATCCATTTGAGAGGCTTACCATGGGAGGGCCTCAAGAATTAATATCAGGCCTTTACCTTCCCTTCTGATGTAGAATCAAGCTCGGGTGATGTGAATTTTTCCGAATGGAACAACAAAACAAAAGTACAATGCCCGAAACGCTCTATTCTTTTATGGGTGTCTCTAAAAAGAGCTAAAATTGATGCAGCACTTATCACATGCCAGGGACTATCCTAAGCACTTTACATGAATTAACTAATTTGTTCCTTAGAATAACCTTACAAGGTAGGTGCTATCACTTTCTTTGGAAATCGACTCATGGAGTGGCTAAGCAACTTGCCTAACGTCACAAAGCAACCTAGGAGAGCTGGGGTTCTAACTGATACAGTGGGGTTTCAACACCGTTGTTCTAAATCGCTGACCCACACAGTCTCCCAGTGCGGGCTCTGTCTCTCCACCCTGTCTTCCCAAAGGTGCATTTTCCATCAGCGGTGAGGAGGAGAAAGGAAAGAGTTAGAGGGACAGCTATCCTGCCACAAGAACATAAATATTATGCCTACGTCCCTGAAAAGAGAGAGTGAAAGTAGGAAAAGAAAACCATGCAGTTGAGGAAAGGGCTTGACAATGTTTGCATTAGGAAATCAGGAAAAGAAGGGTGATGAGTGAAGGAGACAGAACAAAGAATAAAAGGCTAGTGACTAAAGGAGAACGTGGATAAGGTAGTGTTTTAGAAACCAAACACTTCAAGGAAGAGGTGGTCCACAATATCGTGTCTCCTAAATTGGGGGAAGAAAATTAGGTTCACATATAAATTCAGAGAGGTGTTTTAATCAGAAGCCAGATTACTAGCAACATGGGTGATGTGACAGCAAACAGGTGATTTGACAGAAGTAGGCAAGTGGCATGGTTACTAGAGAAGACAGCAAGGAAGAGGGAAATGAGTGCTCAATTCGGGAGACCTGGAAGTATTGAAAGGTAGAAAGCATGAAGCAAATGTGGTGGAAGGAGAGCAAAGATGTGGGAAAGGCAGAGAATAATGACAGGTGCAAATACTCTTCAAAGCTGAGCTGAGATAAAATAGTGCTAAAGAAGTGGCTCTTCAGCTGAGATGCATGATGAAACCACCTGGGAACTTTGAAAACTCTCGACACCTGGATCCCACCTCCAGAGTTTCTCATTTGTCTGGGGGATACCTGGGCATCAAAACACGTAATATTTCCTAATTGATTCTAACCTGCAGCCAAGTTGGAGAATCTCTGACCTAGGACTCAGAGACCATCTCTTCTTTGAACGTAAAAATAAGAACCAAGAAAATGTTGTAAAGATAGATCCTCTGAATTGAAGACAAGTTTAATTCTTGAAGCTAACAAATCTCAGTAAAAAAAAAAAAAAAAATTTTAAACAAGTGGTTTGATCTGTGGAGCAGGAATAAGGAAGTTTAAAGACAGAGGCTCCTGAAATAGCCACTATGACGGGGACGCTGAAGAGGCTCCCGCAGCAGAGAACATGGAATAGGCAACATGGAATCATAATGACGCTGCTGTGCCTCAGTCTGGGTTGAGCCAGGACTTCTCATGGATTGGTCCTCTTATAGCTGTGAGCCTTAGACTGATGGAGATGTAGGGAAAGCTGATGGAGGGTGACTCTTGGGCTCAGGAAGATTAAAGGAAGAGGAAGTCAGCTGACTGCGGAGTTCAGTGTTGTGTTATCACTGGTTAGAAAACAAACTGAGTAGATTTGAAGAGTGGGAGAGAAGACCAGTGAGGTCGTGGTTAGAGAACAGAATATTCACAACTGAGATCCCAAGTGGAAAAAATCCTTTCAGATCTGTAACTCTTAGGGCACATTAAAACATTAAAAATGCAAGGACCATGTGACCTCTAAAGTTCAAGAAAGGGTAGTGAAATGAGCAGTAGACACAAATTCTCAGATCAATTGCTAGACACAGCTCTACTGACAACCAGCCCCTCTGTTGATCTCCAGGGCTCAGTGTCTTCATTTCAATAGGAAGCGGCTTGCCTCAATAGCCTCTCAGGACTGGTATACCTGAATAACTAATCAGCTTATTAGATTGTTTAGCTACATACATCCTGCACCTATAAAAATATCCCTCCGTAGCATGAGTTTCTTTCTTCCCCACCCCAAAACATTTTTTTGATGTCTTCTCGCTCCTCCATACTCCCAACTCCCAAACGGCTGTAGCAATCTTGATATTAGAAACAGTCATCTTAAGGGGAAAAACCTCAAGGTTCCCATTTGTTTTCTAGAATTAAACTAGCCAAAGTATTTACTGGTAATCCGTTTAAAGAGGTGGAGCCTTATTAAAACCAAAAACAAGTGGCTCATGGGAAAGATTTTGTGCACTTAAGCATAACTCCTCATTTGTGTCAGCCAAAAGTTGGACTGACTTATATTGTCATGCATTTTAACCAAATTAAAGTATCATATTATGATTACCAGTTTCACAATTTGTATCCCAGAGTTTTCTTCTTCTTCTTTCTTTTACCGAAAAGTTGAGTTAAAGGTAAAACTTCAACCTGCAAAGTGAACAGAGTGTTCGTGCACTCGGTCACCTGACCTGCCAGTTTCAGTTTAAATGAAACTAACTTTTGCTGTTAATTCTCCCTCCTTCTCTCTTCTCCCCTACTCTCACCTACTTCCTGGAAATGTCATTCAGGTCAGAATTCTCAGATGCAACGTGAGATGGTTTTTATCTTCCAGACCAGGTGCTGCAGCATTTGAGACTACATGGTACAGTGGCTGTAATGTTTAGACACAGGTGTACGAGTGAGAAGAGTCTAGTGACAGAATCTTCTATTTAAAGCAGACTTCGCAGAAATTTTGAGTCGCTTAGTTAACAACGAGCCTAGTTATAAAAAGTAGGAGATATATATATATACACACACACAAAAAAATACATATATATATACGTACACACATATATATCTTTATCCCACCAATTTACAAATGAAATCTAATGAAATGCAGAGGAAACCTTATTTAAAAGTTAGGCTAGCAACATAGATGGACCTAGAGATTATCATATTAAGTGAAGTAAGTCAGACAGAGAAAGGCAAATATCGTATGATGTCACTTATGTGTGGAATCTAAAAAATAAATGATACCAATGAATTTATTTACAAACCAGAAATAGACTCACAGACATTGAAAACAAACTACAGTTACCAAAGGGAAAGGAGGTGGGGGAGGGATAAATAAGGAGTTTAGGATTAACATATACACACTACTATATATAAAATAGATAAACAACAAGGACCTACTGTACAGCACAGGGAACTATATTCAATATCTTGTAATAACCTATAATGGAAAAGAATCTGAAAAAGAACATGTATGTATATATATAACTGAATCACTTTGTTGTACACTTGAAACTGACACAACATTGTAAAGCAGCTATACTTGTTTTTAAAAAGGCTATGCTATTACTAAAAAATAACAATTATGACAATTATGCTATTCAGTACACTTCCACACATGCTTAGTATGTGTTCTTCCTAGTAATCTTCAGAACGGTGCAGGGGGTGGTTGAACACTCACTCATCATTCATTCATTCACTCTCTCTCGTGAGAGGGGCAAAAGGCCAAACTGTCCTTGGAGCCAAATGGACAGGACAGAGGCTGATTGCGTCCTGGGACTCAGGTCAAGAAGTGAGGCCGAAGCGGCTCGGCAGTCTCGGTCATAATTTATGTAAATGATTCACACTAGAGTGAACAGCAGGAGACTCTCAGAAACCTGACAGCTGCACAGGGAGGATGCTGGTCTAGAGCCAAGCCGCTAGGTCGGCATCACTGGAGCTCATGATTGGCAGCATATTCTCACCTTGTTGAGGAGGAGGAGTCATGTTAAACATCAAAATATCTTGGGGACCACCCCCCCACACATGCTAATTGTTGTCCTCTTTGTTAACTGAGAAATACATAATGATAAAAATCAACTAGGAACCACTAAAGCGTCAAGATGAATGTATATTTCACTGATTCCAGCAGTGCGATGCCAGTTTCCAACGTGTCACCTCTCAGTTCCAAATTCCTCCCATAGCTGCTTGCACACATGGACCAGACCCTGCAACACATTTCTCCTTTACAGCGAGCATGATGCTAAGCCTGGTTCATGAGGGCTTGCGCTGGAACTACATCACAGGAGGAGAGCTTCTCCTGGTTCTGGGGTGCTCCGTCCTGCTGCTTCTTGATTGGTTAGTGATGCCACATGTGGGGTACACAGTGGCACCCTGCCCCTGCCACATGCCCAGAGGTACAGTCCCTCAGCCACTATTCAGCCCCAGCCTGGGCCAGTGACCTCCTCCACACAGCCCTGCAACGTGGGCAGTGTGTGCTCTGGGCCTCACATCCACAGACGACTGGCTCGCCCCTGTCCCCACCCCGCACCGTGCACCTGCCAAGCAGCCCAGCTTGCCTGTGCCCTAGAGGGTTGCTCCCCACCGGCTTCCTGAAATGCACACTGAGCACTCCAGGTCTTGCACTGTCTCAGTCAGTTCAGGCTGCTCTAGCAGAATGCACAGACTGGGTAGCTTAAACAACAAATATCTATTTCTCCCAACTCTAGGGACTGAAAGTCTGAGATCAGGGTGCCCACATGGTTAGGTTCTTGGTGGAGTACTTCCTCCTGGTTTACAGATGTCCAGTCTTCTTGCAGGGAGGAGGGGGAGATGGGAAGACAAGTTCTCTTCCTCTTTAAGGATGCCAATCTCATCCTGGGGCTCCACCCTCATGACCTAATTACCTCCCAAAGCCTTCACCTCCAAATATTGTCACATTTGGGCTTCACCATATGGATTTGGGGAAGACATAAACTTTACATTCACGCATGCACCTTCCCCACTCCCTCAAGTGCCCACCCCCAGCCTGTTTGCCCAGGCTCTAGTTGAAGATTGCTTCCTGCTTGCCCAGCAACTATGGACCAGCTCTGGTCCTGACAAACTGCCATCTTCTCTGATGTCCAGTGAGCTGCAGACACACCTTCTTCAGCATCTCCAGCAAGGCCTGAACCCCAGTCTGAAGGAGGGAACCCCTCCTTCCAAGCTGTCCTCCCGTAGGTCCTCTCCCTCAGCCCTAAGATGACCTTTAAAGTTCTTTTTACATCTTCATAGTTACTCTTCTATCATAGTTTAATAACTTTATATTAAACTTCCCCAGTTTTACACTACGGTGTGGTTTCTGTCTCTTGGTTGAACCAGGATTGGTAAATACAAGTTCATTTGGAAAAGTAACCACACGTATGTGTATGAGATATTCAATCTACAGACAATAGTTGAAATGTAAAAGAATTCTTAAATTTCTTGCAACTGCTACCTGCAATCTTCCAGGTGTCCACAGTCACCAAGCTGGAAAACCTGGGCTAGAACTGGACAGATTGGCAGAAAGAAAAGCAGAATTCCTAATGTGGAAATTGAGCTATTCAGGGAATGAGATGAACGGCCTGGGGTAGCGCCAGACATTGGACTGGGATGGAGCATGTGGCGGGAAGAAGAGGCAACAGCAAACCAATAGTGAAGATGTCAGGTAGGCTCGGGGATCGAAGAGCAGAGTGACACCAACATTCATGGAGCATCTGTTTGACAGGTGAGGCTCTAAAGCAGGGGGATATCAGGTGAACTGCTCGATAACATTCAGTTTACAATTAAAGCATGCATGATAGCAAAACAGGTCGTCTGACTCCTAGATAGGATTCGTCTGACTCCTAGATAGCATTCCTCTTTTATCACATGCCCTATCGGGGCTCACTATTAGGGGCAGAACAGAAAATTTCCATCATTTTTGATGTTCTAGAACAGGTCAAACAGCATAGAAATCATCTATTTTGGAAAGATATTTATAGAATTAGTCTTTCAGCGTATCTGGATCTGGTTTTAAGAGGATTAGCTTTTAGGGAATATTTTAAATTCTTCTTTGGTTTTCCACCTAATTGGATTTTTTTAGAGAACAAAGCCCTGTTACAATTCTATGTCTGATTGCGCTTTGGCATTCTATCATTGCCAATAACAACTATTTTGTATGTGTGTGTTCAGGTTTTAGAAGCTACATAACCAGCGTGTATTATAGTAACTTCATGGTACTGACAAGTGTCTGTACAAACTGTTAACTGAACTGGTTCTGAAACTGATTCATTGTTGCTTCCCTTGACTGGCCTTATAAATTTCTTAATTGAAATACATAGTTTGTCTCATGGTGCTTCTTAATTTTTTCAAGACAACTAGTCTGAAGATAAGATGGAACAGAAGGCCATATTTACAGTAACATCTAAAAAGATAAGATACCTAGGGAAAAAAAGTGCAACTTAATGTGAGAAAAAATTTAAAGCCTTCCTAACTAACAATAGACCTTGAAGGAGTTCAGAGTTTGCCACCCCAAAATATGCCACTCTGACATAAGGATTATTGTGAGCTAAAGGCAGTTGAAAGGACGCAGACCCACACAAAATAACTTCCCTGCCCTCCCTTCCTCTACCAGGAAAGGTAGGACAATTCTTAATCCCCAGAGACAACTACAGACTTCTATCAGCCCAAAGAAATCTTAACATAACAACCCTTACTAACAGTCCTCATCTTTCATTAGGTTTCACCCATATGTTTACCTTCCCACAGTTTATCACCCCTAAAACCCCAAATCCCTTGTTCTCTGTCCTGTCACTTCTTAACAAACGTATTGTTCTTTTGCTAAGATGCTATATAAGCCCCAGTTCTAACCACCCTTTGAGTTACTCATTGCTGCATTTCTCCCATGATGAGCACAGCATGTGTTAACAAAGTCTTTTTTCTCTTGTTACTCTTTTGTGGGTCTAATTTGCAGGGTCCCAGCTGAAGAACCTGGGTGGGGTGGGGTGGGGAGTTTTTCCCACCCCTACAACTTCAGTGACTAGAAAGACACATCTTAGATACTGTGGAGAGAAAGACTCAATAACAAGAAGATATCAGTTCTCCCGAAGTTTACTTCTAAATACAGCATTATCCCCCCAAAATAACACCATAAACTTTATGAGGAAAAATAAGCAAAGTTAAGTAGTAGCCTTGTGTTAAACGAAAAAAACTAAACGAAAAAAAGGAATTTGGAAGATTCAGTTTGCCAGATGTTAAAACATACCACAGAGTCTTAGTAACTACAGCTCTGGTTGGTACATAAAGAGAAGAACCCATGGGATAGAGTAAAAAGTTCAAAAATAGACAAACACATTCAGAAATATGGTGTATGGTAAAGATGACATCTATAAATAGAATAAAAACAGATCTTTAGATTAATGGGACAACTGATAGTATATCTAAAGAAAAGACAAAATAAAATTAGATCCATACCCCACACTGTGCATCAGGAGAAGCCTTCAATTATAGCAAATATTTTAAAGTACAAATAATAAATTAATTAATTGATAAACATTGCAGGAGACAATATAAGTGAATTCTTTGCTAACCTTGGAATAGGGAAGTCCCTAATATAACCGAAAATTCAGAAGTCATGAAAGAAGTAAATTAAATTACATATGTATTTTTCAATCTATTAGCATGGCACATGTACCACAAACAAAGTAAATGACAAAATGACAAACTGGGGGAAAAAATTGCTAATCATATCAATGACAAACACTGTTCTCCTGAATAGATAATGGACTCCCATGGAGCTGCCAGGAATTAAGAAGATTAGGAAGAACTCAGCATTTCACAGAAAAAGAAGCATTCATGGCCAAATGGAACACAAGTTAATATGAGAAATACGAATGAGAGCTACATCACTTCACCACAAAGGGAAAACCGGTGCAGGCCCCGTGGAGGGGAATCTGGCACTACCTGCCGGGATGACGGCTCCGGTGGGTTTTGGAGCTGGCAGTCCCACATCTGGGCATCCTTCCCACTGTAACATCTGCACCCACAGGAAATGAAACTGTACAAGGCTACTAACTGTGATGGCATTTGGACAGAACTCAAATAAAACATGGCACATGTACATCATTAATCTTTTCTTAACATTTCAAATGACTATTTATTTTAATTAAATACAAACAAGGAGAAAAGGCACCATGGCCCATTCAAGTATTTTGCACAGATATACAAATATTGTGAACAATTAATAGGTGGACGAGAGACAAGAGGACCTGTTTTCCGTGAACAATCCCCCAAATAAAATGGGAATTCACGTTGCCCTGGATCCCAGACACACACATACACACAGATGATGGTGAGAGAGGGTGTGCGGAAGGGTGACTTGGGGGCGCTTGGCTTGGATTCTGTAGAACCTCTCCTTTGCAAGGTTCCCTAGGGATGGGGCACCTTTCTAGCTGCCAGACGCTTGGCTTTCTTGGGTGTCCAGTCGAGCTGTTATATACACATTTAACATAATCACTGACTTGTACTGATCCTCGATTTAAAACATTCAAGTCTTCCATACTCTCTGCCAAATAAGAACAAATTCTGACATAGGTAAGGGGAGGCTTTATTCAAAAGGATTCCTGCAAGAGGTGGCTGTGAAAAAAATTATAAAGAGCACCTCTTCTGTCCTGATGTACAGAGCTGTTCAGGCTATCCTGTCAAGCAGAGAAAACAACATTCAAAACTCGATACAGTGGGTGCTGCGTTTTGTGTAATGAAAGGAGGAGGGTGGGCAAGAATGTATTCTGTCCTCAGCTCTCTGCATATGCACAAAGAGATTGGCAACGTAAACAAATAAGCCAGCAAACCACGCACAAAGAGCAGGAAGGGAGAGGGACGAGTACGGACGGGGAGGGACGTGTGTGCAGGGGTCTTCTTTGTGCGCACCTTTTACATCATCCTGATCTTGAACCATCTAAATCTATTACCAACTCGGAAAAAAAATACAGCTTCTTTGAAACAATAAGCTGTTTTCATTGTGAATGAGACAAACAACAGGGCCTTGAACTCAAACAAGACAGTTTTTTTGGTTTCCATACTTTACAACATGACTTTTCAGCTGTTTTCTTCTTTGGAACATGAGTTTGTCAGCTGTTTTTTTTTTTTTTTTCCTTATGGCAGGAGCCATGGTGGATATTTACATTTAATCTCAAAACATCCCCCTCCCTGCACACTCACACACTCACACACTCACACACTCACACTGTATCCCCATCGGTCACCTCCCCTCCCCCACCGTGTCCTCCCTGAGTCAACGACAATGGCCTTCACCTGCCAGCCTCCTCCAGAGCTCTGACTCCAGCTGCAGCCACTGCTTCATCAGCTTTGTGCTCAGTTTGCAGCAAGCTAAATCCAAAGCATTAAAAGCCATCACCTTCGTATGTGCCCAGAATATAATAAAAAGAAAAGAAAGCTTCAGTGTAACCAAAATACTTTAACAATGACTTAGAATAAAATTGTGAAGTGAGGATTGTCATCGATCCACTTCTATCTCCCGTTCTAAGGACCACCTGCCACACCGTGATGTCTTCTTCCCTAGGGCATTCAGCTCCCACCTGGTACCCGCACCCTCCCATCATTTGGAAGAAGAGCTCCGATGTGTTGGGCCCCACATCAGATAGCTGTTATTCATCCTGCACTCATTTGTTCTCTCCCTACCTTATTCCAGCTAGTGCTTTAGAAAGCTGCGTAGGATTACTTCCCATTTTTTTATGTAAGTGGAACCTGAAGCCCAGAGAATTAAGTAAATGCCCAATATTCCAAGTACTGCAAGTAGCAAAATCAGGATTGGAAACCAGGCACGCCTCCTGCCGGACCCATAGACACACTGTCCGCATTCCCCTCATGGAGCAAGTCTGATTTCTCTCTCTTACCTGTCCAATGTTCAGGAATATATGGTTGTGGAAACCAACCTGATAAATTAAATGTGCCCTGGTGATACTGGCTAATAAAAGTTTAATAATAACCTGTCATAATAGCAAATGTTTATCAAGAACTCATTGTATGCCAGTCACTGAGCAAAATGCTTTATTCGTGCAGTATTTTCATCTTTACTAGGTTTTTAGGAAGTAGGCATTACTATTACCTTCACTTTACAGAGGAATACATCTAGGTTGAGAGGGTGGGATGTTCCCAGGTTAGCTGGCAAGTGGCAGAGCCTGGATGGGGCCAGACGGCACATTTTGTACCTGGGTGCTTGGCCATCACACAATTCAGTATCCCTTGTTTATTCCTCCAGAGACACATGTAACTGAAGAAAACAATCTTGGAAAACACAGCTTTAATCGTAAGAAATAAATCTGAATTTGTGACCTTCTAATCTCCAGCTGGGAGATATCTGACGCCCTAAGGAGCTTTCTTAGTACCCTTCTGGGTGTTTTCAAACATGCATCCTTCCTCTGTAGGCTAGTCTTGGCTCTCCTGAAATCAGACCCACATCAAGTTTTTACAGTGAATCAAAATAAGACCGTCTTTCTCTTTAGGTCTCAAGGGATTCATGAGATATGCCTCCAAAGACATCATGTGCACGACTCCACAAGCTGCACCCCCACACGTCTGGTCAGTCAGCAGCTACTGGGGCCGGTTAATCACATTTTTCAGCCCCAAACCCCTTCTTCCAGCTCTTTCTAAGTGTAGTTTTCCTTCCTGGTCAGAGAGGGGATGGAGAAATGTGTTCCCAAGCAAGCATTTTCTCAAGAATGTTCCAGGGAACTTTAAGTCCATAAGATGCTTTGTCCCCTCCCCAAAGTGCAAATTAAATCATTTGGGAAAGAGCTTTCATGGAACAAAACTTCACATGCTGCGGTTTATCCCGCTGGAACTCAACTATGTTTACCTCACACACGAAGAAGGAAAGAGGTGGTGGGGGAATCCTGTATATCCTCTGTTTCTCTTCTTCCATTTCCAACTAGACTTGGTCTCCACCATCAAAGAGGTACAGCGATCACCACTGAAGCAAAGGGAAACAAGATTAATTCTCTGATGTGGTGATTCCACCGGGCCCAGCTATATTGTTAGTTTCCCTCCTTGCAAGCGACAACTGTTATTTGACGGGTCATTTTGACTGTACACTTTTTTTGCCTTTTTTAAGTCTCTTTAGGACAGGCCAGTCTCCTGTTTCTGCAAATACAGTTTTATTGTTTTTACATCACCCATTGTTCACATGTCATCTACGGCTGCTTTCCTGCTGCAACAATAGGGTTGAGTCACTGGGACAGACACCATATGGCCCACAAAGCCAAAAATATTTGCTACCTGGCCCTTCATCCAAAAAAAGTTGGCCAACCCCTGCTTTCGAACGTCACCCCCTCTAGTGGTTAACAGGTTTATGCTGGAGTCAAAACAAGAATTCCAGTTAGAATCCAGTGCCACAGCTTTGACGGTTGTTCCCTTAGTTACAAGTTTCTTAACTTCTTCCAAACCTCGGCTTCTTTATGAAACAATGTGCATAAGAACAGCTCTAGCTCGTAGGGTTGTGAGGCTTCAGGGACCTTCCCACCACCCATGACACATAAGTGCAGGACTTGAAAAGAAGCAAGTCTTCAGTAAGTCCTAGCTACTATTATCAACATTGCTATTGATGTTTCTGTTAAGATGTACAGGCCTGTGAGCCTAATTAATAATCTGAGAAGAACTTTTGGAATAGGAAAGTTTTTCTTTGTTTATCATTTCTCAGATTTCTATGACCAGAGAAGACCTTGCCAGTGCTCCCTGAGGACCCTCCAGAGACACGGTCCTACCTTAAGGCGCCAGTAGGAAGAGTCTGTCTTCCTCCAGGCCCTGCCTCTCCTCCTTTGTCCCCACCCCCCTTTCGTCTCCTGCCCCGCACTCTTTTCCCTTCTGTGGTCTAGCTCTGCCTGTGAGATGCCTTCAGGTTTCAACCTGCAATGTTTTTTCACCCCTCGTTTCCAGCATATTGTCTCGTCCTGACACTCAGTTGGCTGGGGATCTAGCTCCCAGCTAACTGAAAGCTGCCCAGTATGATAGATGAGCTGGTCCTTGCTCACATATTAGTGTCTGAAGATGTTATCTCTTTGCATTTTAATGGGGTCTTCTGGACCCTCAATGCCCTCCCCAAAGCGATCATTCTAATCAATCTGGGAACTTCAGGCATTGAGGCAGTCAGCTAAGGAAGAGATGTTAGGGTAAGGGGCCACCAGGCACTCTTATGATTCACAGTGTATATCAGTCTATAAATGAGTCTGGAATACTTGCTAAGGGAATGCTTGGGCATTCGTTCTAGTTAGGGCAGGTCGAGAAGAGACCTGGAAACAAACACTCATCCCCAGACAGATGCTACTGACATGTCGCCAAGCCTCTGAATTGCATCTCTAGTTTCATCGTTACCTCGTCCGTGCTTTTCTCCCCAGCATCACTTCCCATCCTGCCCCCTTCAGCCGGCCTCTGCATTCCCCCACCTCCACTTCATAACATTTTAACAGATTCTTTTTTCGTATCTGTGCCCCTCTGCCAAATGGTCACCTCCTTCAGAAGAAGTGTCATGTCACGTCACCTTAGTCTTTCCACGGTGTCAGCTATGTAATAGAGACCCAAGGATTATTTGTGGTCGGAAGGAATGGAGGAGGATATGAGGGAAAAGGAGAGGGGAAGACTTTTTTTTTTTACCAGCTTTGGGACTCTCTTAACTGCATTTTTCTCTACTTAAGGCTTCACTTAACTTGGTTTCATCTCATGGCTGAGTGGGAGGGGATTGGAAGCGAGATGACATCTGACACAGATGATACACACAAGTGGCAATTTAAAGCTCCCAGGCTTGACCAGAAACTGTGAGGATGTGTGCCCTGGAAGGGACCCGAGATCTGGGAATATGAAGTGGGGACTGCATCCCCCTGCAATCAACTCTTGGCGCTCAGGCCATAAGAACCCTTGATCCAAGCTGAGCTTTCTTCTGGGAATTTGAACCCTTGGTGGTAATTCCAGGGTTTATCATCAATAGAATCCTCATTCTATAGGTGAGGAAATCAAAACTCAGAAAGATTAAGTATCTGCCAAATGCCCACTCTTAAGAAAGTTGTAGATCTTAACATTCAAATTCAAATCCCTTAGACTTCAAGGTCCTTTCTCTCTTGGCTACACACACTACCTCTTGAAAAGGATCATTTTAGCCACCACTGTGAAGTAATCAGGCTTTTTCTCCACCTCAAGAACAGAATTCAGTCACACAGGTGCTTCTTTAAATGTCTCTGGTAAGGGTCCAAAGCGTGGGCCACGCTTATCTAATGAATTCAACACCTTATTATAATCATCGTGCCCAATTCCTATAGCACACACTTGCCTAGAATGAAACAAAGCATGGACACTCCTGCCTGTCCTGCATCAGAAAACCTTGTAAGTTCATTTTCCCACGTCTGTGCACCTGTGCTAGATACAGCCCTCCATTGCCCCTGGATCTTCCAAACTCCAAAAGCATAAGCCTGGGCCATACTTTTTTCCCTTCTCCTCTTTTCTTCCCTCTCCTGCAAGGGAGGAAGTAAGCTCTTTCTATTCACTTGCTAAAAATGTCTCTTATGTTTCCTTGTCGGATGGACCTGACCTGGAGTGTTCAGAATGACACAGTCTGAAAGAGGATGATGATGGATGGCAAATGCTATGTGTGCTCGTTTTCCACGGGATACGTTTTTAAAAGGGATGTAACGTTTTATTTTAAAGTCTCCTGTTTACAGTATGGAAGAAATCGCACCCTTTGCCAATGTTTACGCTTATGATGAAAACTTTTAGAATATCAGGCTGAAAATACACATGGCAGTACTTAGATTTTCAATTAATTTTAAGGGATCAAAGTGAGGATGTTTGAAGACCAGTGCTGGAAGAGGACAGTTACCTATGTCAATGCCCACAACTGGGCCGGGAAAGGGGGAGGAGCTGTCAGAGAACGGACTGGAGGGGGTGGTGACTGAGCAGTCTTAAAGGGCTAGGAGTAAGGCTGGGCACCCTGGTGGAGGCGGGAAGAACTTTCCTGAAGGGGACCAGCATGTGCCAAGGCTCCGAGACAAGAAAGAGCCCGGAGTATTTGGACATGACTGTCACACAGCTTAAACACAGGCAAATGGTAAAAAATGAGACTAGGAAGGATCGTAGGGATTTACGTAAGGAAAAAGCAACCTACCGTAGCAATACCTCCTTATGAATTTCCTTTGTCATGGTTCTGGGCTAAGGTGATGGTTGAAATGGACTTGCGTCCAGTGACCCTGGGATTGCATCCCAGCTCCACTCCTACTATCAGTGAGAGGCTGGACAAGTGATCCTCTGGGTCTTTGCTGTAATATCTGTAAAAAGAAGAAAATTAAGAGTACTTACTCCATAGAGCTGCTTTTAAAATTAAATAAGATAACCTATGTAAAGCATTTGGCACAGTGTCTGGTATATAATAAGAACAAATAAATATTGGCTATTTATACCATTATTTCTGGAACTGTACTTAAAACTCATCAGATTATTCCCCTCCTTAAAACCCTTCAGTTGTTTCCTTTTACCTTGAATATGAAAGTTCAAACTGTCTAAAGTTATCTGAAGCTTCCGGCTCCCTGTGTTTTAGTGGCAACACCTACCCAGGCCACTCCCCAGAATTGGAATGAGAGAGGTAATAAAGTAATATCACCATGAGTAAGTTTAACTGTCACAGATAATGCTGCCCTACAGGGCCAGGTGACCACCTCTAGTCCAGGAAATCAAGGAATCTTGATTTCCTGTGTTCAGCTCTGTCCTTCACCATCTGTCTGCTGTCCCAGCTCTGTCCCCTACAATCTCTCTGCTGTCCTAGTCTCAAGCTTCTACAGTCTGGTTACAGCCTGGGCATGCCAAATATTTGATGCACCTATTTTGAAATGCTGTGGCGAAGAGGCATCACTCTCCAATTCTGAAATGACAAGTCTTTGTGGAGAGCTGGTCAGTACAGTGAAATAGAGAGAGGGAAGTTAACAAACGATTTGGAAATATGTGGTTGGAATTGCCCCAATTAAAATATCTTTTACTTCCTTTTTATCACTTTGTTTTCCTGTTTTATTTTATACCATTTGAAGGAGAAGGTTTTCAAATGGGAGTGGGGGGCTTAGGAAGGGAGCCATCATCATTAGTTGTGTCTTATTTTTCAGTGCTCTCTCCCCAGTTTCTTCTCTCTGCTGGCAGGGAGAAGGCTAACAGCTTTATCTCGCCCATGGCTAGAAGGCCTGGAACCTAGCACATGCAGTGTCCTGACTCCGATCACAGCTCCCTATGCATATGCTCAGACATGGGGTGCGTGCCTCTGTGTGTGTGTGTGTGTGTGTGTGTGTGTGTGTGTGTAGGGAGGGGCTGCACCAGGAAAGTGGCAGAACTCACTATCCCTGCCCCAACAAATTTCACATCTCACCCGTGACACCCAGACTATGACAGCAAAGATGGAGAGGTAGAGGGCATATTTCAGATATATCTTAGGAGGCTGATCTAAAGGAATGAATATCTGACTAGAAGAGACAGATGAGGGGAACAGAGACGCCTCAGAAAATCCCCATGTCTCTAGCTGTGATGGCTAAATGGATGGCTATATCATCCACTGAGGCTGGAGTCATGCATTCAGTGTTTTAATTTATTGACTGGAGGTCCCCACGAGATGGTTAAATGGTGATGGTTTGTGGGCAGCTAGATACACGGATCTGAGGAACAAGAGTGAGCCTGGGACTGGAGGGGTAGATAAGGTTGTAATTAAAGCTGCTAGTGACTGATGAGTTGCCCGGGTAAAGTAAATGATGCCGAGAAAAGAAGAATCAAGACAGACCCCTAGGAAATGGCATCATTTAAAGATAAGAAGCCACAAAGCAATTGTCAGAGCGTTAGAATGAAAACCAGAGAGAACGTTATCTGAGCAATAGAAGAATGTTTTTTTAAAAGGAGGACACGGTTAACTGAGTCACATGTCAGAGAGGTCACTGACAGGACTCATTCATTCATTCATTCAACAAATGCTGAATGTCTGATCTGTGCCACAGACTGGTCTAGATGCTGGGGACAGAGGTAAATATGAAACCATCTTGCTCTAAGGGAACCTGGTGTATTGAGTAACACAGAAAAGAAAATAGGCGACCATAACATCAAATACAATGAATAAGTGAGGGTGTCATGAGGTGGCCTGGGTGTGGCTGGGCCTGAGGGGCCTCACTTTCAGTGGACAGACAAGGACAGATAGAAGCTTGTATAGATGTTGTATTCAAGGAACTTAGTTCTCAGCCATAAGCGACTTAGGGTGATAACTACAGATGGGCAGGGGTGGGGAGAAGTGTTATTTTTGAAGATAGAAGCAATCTGGGTTTCTTCAAGAAAGGGAGAGATTAGAGAAAAAGGGATTCACTGATCTGCAAGTTGTCTGGGGAGAGTGAGGAGGAGGAGAGAAGGGCTTTAGCGGGTGAGGAGGAATTGGAATCTAGAATGAAGGTGGACAGAGCAAACTTACAGAGAAGGAAAACCTGTCTTTCCTAGGAGACAGCTATCAAGAAGTGGATGGTTAGATGGATGGATGGAGAAATGGAAGAAGGGGTGGATGGAGGGACAGATGGATGGAGGGATCAAGGAATGGAGGGAGGGAGGGATGGAGGGATAGATGGATGAGGGGTGGGTAGAGGGATGGAGGATGGATGGATGAAGGAATGAATGAAGGGAGGGAGGGAGGGATGGAGGGATAGGAGTGCAGATAATCTTTGAAACTGGAATGACTGATCTTTAAGTACTAGAAATGATCAATTAGCAGCTACTATTATTAATCTCATCTTTCCCTCCACTCATATTAAAAAAAAAATAGTAAAAGGATTTACTTGAGTGAGCAACCTCAAAGGCCTTTCAAAGAATCTGGTATACTTTGCTGGAAATACTTTAATCAGCAGTCTGATACATGGGAACTGGGTTTGTGGGGCCCTGCTGGGAAGCGCTCAATGCCTGGGCCGCGGTCCTGGGCCTAGGGGTTCTCATATCAGCAACCATGAGGCACAAAGGTCACCAGGCCTGAGGAAGCAATACATCCATTTCCTCCCCACATGTTTCCTTTGTGACACTCACACTCAGCCTCTGCCCTCACTGCTTCATCGAAACCTGTCCCTTGAAGGTCACCAATGACATCTTTATTGCTAATTCAAATGGCCTTTTCTTCCACCCCGTTCTCATCATCCCCCAGAGTCTATTGTTTATCAAAGTTATTTCAGTGACGGCTGACACAATTGACCTCTTTTTAAAACTCTCTATGGCTTCCATGACACTGCACGACTGTGATTTCCCTCCTCTGTGAGTAAAGGGTAATTCCTAGAGGATGGAAAAATAAAGTTGACGATGTAATTCGGTGAAGGAGGGATTTGTGTCCATATGACAGACACAGTTCTTACCACAGCCATGAGGCCCAGCAAAAACTGACCTCTTCTCCTGCTAGTCTCCACTCACCTGCTCACTCCAGCCCGGCCACCCTGTTCCCGCTGCTCCGGACACACCCAGGCACGGCTCACCTTTGCCATTACTCTCCCCAGGGCACTCTTCTGTCTGGTACCCTCATGGCTAACTCCTTCACCCCTGCAATGTGTGTTTACTACATTAGTAGAGAATACTCAATTCTGCCCGGAAAGATGAGAAAAAAAAAAAACAACGGGATGGATAAAACTCCTAAGGTATGTTAAATATAGTAAGTATCCTCTGAGACACGTTAAAGTAGACATCATGAGTGAGCTATATGGTTTTAAAAGCACGGAATAATCAAGAGTGTTGTTTCTATAAAGAAAGGGATGGAATGAACAAGAGGTGAGGTCCTGACTGTGCCACCGCCAAGTTGACAGCTATGGTCCCCACTCTAGCTCCGCAGATGTTCCACCCAAGAAAACCAGAAAAATCTCAGAGCAGCTCAGTGGTCTAATATACGAGCCACAGGTACTGGCCAAGAGCGCTTGGCCTTGAGCCGCTGATAATGCAAGTGTGTGTTGGCCCCAGGCATCTTCTGTCTGCTGAGTCTCTGGGTCAAGTTAAAGTCTGGCCCTATCACCTTCCTATCAGTGAGAAGGCTGGTGTGTGTGTGTGTGTGTGAGAGAGAGAGAGAGAACATATTAACATTGCACAACCTAGGATTCATATAGTGTGAGCCCTCTACCAAGTTTACACGTCATATACATCACCTTAGGTATGTTAACTCGTATCATCTTTTTCTTCTTGCTACTTTCCATGTGTTTTAAGTGGTTCAATAATCTATATGATTTGAGCATCTTTATTTGGCCTGTAAGCCTTTCCATAGCAGAAGAGCTTGCCTGGTACTTGGAAGTTTCTACTGCATCAAGGTCATTTCCCATAACAGCCTCTTTTAAGTCTTAGTCTAAATGTCACTTTCTCAAAGAGGCCTACCCTGAACACTCTATTTAAAATTGCAACTCTCACTGCCAACCTCCTAAGTCCACGTCTATTGGTCTTTTTCCTTAGCAGTTATCATTTGCAAATGCATATAATTTACTTATTTGGTATGTTCATTGCTTACTGTCTGTCTCTGCTGCTAGAGTACAAATCCTCTTGCTTTTTGTCTGTTATCTAATGAGAGTCTACATTCAGACAACAGTGCCTGGAACACAGTGAAAATATTCATTGCTGTGTTGAGTTGTCTCAAGCCAGGCACAGAGGGAGTGGTTACAGTTTTGGGGCAGACAGATGGTTGCTCACAGTTTATAAAGACATGAAAATCAACGTCAGCTCCAGCACTGAGCAACAACAAAGGTGAAAGGTTTACAGGGCACACCTCCTGGAAAAGGCTAAGCAACCAGGGGTGATTTCAGCAGAGAAGACAGGAATGAAAGAAAACTCAAATAATCTTTGGATGTAAGGAAAAGTGTTAAATGGAGGGTTAGTTCTTGTCTCCCATTTCTAGTGGACTGCTGGACGAAATAGTCAATTTTTAATGGGTTTTATCAGATTAAACTTTGAAAACATCCTTTTCTAAATTTAGGTACAAATTCCACTGCTTAAGCTGGTGATTAAATGAAGGAAGAGGAGGGTAATAAGATAGGGCATGGCGTGGATTTCGGCAAACTGGAGAGCCCACACTCCATGAATGACTACAGTCCCTCCTTGGCTTCAGCCAAGTGTTGAGATACAGGATACAATGTTACCACATTCAAGAATGTTGCGAATCCAATTTTTTCCCCAAAGTTCTTAATTTTCACAACCCCGAACTAAACAAAATTCATTATTTTGACCTGCCAGTTTATTACTTCTGGATTATTTTCAAGACCTTCTGTCATTGGTGGCCAGCCTCCTTTTAAAAGAATTACCTGGCCCGAAGTGTCAGTAGTGCCAAGGTTAAGAAAACTGCAGTCTAAAGGTGAATCTGCTGGGCTAGATTCATGAGACAGGGGAGAGAGCAAATAACTGAAAGAGACTGACAGTGGGCCACATAAGTGATAGATGGAGAATCAAAGAGCCGACTCTGAGAGAATTCTTCCCAGCTCAGGGACTTCTAGGAGCACTGAACTGGTGGCATCCTTTTCATTTCCAACACATCAAGACATGGCTGCCAATCTGCACCTGATTATTCTCTTCCTGAATAATGTCTCCTACTTCCCCACACAATTAAACATGGAAACCCACGTGCAAGACCTCTCTGAAGGGTACTAGGTAAAATAAATCTTGAATCGGAGCTGATAATTATGCTAATGTAAGACTGACTTAATGGGACCAGAACCCTTTGTAAATGTGAATTCATTCTCATAGTTTCCCAAAGACACAACTGCTTTTATAAGAAGGTCAAATGTCTATCTTATACTCACACATCGAGGCTGTGAGTAAATGTGGTTATAGTGCTGGTTTCCTCTCTCGGAAATTTCCTACATCAGTGGCTTGGTTTTCTTTTCTTTCTTTAAATGTAATCTAGCTGACTGTTGGTGAAATATGTTTTCTTTGTTCTTTTACTTTCCTTTTTCATTGCTGCCCCTCCCCCCTCCACCCCAGTCTCTTCTCTTTTTTCCTTTGTTACTTCCCTCCATATTTATTTCTTCCTTTCTTTCCAACTATAGGAATGAGAAGAAAAATGCTCAGTTATGATACCTTTCTAGTCCTGTCTTTCAACTTGAGTGCTAGAAAGAAGTATCTAATTTTGAAAAACAACTTCGTGCTGCCATCTTGTGGTAAATTGAGATATTCAGTCAGTCAAATAGACGCAGAGTTCAGAATTACTGAAATACCTGAAAACGCACAGTCCTGCAGCGTCAACTAAGAATTGACATCTTCTTACCTCATGATTTAAGAGCCAGGCCCAAAGCAAGGCCTCTTCAGACCCTACGGTCCTCCCTCCTGCCAGAGCCTGTGATTTCTCCCAGGAAAGGGGGCAAACTTACTGTTACCAAACTGAGTCTTGAAAATTCTTGAGTGTAGAGGAGAACCTTTTCCATAAGCCTATGGTACATTTTAGCTCTTTAGAAGGAACTTCTCAGGTTTTGAGTGTTCGGAATTCTTTTGTCTCCAGTCATCCATGTAGACTCAAGATCTACTGTATAAACACAGGGGAATTGCCCTAAGTCATGACACTGATGGTAACCTAGACAAGTAATCAAAAGTCAAATACTTTGGGACAGACAGGAAACAACACAAAAAAGTTAGTGAGATGGTTTTAAAGGACAAAATAGTATTTGTTCAATGAAACGATGCAAATGTCTCTTGCCTTATTGTAGCAGGGGTGTTACACAAAATACCAAGCTGACATTTAATGAAATTTTTAGTCTGGATCCCTCAGGTGATGCTTGGACTGCAAACTCAGAAGGTCCAAAATGAAATTTACTCATCTATTATTTTCCCAGTGCCGGCCTTCCCTCACCCATCTCTCACACACACACACACACACACACACACACAGACACACACACTCACACACTCACATACACACGGCCTCCATACGACAGCTGTACTGAATCTCTTTAAAATACAAGTCTGATCACTATCCTTAATGTCCTTCCTTGGCCTCCTTTGTTCTCAGACTAAAGTCTGAAATCCTCAGCCCGAGTCTGATTCCCTGTCCACTTCCCCAGCCCCTTGTGTTCCATCTGAATTAGCCTCCTTCTGACTCAGGCCCTGTGCGCACCCTCACTAGGTGGGTTTCCCTGGCTACATGCCCCTGGAGTTCCCCTTTTCTAACAATCCTTCTCATGCTGATCATTCATATTTTTCATCTCTGTTTTTCCTATTCCAGGAGGGTAGGGGCGATGGCGCATTTTCCTCACTAGATAGTGAAAGCTCAGGAATATTTATTTAACCTGCCTCTGAACATGGTTTTCAGCAACAGTGAAGTAAGATAGGATTTTAGAGCGAGGAAGACAACAGGGCCCCCGGCGCGGTTTCCAGATAAGAAACAGGCCCGGTGACCGGGGTGACTGGCAGGAGGTCCTCTCGCTTGTCTAATGGCAGCCGTGGAATCAGAATCCCTGCAGATAGTTATTCCGGACAATAGTTCCAAAAACTCCCCGGGAGGAGAGACGGAGAGGCGAGATGCTGCCCTTGGCATGAACACTGAATGGGAAGAGGGCTGGGGGCTGAGAATGAGTCTGGTTCCCGATGCTCCGGTTATGAAAGCACCCGCTCTCTCTCTCTGCGCTTTGGGAGTTCACCCCGAGTTCTGTGGTTCGCTTTGTTCCGAGGCTCAATGACCTTGTGGTTTGGGGAGGACCATTCAGTGATTTTGGTGTGCTCCGAAGAAAGGAAAGGGAAAAAAAACTAACCTTTCCGTTTCCAGCTTTTACGCCCACTCTGTAAAACATCTGTTACTCTCCCTCATTCAAAAGGAGGAAATTCAGGTTCAGAGAAGTTAAGCAGCCAGGTCCTGTGGGGAAATGAGCGCTGACGACTGAGGCCGTCGGGGGTGCCAATGCTGATCCCCGGGGAGGGGGTCACCAGCCCTCGGAGCTGGAGACACCGCGGGGCGGGGGACCTTCCTTTTGTCCATAGTGGATGCAGCCTTGGGAATGAGCTAAAGGCAGAAGTTCCCATCCTCTGGCTGTGATATTGGGATTTATAATAAGAAACACATATTTGGTCTTCGTCCTGGGCTCCTGAAACCCTTGTAAACCCTGGGTGATAAGAGCACTAGGAACTGCTGATCCCTCAGCTCCTAATTCATCCCTCCCGCCCCTTTCCCCTTTGGTAACCCTAAGTTTTTTTCTGTGTCTATGAGTCTGTTTCCGTTTTGTAAAACAGATAAGCAACAAAGTCCAACTGTATAGCATGGGGAACTATATTCAATTGCTTGTAATAACTTACAATGAAAAAGAATATGAAAAAGAAAATCACTGTGCTGTATACCAGAAACTAACACAACATTGTAAATCAACTCTACTTCAATTTAAAAAAAAAGAAAAGGAAAGGAAAAAAGAGTACTGGAAGCGTCTTTTGTTCCAACGAGGCCACTCTGGGTGGACTCTTGGTTAACTCCTGGATGGGGCCTGGTCATCAGAAAGACCGAGTCATGATGAGATGCTTGGAATTTTCAGTCCCAGACCCCAACCACCACCCCTCTAGAGACGGGAGAGGGGCTGGAAGTGGAATTACTGATCTATCAGGCCCACGTGATGAAGCCTCCACAAAAGTCCAAAGTATGGAGTCCAGAGAGCTTCCAGGTCGGTGAACCATGTACCAGGCTGGTAAAGCGTCCCACCTCCTCTTCTGCATTCAGGACCTCACCCTATGTATCTCTGGACCTCACCCTATGTATGTCTTCATCTGGGTGTTCATCTGTATCCTTTAATAAACTAGTAAATGTGTTTCCCTGAGTTCTGTGAGCTGTTCTAGCAAATAATCAAATCCAAGGGGGAGAAGCTTATGTACGTAGCCACGTCTGACAGAAGTCGTAGGTGACCTGGGGACCTTCCACGTGCATTTAGCATCTGAATTGGGAGACGGGCACTCTCGACACTGAGCCCAGACCTGTGGGACCCAATGTTGTCTCCAGGTAGACGGTGTCAGAATTGAGCTAAATTGTAGGACACCCAACTGGTGTCACAGAGAATTGCTCGGCGTGGGAAAACCCCACACACGTCTGGTGAACAGAAGTGTCAAAAGTGTCATAAGGGCGGGAGTCGTGTGAGAGTAAAGGAGAGAAACAAGGAAGGAAGGCTGGGTGGTTTTCTAAGTCACCATCCCAGGCAGGATCCCAAACCGTAAATCGAACCAGAGTTATACAACATTGTTGGGACTCTAGAAACTCTGTATTATGCCAATTTCAGTTCTCTGTGATATCGCTCTTTGTCTTATTTGTGATATGCAATAAATCTGCATATGCGTGATAGGCAATACATTTGCATATTTGAGATGTACAATAAATCTTTTAAAATCAAAAGGGCCTGGGGACTTATCTTCAAAGATGACTAGGAAGGGAGGGAGCAAGGGAGATGAAGGGGGCCTGGCCCTCAAGGGGCAGGAAGGGTCGAGAAAGGCAGGCTGAGTCACAGGAGTCTGCAGTCAAGCAAGATGGAAGACCCCAGAGGTATGTACCTGAAAAGAGGTCGTAGGCTGAGTAAGAAGCAGAGAGGCTGGACAAAGTCCTCTGACAGGTGCAGGGCTGGAGAGGGTGGACCTGGGGTCCACACCTGGGTGGGAACCACTAATAAACCTGTCAAAACCTGTTTCCCGTAAAGGGAGGGCTGGTGGCAGCCACGTTTGCTCTGTGTGCGCTGATGGAGGAGGGTCAGGCTCGTTGGGAGCAACTTGTTTCAAGGCTGCAGGGACGGTGACATGTACGAAAGTTGCAGCAATCTGTCACTAGTTCTCGGTCTCCAAAATCGAGGATTAGTAGTTACCAGCCTGGGCAACTGATCCAAAGGTGAGTCACAGTCAACAAAAGCAATAGACTTTATTTCACGGATGTCTTGCGTATTTCACGGATGTCTGGGCGTATTTGTTGCACAAGACACTGTACAGTTAAGGGAAATGACTTTTGAGGCGCTCCAGTACCAACCTGCAGGAAAGAACTAGAACTTTGTCCCATGACACTCTGCCTCCCCTCTGCAGACTAACTCTCGTGCACCTACACTCAATGCCCCTGCCACCTTCCCTTCTCCTTACACTTGCCTGGCAATACCCAATCCTTGTTCAGGCCAACCATCTGTCATTCTGTGCCTGCAACCCTATGGCTGCACATGGCTAGAAAAACAGCCCAACCATGGCAGATGGTCTTATTTTAAAATTCACGTCAGCAAATGTCTAAGATTCCCCTAGGACCATGGTAGCCCAAGGAGTTCTACCGTATTTCCCTAATCAGCCCACACCTGTGACCTTTTAGGTGACTATCCAACACCTCCTCCTCTTCGCTTCAATCTCCCATTGCATCCTCCCTCTTCCTGACTCTCAGCTAAACATTTGCTTCCCACTTCATGGTGAAAGTTGAAGCAATCAGAGAGAAATTTCACACCCTGCCACTTCCACATCCACCCATCTACCCCACCTGCATCTGTGCCCAAATAATTTGCTTTCCCTTCTGTCATTCTGGATGAACAGTCCATGACCTAATGTAAGACCAGCTTGTACACGAGGTCCCATCCCTTTTCACCTACTCAAGGACACCATTATCCCCTTGACCTCAGGCATCATTGATTTCCCTCCTCTGTTAGATCAGTCCCATCAGCAGACAAACATGCTGTCACATCTCCCATATGGCACACACAAGTCTTTTGACATCCGCTTTCCCCTCTAGCTGTCATCCCATTCAGCCTCTTTCTTTTATAGCAAAACGCCCTAAAGAGTTTTGGATCCTTTATGATCTCCACTTCCTCTCTCCCCGTGCTCTCTTGAACCTACTCCAATCAGGCTTCCTCCTGACTGTTCCACTGCAACAGTTCTGGTCAAGGTCAACAATCTCCATGTGGTTAAACTCAATGGTCACTCCACAGTCTTGCTGTCTGATCTATTAGCAGTATCTGTTGTTCTTTTCTGCCTTCTTGAAACACTAACTTCATTTGGCTTGTAGGGCTGACTTCCTCTTGTTTTTCCTCTGAACTTACTGGCCTCTTCTTCTTACTGTCCACTGAGCTTTATCCTCACCTGACCTCTGGATGCTGGCGTGCCCCAGAGTACCATCCTCTGACCATTTTTATGCTCAGTCTACATTCACTTCCTAAGTGAACTTAGCTTTCAGTGTTACTATACAACAGCAATTCCCATACTGACATCTCTAACCAGACGTCTCCCCTGAATTCCAGGCTCCTACGTCTATCTGCTGAACATCTCTGATAATCCATAGATCACAGTGGTTCTAGGTGTGGCCTCCAGAATCTATTGGTGATGGAAGCCTAGCTCTTCCACTTAGTGGATGCAGATGCAGAAAACGCATGTGCATGTTGACGTTTCAAGTATGACTGCCAGTCTCAGAAAGGCCTCCTTGCAAGGCTGCCCCTTGGTTGGCATCTGGGAACTTGGGTTTCAAGAGTGTTCCCTCCCTTTCTTAAATGGCTTAGAGTGTCTCCCTATGCCTAAATTTGGCAAACAATACAATGTATGCTGAACACCTGCTTTCCCTCCTGGGAATCTGGAATTTTGATACATGCCGGGCAGAGGCTGCCTACATGACCAGCCTCCAATAAAAATCCAGGCATTGAGTGGCTAACAAGCTTCCCCGGGAGTCACTGTTCACAGGTGTTGTTAGCACTCATTGCTGGGGAAATTAAGCGCACTCTGAGGGACTGCGCTGGGACAGAACTCTTGGAAGCTTGGACCTGGTTTCCCCTCCACTTTGTCCCATGTGCCTTTTCCCTTTGCTTTTTTGGCTTGATATCTTTTCACTGTAAGAAATTTCGGCCATGAGTATGACTGCTTGCTGAGTTCTGTAAGTCGTCCTAGCAAGTTGCTGACCCTGACATCTCAGGGATGCCCAACACACGTATACCTCTCAACAAGTCATTTCATCTGTGTGCTTTGGTTTCCTCATCTGTGGAGTGGGAGGAATAATGGCATCCAACTGATAGGACTGTTGTGAGAATTAAATGAGTTAATACGTATAAAAAAATTAGAAAAATGCCTGGCTAATGGTAAACACTCAATAAATATTATGTTAATTCAAACATAAGTGTCTAAGAATGTACAGTTAGATAACACAGGAGCCAGAGTAAGAACCTGAATATCCCTGATTTTTTGGTCTTACTGTGAACATTGTACACTTGTCATGTTTCAAGCATTTAAGTTACTTGGGACCCTACATTTACATACATTCACCTAGCTGGAATAATTCAATTCTGTAAGCCATGAATTGGTTTATCTATAGAAAAAAAGGTGATTAGAAGTTCACCAGTTTGTTTTCTTGAACAGGCACATAAATATATATGACAAATTCAGTTAGAATATAATTGCAAGAATTTAATTGACTATGATCTGCTGAACATTTTTATTCCATACGGCTTTGTGCCACGGACTAAGCTCAGAGAGTCCTTTGAAAGGTTACACTTTTACAACAGTCTTCAATTTCTCTTACGAAGCATTGATGAAGCCTACTCTGTGCAAAGCTCTGTAAAGTTACCATGTTCCTGAGCAACGTCTTTTAGTGTTTCAGACAGTGACCATCACTGATCTGGCCACTTGGCAATAGGAACAACAGAGGAGCCACCCATCAGACACAGCTTCCTCCCGACTTCAGGAAATTCTAGACAGGACTTCTAGCTTATCACACACAGACACACACACACACACACACACACACAAACACACACACACACACACACACACACACACACAGTGGAGCAGTGAGCCTCATGAATCCTGATTGAGGTGCACAGGTGCTCCCCATAGTCTCTCTCTCAGGCCTTTCTCCCGGGGCCTCTCATCTTCTCGGACAAGACCAGGCACGTCACAGTCTACACGACCCTTCTTCTCACTTTTGTGTGTAAAACATCTGAGAGTGTTTACTCTCTGACTCCGCTCTCCTGGACACCCGTCTGTGACTGGGGGAGCAGACTAGCACAGCCTAACCAGATATAAAACTTACCCTCCAGGGAATCTCTGTGACTTCTGGTCATTTGTTCATGCCTCTCAAATAAGGAATCCTCATCTATGACAGTCCCTTTACTCTTGCTTCCCTCCTTCTCCTCCGCATGTTAGGCAAGTGGTTGGGTACACAGAACCTGGGTTCTGAAATCAGCCTGTGTGGGAGCCCTTCAGTTCTGATTACCGCCAGTAGGGAGTGCCCAGGAGGTGAGGAAAGAGGGTCGTCGTCAACCTGGGGACCACCTTGTTCACAGAACATAGTGGTTATTTTATCCTGAGAAGCAAGATGCCATTAAAGTTTGAGTTTAGAATATAGTGTTTTGACAGAAATAGACTCACAGACATAGAAAACAAACTGTGGTTACCAAGGGGGAAAAGGGGGGAGGGATAGATTAGGAGTTTAGAATTAATAGATACACACTACTATATATAAAAAAGACAAACAACTAGGACCTACTGTGTAGCACAGGGAACTATATTCAATATCTTGTAATGTCTTGTAATGAGCTGTAATGGAAAAGAAACTGAAAATATGTATGTATGTATGTATGTATACGTATAACTGAATCGCTTTACGATTGTACATCTGAAACTAACATTGTAAATTGATTACACTTCGATAAAAAATAAAAAAGACTCAGGTAGAGTGATGATAGGTTTCCAATGGGGGGAAAAATGTAATGTTTTGAGTAATGAATCAAAAACAGCTTCGTACTTGTCCTAGCGAGTCCTGATGATCCTTTAAAAACCTAAGTCTGAATGTGCCACATTTGTGCTCAAAGCCTTGCCATGGCTCCCATCTTGTTCTAAGTAAAAGCCAAAGGTGGCTTACAGCCCTGCATGACCTGCCCCCACTTTGCTTTCCGACCTCATCTCCATCCTGCCACTCTGCTGCAGCCCATGCTGTGCCTCAAACACACCAGGCATGCTCCTGCCTCACTGTTTGTTCTAACTGCTCACTCCTCCTGGATGTCTTTTCTCAGTACAAACATGGCAGCTCCTTCACTTTTCAAAGTCTCTGCTCAAGCCCTGACTCTTCTGATTCACTTCCCCCTGTTTTGTTTACTGAACAGATCTTATCACCCTGGGACATAATGTATTCTTACTTGATTATTTACTTCTGGTCACCCTTCCCCACTAGACCTTCAGACCCAGAAGGAGAGGGACTTCACCTGCTTTATTCATGGTTTAGTCCCCAGTACCTAGGTCTGTGCAGGGTTCATGACGGGTTCAGGAAGTTTTCCCTACATGAATGAATAAATGAGTGAGTAGTCAGACACTCACACAATTTAATCCCTGTGCCCAAGTGTCTTCTTAGTTGAAAATTGATGTCCAAGCATTTAGTATCTGAAATAGGAAGCAAGTCAATGAAAAGACTGGAGGAAAACAGACATTCTTTGAGAATGACTTTGCACATGGAAACTTAAATAGCTTTCAAAACAGAGTTGATAACTGAGAGTGTTAAAGGATCCTCAAATTACCACAATGGGTAAGTTGCAAATACAGAGAGATCTAGCTTTACATAGGTACCAGGTGCTAACGCCAGAAATTCTGAGTGCTCATTTTTTTTTTATTTCAGTTAAGGTAGTTCTCTCCTGGAAAGTCCAACTCACATTTTAGTTCGGGTCAAGGATTCATATAAGTAGCACAGATCTCAAATATTTTCTCCCAGTGTTCCCATATTTGTCAGATGAAGTTCCCCAATTTTTGTTTCAGAAATAGGATAAGCCATAACTGTAACATGAACATGACTTTGAGGATGGGTTTGGCGGGGCTTGGTGTTTGTTCTACGGGTTTTGACAAATGTATAATGACATGTATCCATCATCACGGTATCATACAGAGTAACTTTACTGACCTAAAAATCCTCTGTGCTCTGCCTGTTCATCCCTACCCCTACTCCCCCTCCTGGCCGTCACTGATCATTTTACTGTCTCTGTAGAGTTTTGCCTTTTCCAGAATGTCATACAGTGGGACTTGTACAGCACGTAGCCCTTTCAGATTGGCTTCTTTCACTTAATAATGTACATTTAAGGCTCCTCCATGTCTTTTCATGGCTTGATAACTCATTTCTTTTTAGCACTGAAGAATAGTCCATTGCCGCAGGGTGGGCGTGGGGGTGTAGGGTATAGCTCAGTGGTACAGCACGCATTTAGCATGCATGAGGTCATGAGTTCAATCCCCGGGACCTCCATTTAAATAAATAAATAAACAAATAAACAAACAAACAAACCTAATTACCTCCCCCCAAATTTTTAAAAAATAAATTAAAAAAGAGAATAGTCCATTGTCTTGATGTAGCACAGTTTATCTATTCATTCACCTATTGAAGGACATCTTGGTTCCTTCCAAATTTTGGCAATCATGAGCAAAGCAGCTATAAACATCCATGTGCAGGCTTTTGTGTGGACATAAATTTACAACTCGTTTGGGTAAATACCAAGGAGTGCCATTGCTGAGTTGTACAGAATGTCCCCGTTGTAAAGAAAAAAAAAGTGTCCTCCATCTTCCCAGGGCTGGGCATTTATCATCAAATTTAGATACATCTTCAAACTAATATATATACTATATATATAATTACAGGAGAGAGAAGTGAGAAATACCTCTCTCACTTTAAATATTTTTTCAATTTAGCCTTGTAGTAGTAATTATAGCTCATAGAATAATAATTTATAAATATCCTTATTTATATCCTTCCTTTTCTATGATAGCTTATCTCCATTGCTAAATCTTGAATTATCACTCCCAACCAAGCCATCAATACATCTTCTGGACCTGTATTTTAATATTCAGTGAGTCCTGAGGCAGTAACAATGCAGAAGTGAATTTGAGTCACCAGAAAAAGATTCCATTATACTTAATGTACTAATTAATAATATACACTTAATAATATACACTAAATAATATTTGCTGTGTCCTGATTTTTTGAAAATTAGTGTTCTGTGTTTGACATAATAAATTTTTATTAATCAGTATATTTAATAAGCCAAATACTGATTTTTCTACCATATTGGAAAATCATGTTAAATGCCTATAATGCATAAAAAGTTGAAGCAGACAACATTTTTATATCATCCACATTCTCTCAAGGAAAGAAGCTCAGGAATTTTCTAGATTGAAAGCAGAGTGCATCCGCAATGGTTGCTCCAGTTACAGACGCGGCCTGACGCCCGACTGTCTCCAGATGGCACCAGAGTACAGACGATGTCTACCAATTTGAACAGCAAGTTGAATCAAAATGAGTTTTTCTGACACAAATGGGTGATGCGTATAGTGATGTATATAGAGATGTAAATTGTGGCTTGTTCATTTCTGCATTGTTGTCACCATCTTCAACATTTTCATTTTCGGTATTGAATACTTTAACTCTTTCACCAAATGTTAAGAGTTTGTAAATTGTAAATTGTGATGTTTTCCTGACAGTAACTTCCATCAATATTGGCTATTCTCATACATAGGTCTTACAGTCCAAGCTGAAATACAGACTTCTTGAGGGCAGGTTCCCTTCCTCTTTGTGTATTTCCCCAGCTTCTAACTAGATACAGTAAGTGCCCAAGAAACTCCCGATTAACTTTACACTGATTCAGGGAGGAAGTAGCACAGTTTAAAACTGAAAAGCAGGGAGATTTGTGATTAGATGATAGCCACGTTAATACAGACGAGAAGTTCCTTAATGAATTTGAAATGTGTAGACGGAATTCTCTAATTAAAAATTCCTTTTTAAAATGCTATTGTATAGCAATAATGTCTCTCCAGCACTTCTAAGAGTCCACTTTCCAACTGATAGAAAAAATTCAGAGATTACGTACATCCCACGTTACGCCCCGACGACGCCTTGTGAAGGGAGGATTCACAATACTTAGATAAGAATGAATGAGGGAGTGATGAACAGTTAGAGAAAGTCTTCAATGTCAGTCTGAACTAGGAAGTTGTAAGTTCTTAAACACGTGGCCAAGCATCTTCCCTTAAAAGTTGTTGTATATACTGAGCTATTTATTTATAGCTCCAGAAATTCTTTCTTACATTACCTAATGTGGCTCTTTCTATTGATTATATTTACTTAAAACTTATACACTCTCTACTCTCAGGTGATTCGTGTTTTCTCAGAGGATCATATAATTCATGAGACTTTGGAAGAATTCAGGACTACTGCTTAAAGAATAATTTTTACTGTATCTTAAAGCGTATCATAAAACGTTTAGTTTAACAAAGTATGCAAACATGTAAATTACACTGTATATGAAACTGCATTTAAACATATTGTATTTGACCAAGTGCATTTAAAAGAATCCATGACATATTCCTTTATGCTGAGCATGTCCTCTTAACTCATCAGATCTTAAAAGGATGATTCCCTACTGGCCAGCTGGGGTGGGGAAGGGCGTGGAGTTAAAAAACTATGAGTAAGACTCGCATTAAGTTGAGCTTTTTCTATAGCAACTTCAGTTTATGCTTCACTCAGCAAATATGGATCCAGCTACCTTCAAATATTAAATATTTATCCTCCGGAATAGGACCTTAAGAAGCACTGGTGACCATGGTCATGCAGGTTTAAAAATGAATGAGTAAACTATCCCTGGAATTTGGGGTGGGGTGGGAACACAATAATGGAATGCCTTATACGTGAAATTCCATTGGGTGGGGCCGCTGGGAAGGCACTGATCGCTCCTGGAGAGAAATGCATCATAGTGAGAGAAATGAAGACGCTACAGAGCTTTTGTCTTCAAATATAGCAACAATACTCATTGGAGTTAGCTTTATCAAATGACTGAATAATAGAGTCAAATTCAGATGGAATTGTATAAAAGGGTCTATAGAATATATTCTCTAACCAACCTTTCTTCCTGTTTAATTTGGTATTTTAATATTATACAGTCTTTTATTACTGCTCTATAAAAATATCTACACATAAATCATATGAGATCCATAGTCTTGGTCCTGGGAAAAAAATCCTGTTACTAAGTCCCGCTCAGAATGAAGACAGCTCCACAGGGTTTTTCAAAACACACATCTCCCACAAATCATCCTGCTCCTCCCCAAGCAAGAATATTACAAACGACAGAAGAATAGTCTTGAAAATGCTGGGGAAAGACAGACACCCGCTGGTGGAGGGGATTGAACTTCTTAATTTGGAGTGATGAGTACACTGTGGGTATTTCCTCTAGAATATGTGGTTTTTGTTCAAGGCTCCGGGTCACTGAAAGCCTGATTAGTCAAAAAATAAAAAATAAAAAAAAGTACAATCTTAATCTGAGAGGTTTTTTTAATTAATCATTAGAATTCAAGTGCAAATACGGAAGTTTCCAGAGAGCACGAGAAACTTCAGTTTTCTTCCTTCTGTAGCCTCGTGCTGCTTTGTGACATCATTTTGAGGGTGCTTGTGACAGAAGCAAAAGACTGGTCCGCCTTAGACCTGTAGAGAGGGAATTGGGGCTGGAATCCTCGCTTTAAATAAGCCACAGTCTGTCTCCTGAGCTTAAGTACTAGCGAGAACAGGGGCCTACTTTTCCTCAGACTTTTCATTCCTCCCTCAACTCCCCTTGGCAGAGGAAGGAGTGATTAACTTCTCAAATTTTACTGCAAGTTAAATAACCTGCAAATCTTGTTCAAATACAGGTTTGGGTTCAGTTGAGCTGGGGTGGGGCCTGAGCTTCTGCATTTCTAACAAGCTCCCAGCTAATGCTAGTCCATGACCACATTTTGAGTAGAAAGGATTTAAGGCAGGAAATCTGTGACCTTTTACAGAATGCTCCTCCTCTCCCCTCTTCACTCCCACTGGGGAAAATCTCATCCTGCCCGACGCAGCACTGAAAAGCGTCCCTACTTGGGCTGTTCTGGATTGTGGGTTTGCTTCTTCAGCCATAAACTCTGAAGGCTGAACAGACATTTATAATACACTCTTCTAATCAAATAAAATTCACAGCAAAATGAGCTATCATTTCACAACGTATCATCAATAATCTCCTGCGTGGTAATTAGGCATAACTGCACAGCAGGCCACCTCATTGCCATAATTAATATTGCTTTTACACAAATCACATCTTTAGAATTTCCCTTCTCATTTGATCGTGTTCCTCACAATATGTAATCATGCTCTCACGCACCCAAAGATGTAAATTTAAACTGGAGTGTCAATGGTTTTGCGATGCCATTTTGTGTTTGGCATGAAACACAGTTTAGGAAAATAGAAAGGCATTTGAAAGGTAAATCATTAAAGAAGGAAGTCGAGTTAGCAAAAGTTACAATCACAACTCCCCAGATTCATAATCTTGTCTAGGCTGGCTTTCTCTTCCAGAGTCCACTGAACAACCAAGCTACATCCTTGATAAATGGCTTATTTGACACCTTCAGGAAGACAGGGAGTAAACAGGTTTTGACACCTGCTGCTGAAAGTAGGGAAGGGGTCAAGGGTTGAAAAAGGGTGCTGATGGAGAAACACCCAAATAAAAAGAAACTTTGTCCAAATATAATTTGTATCTTACCTGGATATGGAAGGTTGGGAGGAGAGAAAGCAGAAAAGTGGTGTCAGAAACCAAGCTTCTAGGTTCTGCCTAGACCTGCAGTGGATGGAGGCATGAAGGGATTCAAGCACATTCAAGTCACTGCCAGGAAAGATACTTTTAAGTAAAATCAAAAAAGCAAGAAAATGGTCATCTTTATTTTATTTGTAGTATTTTCTTCTCAAGATTCTATTTCAGCTGACCTGTTCCAGCCAGCAGATTAGAACGAGAAGAAATGAATGATTTATCGAGTTAAGGGCAGCAGAACATGCCACTTTGGCACATAGATTATTTTGAGCTAAAGACGATTGAGAAGAAGTAGATGCAAGAGAAGTTCTCAGCCCTCCTCCATTCACCTACAAGGGGGACATGAATTTGTGTCCCCGGTGTCCCCCAGCCCCTCTTTACCAGGAAGGACAGAAGTTAATCACCAGAGACAAATCTAGACCCTTATCAGCCCACAGACAGCACCACAGGAACGTACATAATAAACTGTAAGTGCCTTTATCTTCCATTAGGTCTCTGCAAAGTCAAAGACCAGGACCTCATGCTTGCTAAGCAGACACTCTACCACTGGGCTACACCCTCTCGCCCGCCCATTTAGCTGTCTTTTGTTAGTCTGCTTTGCAAGGCCCCAACTGGAGAACCTGACCAGAGTTTTTCTCCTCTATATAGCTGACTACAGAGAAATCAGACTCATGAAATTTAATCAGATAAGATATTCTTAGAGAAATTCAATGAAGACTGTCACACTATAAAACAATATGCTAAAATACAGCATGATAATGGCTCTAATTGAGTTTTCATTGTGTCATGGAGAACAGAAAAACTGGAAAAAAGGAAACAGGAACAAAAGCCCAGAAACCAGAAGAAATACAGTCCTAAGCTAGTGATCTTTTGATGGCAGGTACACAGAATAGAAAGGCCATGTTTCCCAGGGGGCCCATCTTGCAACCGGCTGGCTTATTCAGCTGGTTCTCAGCCCTTGTCTGTGCACTGATGAGGAGTGTGATAACATTTACAAGGCCCTGGAAACCATTCATTAGAGTTAAGATGTCATATTGGAAATTTCCCTCACTTCTGTAATTTAGTTATTGTCTAGATCTATTCTATTTATTGTCACGAAAACATTCCTTAGAAGTCTCTACTTAATTTTTTCCCCTGAATGGTATATTTTATTTTATTATTTTATTTTTTTAATTGAAGTATATTCAATTTACAAATATCATGTTAATTTCTGGTGTACAGCATAGTGATCAGTATGTATATTCCTTTTCATATTCTTTTTCATTAAGGGTATAACAAGATACTGAATATAGTTCCCTGTGCTATAAAGTAGTAACTTGTTTATCTATTTTGTATATAGTAGTTATCTACAAATCCCAAACACTCCATTTATCCCTCCACCCCCTTTTTCCCTCTGGTAACCATAAGTTTGTTTTCTACATCTCTGAACCATGTATTTTAATTCTTAAGTTTATAACTTTCCATTCTCCCTAATCACAATAAAGTTTTCAGATAAGAAAAACATTTTGAGAGGAATTTTCTGTTCAGTTATTCAGAGTGGAGTTTGAGCAACAACGTTCTGAGAGAAATCGAGTTAGAGCATCTGAAATAGTCTCCCACACAGCCCACCTCCCCAAAGAGCCCCAAGGTGTGTATGTTTAACTGGGGCTATTCAGCTGCCCCGTCACAGGAGGAAATCCTGACAGGACTCCCACCTTGGTCAGCATTGAGAACAGCCCTCCAGCATCCTCCTGCCTCATTGGGCAGAGACCAGTGATGCCCACTAGCTCTGAGCCTCTCTAAAGCCCCTGCACCACTTTTTGAAGAGAACAGCTCCTGCCTCTTCCAGCATCCTCTCTGTTCCTGGGATTTCCAGGTGCCCACAATGCACTGCAAGTTTGCTGAATCCAAGTTTCTCCAGCCAGACATGTACTCACATCACGGTGGTAGTTTCATTTGAGTTAATGCTGCAGAAGATGACTAAGGGGGCCTATGAGGAAGGAATTGGGCATTTTGTATCATGTCTTTTTGACGCAGGAAAGTCAGTCTACATTGTACTTCCACCTAGATAGGATGGCAGTGTGCTCAGAAATATAGATCAAGGAGATGGACCACCTGGGTTTGAACCACTTAAGTTCAGCCACTTACTGTGTAAAATTAGGAAATCTGCAAACCTCTCCCTATGTCTAGTGTCCTATCTACAAGTTGAGGTATATATATATATGTCATATATTATATTGTCTGATATGTGGCAGCTATAGTGAGACTACCCTGGAATTGGGTGGGGCTCACTTTACTCAAATCAGATTCAGCCAGGGGAGTCAGACCTCACAAATTACACAATTGTGCCTCCGAAAGAGGACTTACAACCTCAGGAGGGGGTAATTAAGGTGCCTAATTGCACAGCATTATTCAGAGGCTCCCCACCTCCTTCAGTGTGTTAGCATGCCTCTATAGACCAGCCCTAAAGGTATCCTGAAAGAGATCTGGCTAGGTTTTAGAGAAGTCAAGGTGTATGCAAAGAAACGCAATAACAACTAAAAATGAAACCACAACTCTCCTGTCTCTTCCATACTTCATTCAGGTTCCCTGGAGACAAGTCAGGGTACAAGCAGTAAGGAGGTAAACCCACAGGCAGAACTGGGGCAAAAGGAGAGACCCAGGCTACTACTTGGAAGGAAACTACAGGCCACAAGAAGAGCTGGCCTTTGACCAGTCGATCTTAAACTTGGCTGTCCACTGGAAACCTCTGGGGGTAGTTTTTAAAACTACTCACATGGTGGGGTGGTAAACCAGCTCTTAGGGGAGGATGGGAAGGGCTGGTTTGTGATTTGTGGTATTTACCAGTTGCTGTGGTAGAAATAGCACATGGTGGCCCATTTTAAGCCTCCCTGAACACAGAGTTGGGGAGGGAAGCCCGGCAGGGATGAGCCAGCCCCAGCACATTGCTGAAGGGACAGGGATCACTGAGGAGTCTCCTTTAAATGGTGAGGGGTGCAGCCTGAGCAGAGGACGTGGAAAACCAGCCCCAGGTGATCCTGGTGAGCAGCCATGTTTGAGAAGCCCTGACCCCGTCCAGGTAGCGCTCTCTCAGGCTGTTCCTGTCCGTACCTTTTCACCATCTGCTTAACAGCCATCAGGTCAGTACCTTCCTCTTAAAATGTTGTTGCCCCTTTTGGACAACGTGCTTTGGGGGAAGCTTCTCCTGCTGCTCTCCCACTCCAGGTTCCTCCCTGGGGGTGCGGTGGGGGTTGTCTCTAAGAGCAATTCAGTTATGCAAAAACATGTATTAAAACAATGTGTTCGAGGCACATGCTGGGCCCTCAGGAAACAAGGCTGAAAAACATGCTTCTTAATTCGAAGAGGCTTAGAGTCTGGAGGGGGAGGGAAAGGAGTCAGCCAGCAGTGTGAGGGGAGGAGGGCAGAGAAGGGCCACGGGTGCAGGCACTATTATGGGCTGACCTAGCACACTTCCCCAGACCCTTTGTAGCATCCAGTATCGTGACCGAAAACTAAGCACCTCTCCTCCTCCCGCTTCCTTGAAACTAGCAGTGGTAATAAGACAGTTCTCCTCACTGACAAAGACGTAAGCCAGAATCAACTGGGGGCTTCCAAAAAAGGCTTTTACTTTTTCTGTTAATATATATATATATATATATATATATTATATATGTATATAAAATTTGATATATTTATCTCCAAAGCTGGTACTGCCTTTTTGCTCACAGTCTGTCTTTTTTCTATCTGAAGCCCAAGGCAGCTGGCAGGAGCCGCTGCAATCATTTCATAACCATGAGGTAAAAGCCAAGAGAATTACAGATACACAAGCTCTAGCATCTGGTATTAAACAAACAACAGAAGCTTCCTTTATTTGTATACATGCCTGTAAGCCATGTTGTCTCTGACCAGCAGCTGAATGCAATTGAACTGCAAACCGATGCCGGTTCATACCCACACTGGAAGATGGGGGTGCTTCTTAGAGTCAGTAACAACGGAGCTAAATCTTAGCAGATGGGGCAAATTAGTACTGAGGGAAGAATGGGGAGAAAAGGGCCCCAAGCAGAACAGTAAGAGCTGATACCTACAGGGGCAAAAGCGCGTGGCACGTTTTGGCAAACCACAGACAGCAGGGGGTACATCTGAGGACTTGGAGGAGGTGAAGCTGGAGGGGCAGGCAAATGGAATGGCAGATCATGCAGCAGCCTTCATGGTGACTAAAGGAATTAAAAATTTATCCTAAAGACAAAGGTTGACTTTTGAAGATTTTTTAGACTGAGAAGGCCCATGATCAAATTTGTGTTTTTAAAAGATAATGTTGCCCTTTAATGCAGGATATTACTTCTAAATTTTATTCAACTCCTTAATTTAGCCTAGGGAAAAATCAGGAAAGTATCTAGATGTCACCAACAGGATATGGTAAAATAAAGTATGATGCCACCCTAAAACAGTATTTTTGCAACCATATTTTAGGGAATGCATTATTCACTAGTGACATAACAGCTAAAGAAAAGTGCACCATATATAACTGGACCACAAAAATCTCAGTATTTCAGGAAAACATACATGGAGAAAAAGACTAGAAAAAAGTTATAAAATAGTATTTATAGTTCTTGCTAGATAGTGAAAATACCACAGAGTTTTATTTTCTCTTATAATTTTCACTTTCCAAATTTTCTAAGCAAGCATTTTTATAATGGGGATGGGGAGAGAAATGTGACCTAAAATGTAAAACTGGCAGCTGGAGGGAGCCAGACTAGAAGCAGAAATCATGGTTTGACGGTATTTACTGTCCATTTGGTTTCTGAGTCTTTGTTCGTGGCAACCCAGTGTTGGAAAACAGGATTCTTGGAAATTCCCTGGACCTTTCTCCCCTTGCAACAGCCTCCTACAGTCCCCATTAAGATTTCTGCATTCTCTGGAATCCCATCCGGTCATCTGCCCTCTCCACACTCCTAAGTGATTTCGGCTTTCCCCACTGTATTGGGTGAGCCTCCATCCCATGCTCCTGGGGGCAAGAATTCACATAGTGTGTTTCATATCCCCAGGAAGGAAAATGTGATCACTTGTTTGTGTTGACAGAGTTTCTGCTCTGACCACTGCTTTTGTCAGATGCAACCCTGAACAGCCATGGCTCATACCATGAGACTCTTCATTACCCACGGATGGTCATCATATGGTAGACCAGCTTGGGCACCTTCTCAAGGGCAGTTCATCAGTGGGCTGGCATTTGGAAACTGAGCCACGCCCATCAGGTTCTTCCCCCAGAGACCAGCACTGGGACATACAGAGAGGAGCAGGCGGTTAACAGCAGGACTCAAGTTGCAGGGATGCACTGATGTAGCCGGGAAGGAAGTCTGTGGTCATGATCAGTCATGGCCAACCAACCATGAGAAAGCAGGAACTGTGAGCAGGCAGATTCAACGATGGAGGGAAAAGGGATGCAGAGTAGAGGGGAAAAGTGAGTCGTAGTGAGAGGTGAACAGAGAAAATCCCCAGAAAATCGCAGACCCGCCTAAAGGGAGGAGAGTCAGAGTTGAGGTTCCGACACTCCTGCTGTAGAGGCTCTTAGACGCTGCTGCCTTCACAGAGGCTGGCCTATCACCTGTCTCTCATCTTTTTCACTTTGGTTTATCTCCCTATGTTCCATGTGTTTCCTTATAATAATAAACCCTACTCCCTCATCTTCCTGATGTTACAAATGTCTCTGTTTCTTGAAATCAGAAGGGCTAAATTTGAATTGTGATTGATCCATTTACTTATTTATTGGATTGTGTGCCCACTCCCACTTTAAGTGCTTCATATATTCCACATACTAGATCCAAATTGTGCCAATACTCTTTGCACTAGGGACTAGAAGACATGATACAATACTTGCCCTTAATGATTACTCAGTGTTGACGCTCATGGTGGTGATAGAACATAAATATGAGAGGTACAGAGGATAGAATGAGTATGATTGAAGATGAGTATGATTGATGGGATGAGGGTGAGAGAAGGTATAAGAAAAAGGCAGGAAAGAAATTTTAAATCTATGTTTCTAGTCATTGTCACTGAGAGAATGACAGTGCTGTTCTCCAAAATAAGGAATTCTGGAATAAGGAACATTGAGTTTAAGGACATCCAGGTCTGGGTGTCCAATGTGCAGCTATGGAAAGAGATCATAACTTAAGTATGTATTTAGGAACAATAAATATTGCCAATAATGTTTGGTTCTATGGCTTTTGCAGTGAGAAGAAGGCTGAGAACAGAATTCTGGGCAATATTTAGGGGTAGGCAGAGAATGAGGTTTTAGAAAGGGGGTCACACAGGAGTGTTCCATTAGCAGGAGAACCAGGAGATTAATATGTCCTGGATGCTAAAGAGTAGTAGATTACTCAAGCAGGAAGACATAATCAGCAGTGCAAATGCCACAGAGAAAGATAAGGGCTGAAAAATGCCCATGATATGTGTAATATAGAAGTTCCTGGTGACCTAGATGAGAGCGCTTAGTGAGAGAATCACTAGCCCAGCCATGAGCTGAGAATCAAACAAGAAGCATGAGTTATTCACTCAGAAAGCTAGACTCTGCCAGGTAAGAGAGATGGAGGAACACCCCAAGAAGCCTATGTGAAGGGGATGTAGAGTCAGGGATTAATGGAACGCACTTCTGGAGCCCATCTGTCCATCGGTCTCCACCCTTTTTAACATAAGGTGGGAACGTTGCCTCTTGGATTCTGAGTGTTCACACAGAACCGCTCCTCTGTGTCTGGGGTCCCTCTCCATTTCTCCCAAGTCCATTGTGATCCCCTGCATGAGCTCCCGGATGCAGTCTCTTCCGCCCAGCCTCCACTTTCTACAAGACTAGAAGAGAACCACCCACTCTTCCGATGTGCGGTCTGTCTCCTAGGTCTTCCCAGTCGTTCCACATCTGACAACAAGGACCCATGTGCCAGTCTCTTCTAAAGGACTGGAGAAATGCAGTGGGGAGTATATGGTATAGGAGGAAACTAAAAGCTGTGCTCACAAGTGCAGTTTGAGAAGAAGGAAAGCAGGTGTGGCCAGGATTGCATGCATGCCCTCCAAGTCAGGTCCCCTCTGGGGTTCCCCACATCTGTTGGCCCCTATTCACACATCTCCCCAAACAAACCTTAATTCTTAAAGGACAGACTTATAAATGGGAATAAAACATATTGTTAACTCATAATTTTCAAGAATCCTCTCTGCATGGACTCAGTAAGACACAACGTTATAATCCCTTAGGTATACCAGAGAAATTTTGAGGTGAGTTACTTAAAAAGAACTCAAATGAACTTCGGTGAGATTCTCTTTAGTTTCTATACGGGGGAAAGGAAGCGAATGCTTAACGCCTAGCTTGGATCCTCTGCCAGGAGGGACAGGAAGGGAGAATGAATGCAGTCTGGTTCCTGAGTGAGTAGAAGGGGCGGGGCTCTGGGGCACAGGAGTGACTAGCTCACCTGGGATGAAAGGATGCAGGCGTAGACACATTGTAGATGTGGGACAGGACAAGACAGTTCCCATCGATGGTTTTGTTTGTTTGCTCAGTAAATTATAAACAACACCTTCTGCTAGCACTGAGAGTTGAGGAGGTGGGTACTACCCCTACTACTAATAGCAGATCCATGTAGTGGGTACCGGAGGTGGGCCAGGTCCCTTACACGCACTGTCTTGTTGAGCCCCCATCACAGCCTTCTGAGGTATGATTAACCCTTAAATATAAGTTTGTTAATAGAGGGCTTGTTCAGCATCTTAGCTATTTCCCAGCATTGCCAGAAAAAAGTGGGAAATGCTATATTGTGATAGTCCACTGAATACCTATATTCCTGTAACTTCACAGGAAAAGCTGTGCAAAGAGATGAGCATCTGAAGTAATCAATCGATAGGCAAACTTTGCAACCCCAGTCATTTTCCCAGCATTCCGCAGAGACCCTGGCTTCTAGGATGACAACCATATTAATGCCTGAGAAGTAATTGTAAAAGGCATCTTTAAATGATAGAACTTGTAAGGATCTTTATAGTTTGATCTTCTGGTTCCTGATCATGTGACCAGCTGGGGAGGAACTTGTACAAGGACTTCAGGAGCACTAAATTGTTGGAATTTATCAGACATCAGACATTTGGGGAAAGAAGAAATGTTAAGTCACACCTTCTGGGGTCTTGTCTTCAGACTACCACCTCGGAAGGCCTGGAATTCTGTTCACTTGAACGTATGTTCACGAGTGCCAGCAACATACCAGTGCTGCTGTGCTAGGCTTCAGGGCTTTCGTACAAAGATGATTCAAACGCGCTCAATGCCCATAAGAGTTTACAATTAGAGAAAGGAAAACACAAGCATAGATAATGGTTTTGTAGACGTTACGGTGGATACAGCCTTAGAATGGGCCTAAAAGGAAGAGTAGGATTTCACAAGGTAAAGGTGAAAAGGAAAGCCCAGCAGACCAAGTGACCGACAGGCATAGACGTCAGGGGCTCAGGGTATTCGAGGGGAGGCTCTGCAGCCCAGCATCTGGATGCAGCAGTGGTTTTCAGACTATGGTTCCTGGACTGTCAACTTCGGCATCACCTGGGAACTTGTTAGAAATGCAGATTCTCAGGTCTCAGTATAGAGTCACCATATGACCCAGCAATTCCACACCTCGATGTATATTCCGAGATCACTGAAAACAAAAACTTACACAGGAATGTTTGTTGCAGCATCATTCATAATAGGCAGTCAGTGGAAACAACCTAAATGTCTATCAGTTGATGAATGGATAAATAAAATGTGCTGAATCCATACAGTGAAATATTATTCAGCCACTGAAAGAACTGACATGCTGGCACATGTTACAACTGGATGGACTTTGAAAGCACTGTGCTAACTGAAAGAAGCCAGACAAAAAGGACAACAATATTATATGATTCCATTTATATGAAATGTCCAGAACAGGCAAATTTACAGAGATAGAAAATGGATTAGTGGTTTCCAGAGGCTGAGAAGGAGGCATGGGAAGTGGCTGCTAATGGGTTTCTTTTAGGGTGAGAATGTTCTAGAATTAGGCAATAGTAAGGGTTGCACAACCTTGTGAATATACTAAAAACCCACTGAATTGTGTACTTTAAAGGGGTGACTATCATGGTATGCGGATTATATCTCAAACAAAACAAAACAAAAAATTCTCAGGTCTCACTCCAGCCCTCCTGAATCAGAAACCCTGAGGGCAGGAGCCAGCCACCTGTGTTACAAGCAGCCGTCCAGGTGACCCTAAGGCACACACACATTTGAGAGCCACCTGGCTGGACAGGTGGAGTTCAGTCTGAGCTACATGTTATTCTCACCTGGGGAAATTTAAAAGGGATCTGTTTCCTAGACCCCAGGCCTAGAGATTCTGATTAACTGGGTCAGGGAATCAATGTTCTGTGAAAGCTACTCATGTGACTCTCCTGTGCATCAGTTGAGAGCCACTGGCCGGCACTAGCGGCAGGGGTAGGTGGATTCATAGTGATGGTGAAGGGATACTGGGGAGAGAGATTGGGGCCTCATTGTAGAGGGCCTTGAAAAACAGCCTCAAGGGAAGGAGATGATTAGATCTGCATGGTCAGGTCCTACTGGGAGCAGGTGAACTGGTATGTGAAGGCACTGAAGGCCATGAGATCAGCTGGAAACTTGGATAGGAAAGAGGAATCAAGGGTCAAGTGCAGGCTTGGGATGGGAGACTGAAAAGGAAGGAGTGAGAGAAACGTGGCAACAGAGAGACAGGATGTGAACTCTAATGAGGTGAAGGCTGGGGAAGGAGAGACGGGAGTCCAAGTTGTCCTCAGAGTTTTAGGTGTGGGTGACTGGATAAAGATAATGCATTAAATAAGTAAGGAAATCAAATGTTTCTGCTGGTGATGTTGGTGTAGAGGCATGAAAAGTGGAGGACAGTGGGGAATGGTCAGAAAACGAAGTTGAAGATAAAGATAAGGAGCAGATAATCCACGATGCACCCACTTCAAAAATAAAACAAGAGCTGCCACTCTCCGGGAGCAAATCTGTTTCAAAGACATTTTTCTAAAATTAGCTTTGCAAATACATCTAACCAATTATTGGATTTTATTAGTTACCTTTTGCTGCCATAAAAAATTACTTCAACATTAGTGGCTTAAAAGCAATGCAACTGTATTATCTTACAGTTCTGTGGGTCAGACCTCTGACATGGGTCTCACTGGGCTAAAATTTAGGTGTTGGCAGGGATGCACTCCAATCTGGCAGGTCTGAGAGAGAATCCATTTCCTTGCCTTTTCCCAGTTCTAAAAACTGCCCGTGTACCTTGGTTCTGGGGTCCCCCTCCCTCTGTTTTCAAAGCCAGCAATGGTGAGTTTAGTTTTTTCATGTTGTGTCATTCTAATTTCCTTTTCTGCCTCCCTCTTCCACTTTTAAGGACTCTTGTGATTCCATTGGACCCACCAGATAACCCAGGATAATCTCCCCTATTTTAAGGTAAGCCAGTTAACAACTGTGATTCCAACTACAGCCTTCATTCTCGTTTGCCGTGCGATGTTGTATATTCACATATTCTGACAATTAGGACACGGACATCTTTGGGGAACATCATTCCATTTATCTCAGAGCCACTTCATATTTTTAGACCCATCACCATACAAATTCAATTTCTGACTTCCAAGTCTGTCCTAGTATTTTATAATGTACATAGAAATTTGTTCCTTTTGACAGAGGTCTTGCTCTGTGGTATTGGAGCTAACTACCACACACCAGACAACAGTGGACTGTCAATATCTTATAGTTCCGCCTAGAAAAATAGTATTAACTTATGAGTGCAAAAATATGCAAATTGCAAAGGGTTTCTTTCTAAAAACAAAAGTCAAGAAGTTTCTTAATCATGTTCACCATTTTACTTCTTTTGTTGTCCTACTTAAGAGATTTGTTTTCAGTTGCTAGGGCTGCAGTGACAGAATACCACAGATGAGGGGGCTTAAACACCAGAAATTTATCTTCTCACAGCTCTGGAGGCTAGAGGTCTGAGGTCAAGGTGTTGATAGTTGGTTTCTTCCAAGGCCGTGGGGAAAGCTGTGCCCCAAGCCTCTCTCCTTGGCTGGTAGATGTCTGTCACATCTCTGTGTCTTCCCATCGTCTCCTCTCTGTATGTGTCTGTGTTCAAATTCCCTCTTATAAGGACACCAATTATTCGAGTAGGGCCTCCCCATTGACCTTGTTTTAGCTTAATTACCTCATTAAAGACCCTCTCTCTAAATACAGTTACATTCTGAGGGACTTGGGGGTTAGGATTTCAACATATGAATTTTTCAGGGAGACAAGTCAGCCCATAACATAATACGATAATTATGCTATCCCCTAATAGGATAAACCTTTTACAAAGTGAGTCTCAGGTGGCAACTCTGCTGGTTGGTGGTCTCAGAGCCTCTTTTGGGAAGGATTCTGAGGGCATATCTGGGCTCCATTGGAGAAAGCATAGGGATCAATGAGCAATGACTTTGGTGGAAACCGGCTGGTGCAGTGGCAAGCAGCACGCCACGGATTTGCAAACCCCCTCGTTGACTCAATTACCACGCAGAGGATGAGGGATTCTTTTGCTAAGAACAGAGCAGACTATGATCCAGGAGGAATAATGTTGGATGCTGATGCACTGAGCCATCAGCTACACTATAACCTAGCATTTACTGCCCTGCCTCTACTAGAAGTCTTGAATATCATCATTTGTATATGGTCCCAGACTCACCAGTGCCTAAGTGCTTAAGTAATAATTAGAGAAACTGCCTGAGGAATCCAAGTCATTGGCAAACCATTAATATGAATTATCCACTCATAAAGGGTGTCTTTTATTATAGAAAAAATGAATCATTAGAGAAGGTAGCCATAATATTATTTTGACTTACTACATACAGATGAGTTTGTGTATCATCCACAAAAAAAGAATTGATTAGACAGCTTTGGAGACCTGATATTGTTTTTGTTGAAAGTGACAAAACATCATTATTCAAGGATGAATGTGGGTTTTTTTAAGATTAACCTTATGAAAAAAAATTGATTGGGCTATAATCCTCAGAATCATTTAAAGTGTTTTTGTATTAAGAAAACAATGCCATGAAAACCATGGCTTTGAACTAGCCATTTACAAGGCAGACCACCTGTGACTGGCATTTCTGAGGGTGAGTCTATACTTGAATTTAAGAAAATTTGGATCAGAGCCTTGTTTCAATTATCTCAATCCTACATCTCTACTCTCATGTAACCAACCAATCAGGCTGACAACGTGGTGTACAGACAGGAAAATCTGTTCCGAAAGAGATGGCTGAGGGAGAGGGGCTGAGGCGTGCTGGTATTCTGTAAATACAGTCAGTTCTATTGGGATTACTGATGTTTCAAGACTTGCATCAACAAACACCCACAGATCTTACAAGATAAACCAGAATGCGTGCTGGATGTACTCAACACCTTGTTTATTTTTACCACAAAAGTTACTCTTTGCTGTGAAGTATGGAGTGGGACCAAGTGGCTTCCTGCCATTCAGCTTAATCTCATGGGGATGGTGTCTTGTGAGGCTGGCACACAAGACAGCCAGTGTGACATTACCAGGTCTGCAGACTTCAAAGCCTCCCTCTCAGGGTGACCTGACAACAGTAGAACCAGGATGTACAAGGGTGACCGAGGAGCAGCCCAAGTTGTCATTCCTTTCCGTTCCCAAGCAAATGAGGAGAAATCGCCTTGTAGTTCTCATTCTAGTTTTAAGATCACAAGTATTATGTGAATATGAATCATTACAAAAAGTCTGAACGTATCAATCATTTTAAAAACATTAATACAAAATTATAAAAAACATAAATATAAAAAATGTTCTCTTTGTGGGGAGGGTATAGCTCAGTGGTAGAGCACATGCTGAGCACACATGAGGTCCTGGGTTCACTATCTGATACCTCCATTAAAAACATAAATAAACCTAATTACCTCCCCCCCAAAAAATAAAAAAGTAAGAAAAAGTTCTCTTAATGAACTTTCCTAATTCTATTCTCCTTTATAGACTTAATCATTGCTTCCAGTGGTGTGAATATTCTTCCAAATCTATATCTCTATATAATTATAGCCAATCTATATACACAGATATATGTGGATATGAAGATGTAGATAGATCTATATTTATGTCTAATTATACAGCATTTTACCTGTTAGTCAGCAGCTTGCTTATTTTTCACTTAGCATTTTGACTTGGAGATTTACCATAGATGTACCTCTTCTTCAAAATTGCTCAGTAGTATGCGAATAAAATATTTTACTTGATCATTTTGCTATTGCTTGTCATATAGACAGTTGCCAATTCTCTGATCCTGGAAGCGCTGCTGTGTATAAACTTCCTTTTCTATGTCTTATTCTGACAAGTGAAAGTTTTCTCTAATCAGGAAATAGCACATGTTAGAAAGTATATTCTATCTTTGTTTTAGTAAATACTGACAAATTGGCCCCCCCAAATCCTGTTTCTATTAGATTACCACTAGCAGTATGTGAGAGAGCCTTTTGCCCATACAGTTTCTCAACATTTCATAGTGCCGATCTGTTTAGTAGTTTTCATTTATGGCCCCAAATGCTATATCACTGTTATTGCATTTGTATTTCCCTCATCTAGTGTTTGTATACCTGCTAATATAAAACAGAAACATCCTTGTGTGTGTTAGAGAAAGAGAGACAGAGACAGAGAGAGGGAGAGGGAGGAGGGCGGGAGGGAGGGAGAGCACATGAGGTTTGGTGGCCAGGTCTGGAAGTGGTACCTTACCTTTCTTCATCTATATTTCCTTGGGCAGAATTCAGTTGCAAAGCCCCACTAACTATAAGGGGGATGGGTTAGAAACACAAATATTGGTGAGTAACAACTCTCTATGCCACAAGGTCACTGTCAAGACACGTAAAAAACTCTCCTCAGCTTTTCCCAGGCGGCTAAGCAGTACTAAAACCACAGGAAACAAAAGATGCTTAGAGGTTCGGTTTAGTTACCACCAGCATCCCGCAATTTTAGATATCAGGGAAAAAATTCAGGGATACTGAGGATTAAAAAGTTGATTAGTGGTAGAGCTGGAACGGTAATCCAGGTCCCTTGATTCCTAGCTCAGTGTTCTTCCCAATACCATGTGTCTTCACAAAAATTACAGTATCGGCACCTGGTGTAAAGGTTTGATTTAACATGGTGTAACTCTGGAAGGCAAAATGAGAACCAAGGGGTCAAAGTGAAAGAGAAATGGTTTCTGCTCAGTCTATAATACATAGCCGGCCCAAGAGCAGATGAGCTGCCTAGTGAAATAATGAATTCACCATTAATGGAGTGTGAGGTGAACACTCCATGGCTAGTTTTGGGATGCTGCTGAAGTCACACTTTTTAGCAGGTAAACTCAGAGGTTCTTTTCAACTGTAAAAAAACTATAATAAAAATATTGTCTCTTCTCATTTTTCTTTTGAGGTCTGAAATGTAACTATTTTATGGCTATCTTTGAAGGAAAATGTTCAACCTAACCTATATTAAAAAAAAACAACACTTTCAAAAAAATCTTGAAATGTTTAAATGCAGTAGAAGAATGTTAAGTAAGAAGCAAGAGGTATCTCAACTTTTTAAAGCGTGTCTTGTCAATAAAATGGGGGAAACAATGTTGTCTTCCTCACAAGGTTGATATGAGAGAGAGAATAGTATAAAACAAGTGTTTTGCAAAATAAAAAAATACAAATATTACTTATCTATTATATCATTGTAACTTCTGAATTATTACAGTTTTAGGTACTTCCTGCTGAGAATGGCACGATACAAAATATTTATTTGCTTCAGTAGACAACTATAATCTGTTTATTGCCTTTCTATTTATTGGTGTAGAAACAAATAGAAGCAAAGCTAAGGCCATATGCAATAGCTTGACCCTTAAGAATGACTAAAAGAAAGTTATTATTAGAAAATACAATTGAACTTTATGCTTGGAAACAATAAAATAGAGAAAAGCTATTTATCTTACAATTACTCATGTTGTTTACTAAAACCTACAAAGCCAAATTTCAGGAATATGATCTCTTGGAAGTTAGTGGACAGAAAAGCACACCAGTGTACTGAACACCCACATTGTATCAGTCACTGAACTAGGTGTCAGGGGCATAAAGGTGTGAGAGGCAGTCCTTGAACAGGAGGAAGACACACCATCTTCATCTAATCTGTTGGGCCAGCTTGTCTGAGGGTCTATCAACCCCATTCCTGCTCCCTCTGATGTTCCCTGTATCCCAGCATCTGGAAGCTTGAAAACTACATCTACAGTCTCTCTTGCCAAGGTTCTGTTTTGCTTCTGCCACTGAGCGGAACCATGTGAGATCTGGGAGGCAGGAGAGGAAGAGGAAGAGGAAGAGGCATTATTGCTCCAGCAGCAGTGCTCAGGCATGGCTGGGACAGAGGACAGATATACGAAGTTTTGCAGCTTCTCCATAAGTCCTCCTTCACATCATCCACTTTGGGGCGGTAGGTTCCTGAGATAATCAGTGGTGATTGTCGACAATTCCTGATTTCCTGAAAGCTAGCAGTGGCTGGGATCCTCCAACCAATCATGCTGTTTTCTTGGAATTGAATTTCCTGTGTTAAATATCCCTTCTGACTTGAAATATCTTGAGTGGTTTTTGTTTCCTTGACTGATACACGTTGTAGATGATAAGACAGAAGTATGTATAGGTGCTCTGGGATTATAGCTTTTTGTTGTCAAAAATGGCTTAAGGTAAGGATATATGTAAATGCCTGGGTAATGGAAAAATTGCTTGACTTGGAAGGTGTCAGGAGCTCAGCTGAGCTGGGAGAGAGAACTGAGCTGCCAGATGTGGGAGTAGTCAATTGAAGCAACAAGCCACAAAGAATCAAGGGAGGCATGAAAGGGTTAAGTCTTTAATCAGTACCTGTGATAGTGCAACAAAAGTCTAAAACGGGAGCGAGTGCTGACTCTGCCTGTCCCATCTTCCCCCATGGAGAGGTGTGCTGGTTAAGGATAAAGAGGATAAGCACAGATGTGGGGGACCTCTCTCTATTGAGGGGACTCATAACAAAATGCTGTAGTAGTTTAATGGGCCCTGGGATCAGGGGGATAGGGAGAGGGCTAGAGGCAGAAAAGTAATAGGTACTGAGAGTTGGAAAAAAGTGTCTTCAAGGTTTCCCCTTTCTTCTCCCATAAGGAAGTTTTAGCAGAGGCATCTGAAGAGGACCTCTGTCCAAGGCCTCAGATAGAAAGGCCCAGGAATGAAGGTGCTCGGGCTAGGAATGCAAATATCTAAAGAGCATGACCATCCAGAGGGACCTGAGTCCTTCACTGCACCTCCTTTCTGAGACTGCAGAGCACTGGCTGGGCTCCAGTTCTGGTGCAGGGAAGGCAGCTTTCCTGGTGAGACCTGCTGGGGGCAGCATTTGTAACTACCTTTGTAGTTGGTCAGACCTAAAAAATTACACATAGTTTTTCATCAGGCATTGTACTCCTCAGAAGGGCTTCAGAAGGCCCAAGATTGGAAGCTTAGCAAAAAGATATACAGATGAACCAATGTGAGTGGATGCAAACCACAAGGATCTTTGCATCTCATGTAGATGCCCAACAGAGAGCAGCCACTGCAGAGTGACACTTAACCACCAAGAGGAAAAGATGACTTCTGTAGATATCAGCCAACCTCTCTCCTAGGCCACCCTTATGTTTGCAAAATGGGCCCATGAGTGGTGACTCTACACTGGCCCAACACTTGTGCTCCCTCATACAAAGCTTGATCCAGCTGTGGCTACTGGTGAATGCCTACCCTTCTGGCAGCAGTAATGGATGCTGAACCCTCAATTTAGAACCATTCCTTAAAGAGGCCATAAAGTGACTTGGTAGCAAGTTGATAACATCTGTCCCTTTACCTTGGAGGAGGTAAGGAGTTGGCCTTGTTCAGAGAAGCAACCTGCCACAGGCCGTGAGCATCCCTGCACCTTCTTTCTGAGTATGTTGAGAATGCAAACCCCCATCGCTCTTACCCAGGCCTTTCCTCAGGGTTCTGTTTGCAGCAAACAATCTTGAGGGATGAGGTAATGTTTCCCCCACAGGACAAAGAGAAGGCTTGTGCACTGCTTGCTATAAAATAATAGGTTCCCCAAGCTGAGTATTCCTCAACTGTGGCGCAAATCTACTGATCCGTCTGGGCCGTCCATCACACCTCTGTGAGATTTGGCAGCAGGAGGAATTGCTGTACATCATGCTGTTTATTGAGAGTAAAAAGTCTTTGTCTCTGATCTGAGAGTCTTGTGTCTTCTGCCAGCATCCATAAAGTAGCAGCAGGTTAACTTATGAGCTTAAAAGTAAGGGTAAAACAAATCCCACATCTCACAGTTCTTAGCAGAATCGATACCAATTCCAGATAAGCATTTGCCTTCTCTGCTTTCAGTATGTCCACAGTACCATGAACCAAAGTTTACAGAATATCTGAACTGGGTACCCTGTACAACATTGCCTTAGATCAAGGAACTTTTTTTTTTAACAGTAAGGGAGGCATAAAAATAAAGGCACATGAACACAGTATTCACTGTTCTTATCATGTGCCCCATCATTCAGAGGCATTTGGATAAACAAAATGACAAGTTGTTAAAGATTCGGTTAAGAAGCCAGCTGAAGGTCAAACCCCCATGGTTTGGGGATACTTTCTTCTAGAATTTTGGTATAGAGTGCTACATTCCTGATAGCTAGAATACATGGGTCCTGAAACCCAGTCATACAAATAGAACTGGACCTTCTCACCATCTCTCCCAGTATCCCACTTGTACAATCTATGCTTCCTTTCCTTGAAAACTTTGACTCTGTTAGAAGTTTTAGTTCTTTGGGAGAAACCATCATCCAGAGACTACAATAAAGTTTCCACTGAACTCGGAGCTGTAACCACCATCAAATCATCTAGCAGTGGACCAGCAGCCACATGAAGGAACTATACTACCATGGAAGCAACTGACCATGATTAACATGAAGTTCTGGGATTTCTTCTACACAATTGGTCAGAGAAGAGTATTTTTAGAAATAGGTGATATACTTGGGCATCTCTTCGTGACTCCATGCCCAGTGAGAATGAGAAATAGACAATTGCAGCCATTAAAGCTCAAATAAAAGCAAGGTAACAACTTGACAATAAAAATCTGGGTCAACAATTGGGCAAAGCATCAAGGTCAGTTCAGTGATGGTTGAGTAAAACGGAATTCTAGATACAATAGCCAAGACATGGAAACAACCTAAATGTCCACCAACAGATGACTGGATAAAGAAGTTATGGTATATTTATACAATGGAATACTACTCAGCCATAAAAAATAATAAAATAATGCCATTTGCAGCAACATGGATGGACCTGGAGATTGTCATTCTAAGTAAACCCGAAAGAGAAAGAAAAATACCATATATCACTCTTATGTGGAATCTTAAAAAAAAAAAAGACACAAATGAACTTATTTACAAAACAGGAACAGACTCACAGACATAGAAAAACATATGGTTACCAGCGGGGAAAGGAGGTGGGAAGGGATAGATTGCGAGTTCTAAACTTGCAGATACTAACTACTATATATAAAATAGATAAAAAACAAATTTCTACTGTATAGTACAAGGAACCGTATTCAATATCTTATAGTAACCTATAATGAAAATATGAAAACAAATATATGTATGTATATGTATGACTGAAACATTATGCTGTACACCAGAAATTGACATAACATGGTAAATTGAGTATACTTCAATTTAAAAAAAGGAAATTCTAAAATGAACGGTGCAGCAAGAAGATAATGAAAATTAATTATGTCCATTGGATTCACTACTATGACTTGTTTCACTAATCCTCTTGCTTCAGTCTTTTCAGAGATGTAACTGCCTATTACCTTGAAACAGACTCTCTGACTGATTGAACTTACACTTTCTCTCTGGAAGAATACGTGAGAAAATCTTGTTCTCACAGAAATTGAGGCTCCACATTTTAGTTATGGCTGCTGGACCCACAGAGAGCACAACTGAATCTGAGTGGTACATGGTGTGCACTGTATCAAACACTTCTTAGGCACCACATCAGATCCTTCTGGCCTCACCTGCCTCTGAGGTCTCTGGACACATCTTCCACATCTCCACATGTGCCCTGAACAACCTCAAGCAGCCACTACCCAGTAGCACTTGTCTCAGGCTGGTGCCGTATACTTTTTGCCCCCTCCCCTGGCTTTCCTATTGATGCTGAGGAATCAAGCCCCAAGAGAACTTCTCAGGGCTCATGCAACCACCAGAAATTGAGGAGAAGTAATGTCCTATGGGACCAATGTATAAACAATGGGAAAGGGAGATGAGTGAATAAAGTTTTCTCCATCCGCCTCTCACTACTCCCCCCCCAACAATCCACACTGACAATGCCACTTACTCAAGGGGAAATCTCAGATCACCTCCCTCCACCCTGTCGTCATCAAATGCAGCTACAGTGGTTTGTCTCTGTCTTTGAGCCCCAAATAATTATGATAATTACACCAGAGCACAATGGTACTCAACAGACTCCAGTATTCCCCATACACCAAAGCCCCCCATGCACAGTAGCCTCAACCAAAAGAACTTAGTGTTCAAGTTCTTTCCAGTTATAGGGAGCGTCCAGTAGACTCTCCCCCAAAAAGGCAATGTAAATCTTCCCCGCGTCTCCTGCACTGTGGGTAGCAAACAGGATTCGGATTCCTCCTGCCCTGGCTTTGCTTGATCTTATTTCAGGTTTTCACATGGTAGACTTGGTGCTGGTGGTTAGACAGGGATCCTCAGCCAGTGCCCCAGGCTCTCTAAGCCACCAGACAGGTAAAGCCTGTAGCTTGCTGAGAGGTGCCTCCCAGGACTGGGGAGAGTGACCCAATCCCATGCAGTGGGTCCCGCCTATCAAATGACGCCACGGGTCCCACTCCCTAGGGGCCACTCCTTGTTTCATCTGGAACGAGTGCCAGGCACTTCACCTCCTCCTAATTTATTTCACGTGGACCGTGTGAGCGCAGTTATGCTTCGGAGGGATGAGATATGATCATAACTTAATTATTTTTTATTTTGAACAAAGCACTAAAGGCATCAGAAGGACGTGCCAAGGTTGCCAGTGACCAGCTGCCAGCCCAGGGTCCAATAGAAATGTCAGTTTTAAGGCTTGCTCCCCGAAAGTCTAGTGGTAACAGTGATTCTCAGGCTAGTGAAATTTCAAACACAAAACAAAACTTGAGAGGATGGCAGGCTTTTTTGTCGCGTATAGGTGTTACAAACAAATAAGAGATCCTACTATTTATTCCCACCATTGTTTCTCAAATGAAAGGACATTTTAACATCTAAAGATGGGAAGAACACGATTCAAATAAACGAGAGCCTTTGACTAAATTAACATCAAGAAAACAAAAATCACTGCCTTGTTCTTTCCTCATTTTACTCCAGATCAATATCAGTTGGTCCGACTAGAGCTGCAGGAGTCCACGGTCAGACCTCGTGAGACAGCCATTCTTCTGCGGTGTAACTAACTCAGCAGAGAATCTGCACAGAGCTTCTGTGCAGTGGCAGGCAACCTGGTGGGGACCAGGATGTTACTAGCTTCTCCGTGGCCTGTACTGGAGACCTGATCCAGCCCTCTGACCATGAGTAATGAGAAGCCATCTTTCCATTAGGATGGAGATGGTAGTCACACGAAATCTAAATGCAGTTGTGCTGTATAAACGGTACCACCAGCTTGAGATACAGAGCATTTTCTGTGGCTACTCCAAGTAAGATGGATTCTTTTGTATTCTCCCTTAAGCAATCTATTATTTAAAATCTGTAATACAATGTTGCAAGAAGAAAAATATAATGGAAGTATTACCTTATGGCAATGTATTTTTAATAACATAAACTATCAAATTACTAAGAAACCTCAATATCAAAGGAAATTGTTTCCCTCTGTAATTTCTGCCATCATTAGGCAATAATATACTTATTCTAGAGGACACTTCTGAGACCATTTTTCTGTTCTTTCTATAATATCTTGAGAGTGTTTTTCTTAGCTGAGCTGTTTGTTTCCATCTAAATTTTGTACCTGATTGTCCTGCAGTCTTTTCACTCACTAACACACACCACAGAAAAAGTAGATTTTGAGAGTAGCCCTTTCTGTAAATTTCATCCTGAAGGAAGAAAGACAAAGCTAGAAAGTGTTCCTAGAACCTGATTCTGTATTTAGTCTGATACTTGTGAAACCATTAGAATGCAAGTCCTGCTTCTGGTGCCCTGGTTTTGAATTCCTGAATGATGGGGACATACTATGAAGCAAGACTGGGCAGGTTCACACACAGACCATTTGCCACTAGGAACAGAAAGTTCCCAGAGAAGGAAGATGCTATTGGGAAAGCTAGCTAAGAGCTGGGCTATGTTGAGAAAGGGGGGGGGGGAAGGAGTCTCTGAGCAACTATCTAAAATGTGCCATTCTGTAAGCTCCCTAGGTGTTGGGCGGTTCTAAGACCAGAGAACAGAGGAGCTAAAGCAGCACATTCTGTGAGAAAGAGAAAAAAATTCTGCCTGCTTCTCTGTAGGCGTAGCAAGGGCTGGAGACAGGATTTTGCAATGCTGTGCCAGGACCTGAGGCCACATTCAGGTGACATGAAGAGCAACCATTTCCAGGATAGAAACTTTTTGTGTATTTGAGACTCTGATTTGAGTAACCACGAGCAAACCACATCCTTAGGATTTCTTCTCATTTCTGCTTGCTGAGCTGTCCGACTCAGAGTGAACTAAAATGAAAGGTAGCTGAATGAAGTTCTCAGGAGGAAAGAAGTTTCAGTATGAAATTGTTCCTCTAAGGCATCTGTGGCCGTGACCCTGTCGGGGGAGAGGGCCTCCTCCAGGCAGCTGGCCGTACCTGGCTTCCCAGCAGCCCTGCCTCTCAGACACACATCATTTCAGAACCCTCCACAGCCTCTCTTCTTCACTGGACCTTTCCATGTGGCTGTTTTTTCTGTTTCACTCACTCTTTTCTTGCCCAGAATGTTGGATCCATAAATTTTTTTAAAACCATCCTACGATCATGGTTTTTGATGGAAACCTTGAAATAGGCTGAGCTCGTAAAAGAACCAGAAGCATCAGGAGGAGGATGAAGAACTGTGACGTCGAGGACAGCCCTGGAGCAAAGTCCAACTGCACTGGAAAATCATTTTCCAAACTTGCACAAAGTGACTCCCTCAAGCTTGGCGTGCTTGCATCTTTCAAGGGGCAATTTACAAAGAGACAAGCTTTGATTTTTTTTTTTTTTTTGAAGGACAAGTGTGGCCCCCAAATTAGTATCCTAACACAAATACCAATTTAATTCTGAGTCTAAAATAACTCAGCCATGTCACAGTCGCCTTAGAAGAACAGACACCATTCCAGAAATGTGTACTGAACGAGGCTCTTCTACGGAAGGGCCAGTGAATGTCCTTGGAGGCGTGCTGGGGGACGCGGGCACCCTGGGCCCTCCAGGTCCTCCCAGGGCGAGAAGTCACTGATGAGCCTGTCTGAGCCACAGCTCCTGGCATGGCCACTCTCTGCAAGTGTTTTCAGGAACTTCAAAACTGGCTATTAGGTCCCCCACACCCAGGCGACTTGAATCCAGCTTGGGCAAAAGAGTAACAAAGAGGAGAAGATACATAAAGGAAACAGCTGTGCCCCCATCATACCTGACTCTGCCCAAGCACAGTGACCTCAGTATTATCTGGGGAAGAGCTGGATACTACCCTTGGCGTGGCCTGCCCTCTGTGAGCATGGTCTGAGATCCACAAAAACACAAAGGGGTGAACAGCTGCCTCTCTCTTTCTATCCCCCCATTCACAAATCCCCCTCAGGTCCTGAGTGAATCGGAGTCAGAGAGCTCCTGGGTTGGTCCATGTACATGATAAGATTGTAGCAGCCATGAGCAGACAGCGCAAAGTATCCCGGGTGGGGAGAGGCGCTCAGATTTTGGGAACCAGAGAAGCTCCCCTGACAACAGAGACTAGAACTGTGTGGGCACTGAGGCTGCATCGTCCACTGGGGAACTGTCACCAGGGACTCTCAGCCAGCGATGATTTTTACCCCCAGAGGACAAGTGACAATGTCTGGAGATGTTTTTGATTGTCACAGCTGGAAGGATGCTCCTGGAATCTAGTGGGTAGAGGCCTGGGATGCTGTTCAACATCCTACAACACACAGGACAGCCCCCTTCAACAGATAATTATCTGATACAAAAATGTCAATAATGCGGAGCTTGAGACGTCCTGCTCCACAGTATGTCACCAACCCTACACTGAGGGAAAAGGAGGGGGAGTGACCATGAAGTGACCACCAGCTCTCAGGAAAGCGGAACATCTTTCCCAGGTTTGCTCTAAGGACGTTTGTCGGGGGCATCAGTGCTTCCAGCAGGAGGGAAGCAGTCGTGCTGGCTCAGGTCGGTCTTGGCTGAGGCCTTTGGATCAGGCTTACTGTTTACTAAGCCTACAATCAGTTACAATCCTTGCAATTGAGTATACCGAAAAAAAAAAAAAAAAAAAGATGAAAAGGAATTCTTGCAGCTCCTCTAGAGAACAGTTCTGAAAATCCCAATTTTTGTTTCAGAGTCCATAGAAAAAGATGACATCACAGGGCGGGGGGTTTTGTCTGTTTATCAACCCGTACAACCCAAGATCCTAGAGCAATATTTGGCACATGGGAGATATTCAAAATATATTTGTTCAGTGAATAACAGCCTCAGATCAACCCAGAATCCTCCTCGGGCCTCCTCCTCACTGGAGAAATAATAGCTGACATTCATTTGCTGTTTATTAAGTGCCGAGAACTGTTCTAAAAGCTTATAATATCCAAATTAATTGATGAACCCTCACAACCACTTTATGAAGTCACCACTATTAGTATCCTGTTTTGTGGCTGAGAACAATGAAGCACAGAAAAGTTAAGTGACTTGTACACGGTCACACAGCTCGTCCGTAATAGAAATGGGATTCAAGCCCACACAGTCTGGCCTCAGAGCCTGGCGGCTTCCATGTAGGCAGTACCATTTTCCCACGGAAGTCCATGTGCATGGATCCAACACTGCTGTGTCTCAGCCAGCACCAGTGAGAAACAGCCCTACACTCAGAAAATCAGATGGTACCTCGTGGCCTAGAATTAAGCCCTGCAATTATGATAAAGATGCAAGTCCAGAAAAAGAAAGAGTTGAAACACCCTCAACTTCTGGAAGACCAAGAGGAGTCCTTGAGGCTGGGAGGTGACAGATGAGTAGGTAAGGAGAAGACAGCAGTGACTCGCCGGGCTCTCAACCCAGCTTCCTGCACCGTCTTCCTTCATTGTCCGCAGTCTCCTCTCACTCAGTGCCCAGCCCATGAACTCAGCTGTACCTTTGAACCACATCAGACAGAACTGGGGCAGGGGGTCCCACTTCAAGCCGCTCAGCCACTTAGATGTCAGCCTTAATATCAGGTTTCTCCTGACTCTGTGCTCCAAGTAACCCCTGACTGCCTCTCAGTTCATCTATGCCAGTAACCTTCTTAGCTTCTGCCAATCCCTTCTCTCCCTCCTAGGATGAGAGCTTTGATCTTGAAACCCCTTTTTCAGTTATATCCTCTTGGCTTCTGTCAGACCATCCTACTGACCACATCTCCATAGATTGTCTTCACTCAGCAACTACATCCCCACGCTCTGCTCCCTGCCGGCACTCTGACCTGCCTGGCTAGACCTCCCTGACGCCATCACCCGCCTGGTCTGCCGCCTGGCATTAATTCCATCCTTTCCACATACCTGCTCCACCTGCCTGGTGCACTGCTTGTCGCTGTGTTTGCCCCAAGCCTCTGCCCTGCCCTCCTGGGATGGGTGTGCCCAGTGTCCAGGTTCTCTTTTCTGGTCTGTCTAGGGCAGCCACCTCCTCCTAAGAGCTGACATCTCAGCTACGATGCTGCTTAGAGCGAAAGCTTGACTCATGCTGAGATCAGCAAAACAGCACCTCCATCCTCCACCCTGCATAGAGCTGTGTCACTGCCTCTGTGAAGGTTTTCCTAAATTCCCCAGGACAAGTTGACCATCTTCCTTGGTGAACCTGGGGTTCCCTGGATAGGTCTCTGTGAAGACACTTGTCACTATAGTGACATTTATTTTTAATATATGCAACAGGGTAGAGAGTATTCTCTTCCTTGGCAGCAGGCATCAGACTTCTTTTAGGTCAGGGACCATTTTTGTTGGGCAAATCTTCTTAAGATCAGTTGAGTTTTGTGAGTTCCTGCAAGAAATGTCACCTGGTACTAAGATCTCAGAGAAAAGGTAAAGATCACATGAGATGAGGAGAGATATCTGTTTGATCCTCAGAGCGAGTGGAGAGAATAAAGGAAGGAGAAACATATGGGCAAGGAAAGAAAAAACGGGACCATCAAGATACAAAAATCCTCACACTCTAGGACGAGACCCTTTCCCCTGGAAAAGCCAACCAGCCTTATAAGAAATAGATCATTGGTAGAAAACAGAAATGAGTTGGGATTTGGCATCTGGTTATTTGAAAGGAATGAGAAGCAACACATGTGGACACAGACCCAGAGACAAAGGAACCATGAGATTACAGACCCTTTGGAATTAGTTGTATATATAGACGTATATTTTTATATCTGTATGTATTGATATATATTGAGATAGATGGAAGGAAGGAAGGAGTGAGTGAGTTAATTATCTCTTGGGGAGGCTTGAATCTTCGCAGCCATGAAGTGGAGGGCCAGACACTTCCACCGAGATGTCAGAGATGCGTGGAGAGTACGGGGTAGGCAGCTGACATCTGAGCAGCATGTGCCTCCTCTATTAAGCACAGAACTCCTTGACAGCCAAGACCACATCTTCGTCTTCGTTCAGCCTTTCTTTAGCACAGTGCCTGCCTGGCACACAGAAGGTGCTCAGCAAATGTGATGAGTTGGTAAATTACTGCAGCTATTCTGAGAGCAGCTCTGCCTTGCTAGTTTATGCAAGGTGTCCTGGTGTAAACCAGTCTCCCTAAGAAATTGGAAACTACGATAGGAATAATCCTCCTCCTGCCTTGTGAGAAATGAGAGTTACCAAGCCAGTGAATTATGTCTTGCTGCCTTGCTCGTTTGGGCAGAGGGCACAGAGCCCTGAGCAGAGGGGCTGCCATCCTCCCAGGCCTCCAGGGAGTGCGGAGGCCAGCCTTCCTGAGTCAGCTCGAGGCTGGGGCCCAGGCAGAGGGCCCCAGGTGGAGGTGGGCCCCTGGGTGGGGAAGGGTGAGGCAGGGAGGGGAGGAGCCATGTCAGCTTCTGTGTGTGCATGTTTATTTCGTTCTCACAAGTCTTCTCCTTGGACTGGAGGTTGGGCCTGAGAGCCACTTACTTCCTGAGAAATGGAGAGGATTCTAGATGAAACATTGAAGGTACAAGCACTGCAGGATTACCAGCACAACACTGATACAAAACCTTACACTTGACCCTGCTTTGATACATACGTTCCTTTACCTGGTGTTTGAGGGCCTTCTCCATCTGGCCCAACTGACCTGCCCAATGGACTACGAGCATCAAAGAAGTTGACTTCACTTTCTAATTAGGAGGCCATATGGGTTGGTCCCAAATTATAAAATTCCCATTGCGATCATGTGACCAGGGACTCCGAGAGACAAAACCCTGGTCATATAATTGGGTGAGCCTCCCATTTGTGCTGGAGTTGTTAGTCACTTATTCTGTGTTCTAACCAAAAGATGAGGTAGCCTCTATTTAAAAAGCTGATCTGATCTCTCATCAGCTGAGTTCTGTGTGCAGTTTCCACAGGTAAGTGTTTATGTACCTTCTAGACCATGTCACCAGCACATAAGAAGCCCAAGCAATTCTTACACGTGTTATGTCCTAGAACACATTATTTTCCTGGAAACAATTATAATAAATGCGACTTACTCCCTCTAATGAAAACCTGGCAGCCTGTAGATCATCTAGGACGCAGGATGACAGGACGTCTTCACATGCCCAGAGGGAGGCTCTAGGACTCTGGCCACGTTGCCTTTTCACAATCAACTAAGTTCAAAGAAAGAACAATCACTCACTCACTTTGGGTTTTCCTTTAGCCAGAGGCTGATGTCATGGCGGTTTAGGCTGCAATGGGGTAATACTCAAGCAATAATCACTGGAGTCATATAAGAATATTTGCACTCTCTAGCCTGAAGGAAACACCTATGTCCAAAAAGCACCTAGGATTCTCACAGCTCTACTGTGCACCTCCCAGGATTACACACTGTCTTGCCACCCAGACCCCCCATAATCACCATGAAATATTAATAACTTTGATCTTTGAGTATGACTTTAGGGGTCACACATATTGACTCATTTAACCTTCCCAACCTTATGATGTACTGATGTACGCACAATCACTACCCCCTTTTGACAAACAAGGAAACTGAGGCTTGCCCAGATTAAGTAATGTGCCCAAGGGTGTCATTAATAAATTGTAGAACCTGGATTTGAACTCAAGAAGCCTGACTCCAAGACCTATGTACATACCTAAATGTGATGTTACTCCAAAATCACGGAACAAGAAAACTGAGAGAAAGGGAAGAATGCGATGTGAATGGAATATAAAACCAATATGAATTAAACTACCTGAACCAGGGGTTAAAAACAGAACAAAAAAGAAATCAGAGAGGAAAAACTATCCTTTCCTCAACTCTGTAGTTCTCTCCATTTAAACCTTGGCCTCATTCCCATGGGAAAAGGGGGCCACAGTTAAAACTAAATAGTTTGCTTTGGGGTTTCAGTGTTAGGGTAATGTAAGGGAATGTCAAGGGTAATTTGATCATCCAATCTTTTCCTTCCCGTGTTGAGTTTAGACCTCCTCCCAACAAAATATGGTTCCGTTCAGTTGAGATGACTGATTTGGGGCAAATCTTGTAACATTTCTTTCAGCATTGAATCACAGTCAGGAGGCATCATGAGAAGAACCAGCCATGGGCTGGGTTGGCCTTCACAGCTGGTCCTTCTTTCTGCTGCAGGGGCCAGAACCCTCCTGCTGCACAAGTCACAGGGCTCAGTCAGCACCAATGCAGAGCTCAGAGAGTAATAGCAACTAAATAAAAACAACACAGATGCGCAGTCAGACGCTGGCCGAAACTCCATTAATACATAAATCACACATTAATAAGAACTGCTTCATACAGAACCTATGAGTAGTAGCAGAGCTCACCTACAGCAAAACACCTGCCCACGAATGCCCAGGACCAACTGTTCTTCCATGTTGAAAGCCATTTCCATTGTGCAACAGCCCTAGAGTCATTTGACAAAGGCATTTTGCCGAAAGCACATTGGGCCCCCTTCCTGAGCATAATATTAGTCATTATCTTTGCAGCTGTTTTTAGAAGCTTCTCATAAGTAGTATAACTCATACTGTTTTTTCTTTGAGAAGCTCATCTGCTGTCAGTCTTCAGGTGGAGAAGAGGGGCCCCAGACGGGAAGCTGAAACTCAAAGCAGCGTGTCCGGGAACTGACAGAGAAGGGTCAGTCTCCCTTCTAGTTTAGACCAGTGGTTAACTACCGTACTTCAGAGTCACCTGAAGAACTAAAGAAATAAAAAATAATTTCTCTGCCCCACCCTTTGAGTTCTGATTTTCTAGGTCAGGGAAGTAGGTACCTAGGAACCTTTAAAAATTTTTACACGTAATTTTCATGATCAGCATAGACAAGAGCCCTGTTGTAAAAACAATACATTCCAGAAAGCACCATGATTCAATTCCTTTACTTCTAGACCTACTATCAGAATTTAATTTTTTTCAAGGCTTAATATTTATAAAAGACGAACAACTATGATTTAGCATCTATTAATGAGGGTTTAAGATGGCAAAATTAACATTTTTACTTCCTACCTATATTTTTTCTCAAAATGTAACAGAAGAGTACCACTAGGAGAAAGTCCACACATTGACGAGACCCTTACAGCCATTGGCTTCCTGGTCATCCCGAACAGGTAAGGGACTGATAAATTTGACACGTGCTATAAACAAGAAAAGAAGATGAAAGTACCTTAAATGCTCTCAGAAGTGTCATAATATACTGCTCCCCCCACTCACTGCTTTCCCTCAGAAGCCAGAACATTTGTGGGGAGTGGCAAGGTGGAATATATCCCAGACAACAAATGTCAACTGCAGAATTTCTTCTTCTTCTTTCTCTATTCTACTATTTTCCTCAGTGGTGTTGACAGTAAATATGATGGTCTCACATCAGACTCGTGAGACCCAAGGCTGCACCCAATACCTTCAAAAAACATTTGACCAAAATGTGATCTCCCTTCCTCCATGGGGGGACGTTAAATAAATGTATTTTATTAGTTGATTTGATTATTTAATTTTAGTGATAGTGTGTTTCATTAATCTAGTTACTGATATCTGTTAAGCTATTTGGTTCGGATTAGTGTAATTCTGAAAAAGAAGTTTCTGGAACAATGTTTCTACATTATCCCTCCAACTCCCATCATGGAGTTAACCCTACTGTGGACATCTCTTAATTGAATCAAAAAATTAAGGACTGAATTCCTAAGAGATTGGCTAGTAAGATGCTATCGACCATATGTACTCAGACTGGTAGCTTGAAAGCAAAGGTATAATCCAGCAACCTGTCCTTCCTCCTGGCACGTCTTCAAACCAGAGCTACGTTTATTTTATAAACCAGGCTATCTGGGCCAGTAGACCCATCTGTGTTTATTTCCTGCGTGTTATCCCTAGTGTCAGTAAAGCTTTATTTGAATGTTTCCACCTGTCTCAGCAATGCTTCAGAGATTTGAGGGAAGAGTTATATGTCCACATTGACCTGATGGGTCAGAGAGGAAGGACTCCTCCATAGGCAAAAGCTTGAGGGAGAGAGAAAAATCTCAGGATGCAGAACAAAAGTAGTATGGCCCAACTCTGCCCCCTCATCGGGAAGTTCTTCTTTCAAGGAAACCAACGAATTTAGGGAGTTAACATTGTTTTCCTTATTAAGAAAAGTTGCATATCCTCCAGAGATAATATCCCCATCTTACAGAAGAAATAACTGAGGCCAAGGTAAGTTGAGTTTCTTTCCCCAAAACAACAGAGTTGCAAGTGGTGGTATGAGAAGTCAGAATCATACCTCTTAGTGTTTCACATCACTGATTTCCAAACTTTGGGGGATTATAGTACACTTTTTTAAATCTTTTTTTAAATTGTAGTAAAATACATAACATAAAATTGCCATCTTAACCATTTTAAAGTATATAGTTCAATAGCGTTCATGTATTCACAATGTTGTGCAAAAGATCTCCAGAATTTTATCTTGCAAAACTAAGACTTTATAGTCTTTAAATAACTCCCCATTGTCCCATTCTCCCATCCTCTGGCAGCCCTATTTTATTTTCTGTTTCTATGAACTTTAGTACATTAGATACCTCATGTAAGTGGATTATGTAGTGTTTGTCTCCTTTTAAATGGCTTATTTCACTTAGCATGACGTCTAAGTTTCTTCCTTGTTGTAGCATGTGACAGGATTTCCTTCCTTTTTAAGGCTGAATAATATTCCATTGTATGCATATACCATATTTTGTCAATTCAGTCATCTGTTAATGGGCACTAGGATTGCTTCTATCTCTTAGCTATTGTGAATAATGCTGCTATTAATGTGAAAGTGCAAATATCTCTTCAAGATCCTGCTTTTAATTTGGGGGGAGTATATACTCATAAGTGGACTTCCTAAGTCATATGGAAACTCTATTTTGAATTTTTAGAAAACCTACCATGCTGTTTTCCTCAGTGGCTGTACTATTATAAATTCCCACCAACACAATTCCCCCATATCCCAGTTTCTCCACATCCTTGTCAGCACATGTTATTTTCTGCTTTTTTGATAGTAGCCATCCTAATAGATATGAGGTGATATTTCATTGTAGTTTGATTTATATTTCCCTAATGATAATTGATGTTGAGCATCTTTTTATGTTTGTTGATGATTTATATATCATCTTAGAAATGTCCACCAAGTTCTTTGTCTATATTTAATGGATTTATTTAGGAGTTTTATTGATTTGTAGGCGTTCTTTATATATTCTGCATGTTACCCCTTTATCATTCGTATGATTTGCAAATATTTTCTACAATTCTGTGGATTGCCTTTCACTCTGTTGATTGTGTCCTTTTATACACTGAAGTTTTTAAGTTTGATGTAGTCTAATTGATCTATTTTTGCTTTTATTGGCTGTGCTTTTGGTGTCATGTCCAGAAATCATTGCCAAATCCAGTGTCATGAGGTTTTCCCCCTATGTTTTCTTCTAGGAATTTTATAGTTTCAGATCTTACATTTAGATTTTATTCCAGTTTGAGTTAATTTTTGTGTATGGTATAAGGTAAGGGATCAGTTTCATTCTTTTGCCTGTGGATATCCAGTTTTCTCAATACCATTTGTTGAAGAGACAGTCCTTTCCCCATTGAGTGGTCTTGGCACCCTTGTTGAAAGTGCTCACTGCCCCAACTAGGCTCCCTTAAAAATTTATGATTAAAAGTCACATGTTTTAGTAAATGAAATCTTTCTCTAATGTAAATTACACTGTTATTCCTTTACCTCGATTATGCACTTCAATGTCATTAATTATAGCAAAAGCAACAACTTATGCATTGATCAAAATTTGGTTGCAAGCCAGTAACAGAGTTGCGGTGCATCAGTGTGCCTCAGCACACCGGTGGAGCACTACAATGCTGTACTGTAATCTACCATGGGAAGTATTTCTGGAAACCCTAAGCATATTTTGTCCATCCTTACTAAGCCGAATAATTACACGAATTTAACCAAAAAGATTAAATTTTCTAACTACTGTGGGAAAGCATAAATGTATCTTTTTTTGTCTTTTATAAATTGAATTATATTATTGACATACAATATTATGTTAGTTTCAGGTGATTTGACATTTGCATACATTATGAAATAATAAATCTAGTAAGCATCAATCTGCATACAAAGTTATTGTAATATTATTGACTATATTCCCTATGCTGAATGTTACATGCCTGTGGCTTATTTATTTTATAAATGGAAGTTTGTAACTTTTAATCACTTTCACTTCTTTCAGTCCCTTCCTTTGCCCCTCCCCCAAACCACCCATTTATTCTCTGTATCTATGAGTCAATTTTTGTTTTGTTTTGTTTATTTGTTTTGTTTTTTAAATTCCACATAAAAGTGAGATCATACAGTATTTGTCTTTCTTTGTCTAACTTATTTCACTTAGCGTAATACTCTCTAGATTCATCTTTGTTGTTACAAATGATAAGTTTTTTATGGTTGAGTAATATTCCATTGTGTATATGTACTATACCTTCTTTATCCTTTCATCTGTTTGTTGAGGGATATTTAGGCTGCTTCCATATCTTGGCTATTGTAAATAATGCTGCAGTCAGTGAACATTGGTGTGCATGTATCTTTGAATTAGTGTTTTTGTTTTCTTCAGGTAAATACTCAGAAGCGAATTTTCTGGATCGTATGGCACTTCTATTTTTAATTTTTTGAGGAACCTCCATCTGTTTTCCATAATTGCTGTACCAACATGTGCATGAGAGTTCCTTTCCTCCACATCCTCACCAGCACTTGTTATTTGTTATCTTTTCAGTGCTAACCATTCTGGCAGATGTGAGGGTATCTCATTGCAGTTTTGATTTGCATTTCATTGATGACTAGTAATGTTGAGCATTGTTTCATGTACTCTTGGCCATCTGTGTCTTCTTTGGAAAAATATCTATTCATGTCTTTTACCCATTTTTAATTGGGTTGTGATTTTTTGATATTGAGTTATATGAGCTATTTATATATTTTGGATAGTAATCTCTTAATAGACATATCATTTGCAAATATTTTCTCCCATTCAGTAGGCTACCTTTTCATTTTGCTGATATTTTTTTCCACTATGCAAAAGCCTTTTAGTTTGATGTAGTCCCATTTGCTTATTTTTGCTTCTGTTTCCCTTGCCTGAGGAGACAGATCAAAAAATATATATTCCTAAGACTGATATCAGAGAGTGTACCACCTATTTTCTTCTAGGAGTTTTGTGGTTTCAGGTCTTACATTTAAGCTTTTAATCCATTTTGAGTTTATTTTTGTATGTGATGTGAGAAAGTAGTTCAGTTTGGTCTTTTTGCATGTAGTTTTCCAGTTTTTCCTAACACCATTTATTGAAGAGGCTATCTATTCCTCATTGTATATTCTTGCTTCCTTTGTCATAGATTAATTGACCCTATGAGTGTGGGCTTATTTATGGGCTCACTATTCTGTTCTATTGATCTATATGCTTTTTTTCCCCTTTGGTGCCAATACTATACTGTTTTAATTACTGTTGCTTTGTAGTATAGTTTAAAATCAGGCATGTGAAATATCCAGCTTACTCAGCTTCTTTACTTGGACATCTAGTGGGCTCTTCAAATGGACTGTGTCCAAAAGAGAATTTTTGGTTTTCTCCCCAAAATCTGCTTCTGCCTTAGGCTTCCCATCTCATCAACATCAAGTTGCTCAGGCCAACTTTTGTTATCCAGCTTCCCTCATCACTCACGACCCCTGCCAATCATAACCGTATTTAAGCAAGGGCTGTCAACTCCACCTTTAAAATATATCTGGATTCCAAATACTCCTGTCTACCTCCACCCCTACTGGCTTAGTCCACACTTCCATCTTCTTTGTCCTTGGCTCCTGAAATAGTCTGTTCACTGGTCCCTCTGCTTCCAGTTTATCCCAAGCACACCCTCTGGTACAGTCTATTCTCCAGTTAGCAGACAGATAACATTCTAAAAGTATACACTAGATAGTATCATTCCCTAGCACCTTCCAAGGCTTCCCATTGCAAGTGGAATAAAACCTAAAATCTACATGGCCTGGCTATTAGCTGTCTTGCTGAACCCACATCCTACCACTTTCTCTTTATTCCTTGTATCCCCACTACACTGGCATTCTTTCTGTTCCTCAAACATGCCAAGTTCATTCCTGTCTTGCCATTCCCCCTGCCAGAAACACTCTCCTGAAATATTCATTTGACTCTTCTTTTCAGCATTCTTTTCTCAAATGTTACCTTCTTAGAGAAATCTTCCTTAGCCAACTAAAAGAAGTAACCACTGTTCTATCATCCTCTTCATCCTTACCCAAGTTGTTTTAAAATATGACTTGTCCTGTCTACAATCATTGTATTTATTTTATTTGTTTGCTGACTGTCTCTACCCATCAGAATGTCAGTTTCAGGCAGGTATGAGCTTCACCTGTCTTGTTCACCTCTGCATCTCCAGTGCCTGGAGTAGTACCTGTTGCAAAGTAAGTGTGCACTAAATACGCACTGAGAAAATGAATGGCAAAATGAACAAATATAGAAAATTTATGAAACATGAGAGATAATTAAAAAGCATGTTTAACCTCATTATCCACAGGTAGCCATTCTTTATACATTTCAGGTTTGTTCTTTTAACCTCCTTCCCTTTTCTCTCTGTCTCTCACTCTCTCTGTCTCCTTAGTTGTGTGTATGCATGTATATAATAAAATACATGTATTGTACATTCTATTTTATGGCCTGCTTTTATCACCTGGCAATAACTATTGAACATACACCCATATCAATAATAATTATTGTAAAGTTTAAATATGTCTGTTTACATATGCCTATTTAAAAGAGTAAAAAGTAAATAATGAAAGTCATTCTCTACTCAATCCAGTTCCCAGAAGTGACTACAGTTAATTGGTATGTATTATTACATGGTTCTTCCTTTGCCTATAGAAACACACACACACACACACAAGATGTTATATAATATATCGTATTTGTGTGTATATGTATGTGTTACTCTATATGTATATATATATACATATATAGGCGGAAATAAGATCACAGAAATCAAACTTGCCAATTTAAAATTCAGTCATATTGATATGTTCTCATGTCAGAACACACTGAAATTTTTAAGGGCTTTTTAATCTTTAAAATGCCTGTAGGGTAGGGAGTGAGGTAGGACAACAAGAAGCAAGCTGATTCCTGCCTCAGAGAGATTCAGGAATTAAAGACAAACTGTATCTCCAAAGGCAAGGACTCAGGGTGGGGTTGAACACAGGAGGATAGATTTAACGTCTTTCCAAGAAGCATATAGGAGGCCAGTTTCGAGTCTCTACTACACAACTGGGTGATATCTCAACTGTGGCAGAGCACTAGAAATGTACCCAGAGAGTATTGAGAACAAATCATGGCTGAGGGCAAAATAAAGCACATGCTGTACAGATGGCCACTAGGCACATGAAAAGATGCTCAATATCGCTAATTATCAGAGAAATGCAAATGAAAACTACAATAAGGTATCACCTCACACCAGTGAGAATGACCATCATTAAAAAGTCCGCAAATGGTAAATGCTGGAGAGGATGTGGAGAAAAGGGAACCCTCCTACATTGCTGGTGAGAATGTAATTTGGTGCAGCCACTGTGGAAAACACCATGGAGATTCCTTTAAAAATTAAAAATAGAATTACCAGCAATCCCACTCCTGGGCATATATCCAGAGGAAACTCTAATTTGAGAAGATGCATGTACTCCAATGTTCATGGCAGCAGTATTTACAAAAGCCAAGACGTGGAAGCAAATTAAACATCCACTGACAGATGATTGGATAAAGAAGTTGTATATATATATACACACACACACACCAGAATACTACTCAGCCATAAAAAGAATGAAATAATGCCATTTGCAGCAACATGGATGGACCTAGAAATTATCATACTAAGTGAAATAAGTCAAAGAAGGACAAACATATGATATCACTTATATGTGGAACCTAAAAAAATGACACAAATGAACTTATTTACAAAACAGAGACTCACAGACGTAGAAAACAAACTTACGGTTACCAAAGGAGTTGAAAGGGGGTGGGGGAGGGTTAAATTAGGAGTTTGGGATTAGCATATACAAACTACTATATATAAAATATATAAACAACATCTTACTGTACAGGGAACAACATCCAATATTTGTAATAACCTATAATGAGAAAGACTGAAAAGGAATAATATGTATATATATGTATAACTGAATCACAATGCTGTACTCTAGAAACTAACACAACATTGTAAATCAACTATACTTGAATAAAAAAAAAAATAAAGCACATGCTGAAAACAGGTGGATTATGTTAAAGGCTACATATTGAGTGTTGAAAGTCCCAGCCCATTCTTCCACTGGCTCCTAGAATAATAGAAACTGGGCCACTGACTTCTAGGCAAGAGATAGGAAAATTCTGCTCCAGGAAAACTGACCAACCCAAGAAAAAAGATTTACACATATTTTCCATTTGGAGTCTTCCAATGCAACAACCAGACTCACCTCCTTAACCTCTGGTGAGGACCACTAGTTGAGCCCATTCAACGTACATGGAGCTTCCAAACCAAAAATTTTTGTATCTGTCTCTGAAATATAAATAAATAACCAAGGATCATCAAAAATCCAAGAAAATCCTCAAAATTGAAATATAGGGACCAAAATACATACATAAAATACAAAAAAAAAGAAAAGAATTCAAAGAAAAAGATACATGGATGGGACCAGAAGTAAACTTCAAAAACTTATTATTAATGTCATATGGAAAGTGAGGGAAGATTTTGCTTCCACAAAATAAGACAGGATGATAATCTTTTAAAAAAGAGAAGTAATTAGTAAGAAAAAGCTCTTGGAAATTAAATATATGTTAGAAGAGAAATGGTTAGATTCCACAAAAAGATTGAGAGATTAACATTGAGAAAAATCACTGCAAAGGAAGAGTAAAAAGGCAAACAGATGGAAAACAGAGAGAAAAGGACAGAAAATTAGAAGATCCAACTAGGAGGTCCAACATATGACGAATAGGAGTTACAGAAGGAGAGAACAGAGAAGGAAACCACAACTGGATAAATATTGACACTAAGGCACATTGTGAATTTCAGAACATGGAAATAAAGTACTAAAATCTTCCAGAGATGAAAAAAAATGAGTTACAAGCAAAGGATTAGAAATCAAAGTGGCATCTGACTACTCAAGAACAATATGGAATCTAGAATGAATGCCTTCAAAATTTTGAGAAAAATAATATATTCAACTTCTGAGAGAAATTATTTCCAACCTAAAATTCTGAGCAAATGAAAAATGAGGTGAGAATTAATTCCAGTAAAAACAAAGAGTTGTAAAAGGAAGGAAATGAAATCATTTACTATGAGACTCAGCTGAGGACTACACTTACATAGTCATAGTAATATAAAATATGAATACTAATGTAACCAAAAATAGTGACATAACACCACTGGGAAATTGGGAAGAAGAGAAATGTCTGTAGGTGTACATACATGCCTCTATGTGTGTGTGTGTGTGTGTGTGTGTGTGTGTGTGTGTATCTGCATATGTAGGCGTGTGTGAGATGGATATAAAAGAGTTATACCCTTATCTTCCGCAGTAAGAGGTCAATATAAAATTTAAAAACAAGGGGGAAAAAGCACATTACTTTGAAAGATGGAGGTAAATATTAGAAGAAACAGCTACAATGATTGTTTCAGAAACCTGTTCACAAAGAGTGAGGAGACAATGGGTCGAGCCTACTGTTTCTATGATAAGCTTTTGTCTTATATGACTTTTTAACTCAGCATAAGTATCATTTTGACTTGTTTTTTAAAAAGACATTAAAAAACCTTGAGAAAATATTTGCAATGTTTCTGGAAATCAGTTAATATGCATTAAGTTTAAAAAATAAATGATACTGACATACTTGCTTTTACAATGCTGTCATGAAAAGGTTTTTACAATTTTTTAAATGGTGAGAACTGCAGAATGATTGTAAGCTGCTTAACAAAATTTCTGTTTTGTCTGTTACAGAAATACATTTCTTATTTGGAAATGTTTTAATTTGTAGAAAAGTATAAATAGTATAATATATATATTTCTGTGTCCACCAAACACAATTGAAAGAAAAAACTAACATTCTGTTATTTTTGCCTCAGGTTTTCTTTTATATGAATAAAAGAAATAGAATGTTATAGACAAATTGAAGTCTCTTTCATTCTCCTCCCCAGTTTAATTTCCTTTCCCCTTCCCTAAGGGCAACTAAATCATAAATTTGGTGAATATATTTCCATGTTTTATGCTTCTGTTACATACAAAAATACCCATAAACAATATAGTATATGCTTTGTGGGTTTTTAATCTTTTGTAAATATTTTCGTAATGCATGAATTAGTCTGCAACTGTATTTTTCACATAAAATTGTTTAAATTTTTCTGTGTTGAGACCAATAGCTCTAGTTCATTAGTTTTACCTGCTGTATAGTATTCCATCATTTAAATTTTATTTATCTAAAATGTACATAATCCCCTATTGATGGACATCTGAGTTGTTTCCAATTTTTTGCTATTAAAAAAATTGTTTCACAGAAGTTGTCTCTACCTGTCTCCTAGTGTACATATCAGAGAGTTTCTCTGAGATATAAGCCCAGAAATTGACTTTCTGGTCATAGGATAAGCACACCTTCAACTGTTCTTGATATTACAACATGTTCCTCCAAATTATTGAAGCAATTCTCACTCTCACCAGCAGTTTATGAGCAGTGTAAGTAACCTTCCAGAGTAAGTTTTGTCACCTTAAGATCTCTGATTTTGCCAGTCTAGTGAGTATGAAATAGCATATTGTTTAATTATCATTTATCTAAAAATTAATGAAGTTAACTATCTTTTTTATGTTTGGCCTTTTAGGTTCTCAATTCCTGAGTTACCTGTTCATATTCTTGCCTATTTTTCTCTTGTATTTTCTTTTCCTAATTCATTTCTAGAAATCTTTTAATCATTATATATAATTGTTTTTTATACAAACACACACATATATGTGTATCATTTTTAATGACTGCATGACAAAGAGGAAACACCTAGAACTGCTAGCCCTAGAAGGACCTTAGAAGCACTGTGGCCATGTATTTCAAAAACTGTAAGATGAAGGGAGCCCTTATTACGTGGCAGGTCCTGGAATATCTCATTTCATCATTTTAGCAAACCTATGAGATTGGCATATTTTTCCATTTTGTGTGTAAGTTAACTGAGCATCAGTGAAGTCAAACCCCTAGCTTGGGCTATGCCAATAACCAGTAAAAATGTTAGATTCTACCTTCAACTACAGGGGTTTGAACTGCATGGGTCCACTTATAGGGGATTGGTTTCAGTAGTAAATAGTACACGATCTGAGGTGAGTTTAATCTGGGATGTGGATACAGAGGAACATAGTTACAAAGGGTCAACTATAAATAATATACAGATTTTGACTGCGGAGGGTAAGTGCCCCTAACAGCATCCACCCTGCAATGTTCAAGAGTTACCTGTATTTGACAGCAAAGTCTGTGCCTTCTACAGCATCATGCTAGCTCTCATTCAAATATAACCTACCAGTTCCACTCCTAGGAATCTATTCCCAAAGAAAGAAATCTAGTGGGTACATGCAAATGCACAAAACTGTTTATTGTAGCATGTCTTGATAGTGGCAAAGGTATTATGAAAATCTAAGTCCCCAACATAAGGGAATAATTTACTAAGAAGTCACCACTAATAACACAGGCAACAGAAAAATTAGCAACCACACCTTCTCAAGGAGGTTCCCTGCTACAGCTGCTGCTGCGTAACAAGAAACTTTTTACTGAATAAGGACAATCCACAGTGATGGCAGATGACTCAGTAGTTGATTAAAGTGACTTTGGGGGACCACAGAGGCAAATACTCTAAGGGATTCATTTATTCATTCATTCCTTTAAGAGGCAATAATGAGCACCACTACGGACCAGACCTGCCCTGTGCAGACAAGAAACAAATAAGACACACGCACAGCACCCTTAGGGAGTTGGCAGATTACCATGTGCAATAGACACATAGTGCAGAGGAGCTGATTTACACGCTGTGAGTGAGCAAGGCAAGCGCGCCTCTCAATGTGTAGCTCTTGTATTTTCCATAACTGATCTCAGCTTGCCTTTTGGTGATGGCAGGAAAGTGAGGGGAGGTGGAATTAGACTTAAACTTGCCAACAAAAGATAACTTATCCTGTTCTGGTTTAACAGTCTCTCCTAGGGGAACTTAATCATTTAGAATACTTAATTTTAAGCCTTTGGATACTTAGTTATCCAAAGTTCACACTTCTTTCTTTCATCCTTTCTGCAAGAGAGTCTGATCCATCTCCCCCTTCCCAGGAAGACAACGGGGTGCAGGGAGCATTTACTATTTGTGGGGAGGAGTGGTCTTCATAACTGATGGATCATAATCACCCTAATGGAGCTTTATTTTCTTCTATCTCCTCTAACAAAGGCCCATCGTCTGTTTTCTTGGCATGGGGACAGTTTCTCAGGGATGTCGGCCATCAACTGCTGCTGACCTGGCCTTCCTTGGCTTCAGCTTGTGCTGTCAAAACCTATACCCTTAAATGCCGATGTGGCGGAGGTGGCTGAAAGCATAGACCAGACGGCCTGAGGTTGAGCCCCAGCCCTGCCACTTACTAGCTCTGAGATTCTAGGCAAGTCACCTAACTTCTGTATGCCTTGATCCCTTCATCTGTAAAATGGGGACAGTAAAATACATTATCTATCTTGTTGGGTGGTCAGGAAGACGGAAGGAGATAATGCACCTAAAGGCACATAGAATGTATCTGTAAGACAAAACATGCTTAATAAAGGTGAACCATTTTTCTAGCCCCAGAACCCATGAGATAATTAGATGGCCCCTTTATCTACCCTCAGCATTGCCTGGTATCCTAGTGGGGTCAGGGGTGGGGAGGAATGGAATCCCTTCCACGCCACCAGGCAAGCTGAGAGATGGCTTCCTTCTAAAGCTTTCAGGGGAAAGCAGGGCACGTGATACCACACACCCCTCTACACACTATGAGCTTCTCTCTCTGCTTCTCTGAGACCTCAACCTCTCCTGATGCCTCTTCTCAACCCAGATCTTTATCCCATGAGGGGAAGTGGGATTTTTAAACCTGACCACTTGCCTCCGTCTACCCTCTACTTCCACCCACAAGCCCTCTTTCCTAGCAGAAGACTTTCTTGTTCTTGCTGTTCAGTGGAAACTTATTGAGTTCATTAAGTCCTAAATTCTCTCTAAGTCACATCCTAAGTTGTCTCTGTCTAAGCCTTAGAGTAGAGCTTTATAATCAGACTTCTGTGCTTTGCTCTTGACATGTGAGTGGAACTTTTAGAATATAGCAATTCTCCCAAGTAGGCTGATTTCACAACTCAAGAGACTCAAGAAAAACAGCTTTGAGCCTCAGAACTGACCGATTACTTCTTCATCTTGGTGTTTTCTATCCTCTCTCTGAAGGGGTGAATGCCATACACACCGCTCTTTATTTCTCTGTGATTTCTGCCCCTCCTTGATTCCTATTCTCAACCCTACTTGAGAGAGAGCCCCAGTAAAACAAGGTTATGGGGGGAAACAATGCTAGAAAAGATATCAAAGAACAATCCCCACTACCTACAAATCACAGGAGCTCTAACTTCTTTAACACTTGGTATCTGTCAGGCATTGGGCTAAGCTATCTTCATATTTTCTTTCAACTAATTGTCACAAAAACTATAATTAACCCCATTTTAAAGAGAAAACAATATTAATGCTATTAAATATTTGTTGATTATCACACAGTTATTAATGAGCAAAGATGTCTGACACCACTACTCACAGTAGCTGTGCTATTTTGTTTCATACATAAGCAATGAGATGGAATAAGAAGGATGTGGTGAGCCTACATGGTCCAGGGCTTGGCCGCTAGCTAGTGTCAGGGCTTCAGGGAAAGGAGGGTACAATTCTGGATAATATGAAAGAAGAATTTGGATCTTTTGGGAGATTTTAAAAGGGAGAGAATGGGGGGAACATATAGCTCAGTGGTATAGCGTGTGCTTAGCATGCATGAGGTCCTGGGTTCAATCCCTAGTACCTCCATTAAAATATATATATTGAAACTAACATTGTAAATCAACTATCCTTCAATAAAAAATAAAATTAAATATATATATATAAATAATTAAACCTAATGACTGCCTCCAGAAAAAAAACAACAACAAAATTAAGTAAACAAAAGAGAGAGGATGAGGAAAGATAAATGCATAAGACACCTGAATGTTCTTCACTGTGACCATGCCCCCAGCTCCCCCTCAAATCATCGGTGAAAGTCATGAACATTGGGAAGTTCTTGGTGGTCTTCAGGACCTTGTAACAACACTAAATGCTGTTTAGTTCTGCACTCAGGCAGATTTTGGAACAAAATAGGAGCCGAGTTGCTACAGGGGCAGAGGAGAAATGGAAACAATTAAATCCAAGGGAGTTTGACGAAATCTGAGGGAGTATTACTCTGAGCTTTCAACAGCCTTTGAATTTGTCTTCTTCAAGAACATTCTGCCTACAATGCAAGGGATGGTGTGTCAGTTTGGGTTTTTCAGGGAAAACGAATCATTAGGACATCTACATAACTTATTATTAGGAATTGGCCCATACAGTTGTGGAAATTGAGAAGTCTGCAGCTGGCAAACTGAAGACCCAGGAGAGCCATCAGTATAAGTTTCAATCTGAGACTGAAGGGAAGGCCTGAGAATTGGGAGAGCCATGGGTATAAGTTCTAGTCTGAGTCCAAGACCAAAGGCAGGAAACCAATGTCCCTGGCTGAAGATAGCCAGACAGAGATAGTAAGTTTTCTCCGACTCAGCATTTTTGTTTTGTTCTATTCAGGGCCTTCAACACATTGGGTGAGGCCTACCGACTTTGGAGAGAGCAATTTCTTTTACTCAGTCCACTGAATCAAATGTTAATCTCACCCAGCTGTACCCACACACACAACCAGAATCATGTTAAACTAAAGATTCAGTCACCCCATGTCTCAGCTAAGTTGACACATAAAATTAATCATCACAGATAGGAACTCTCCAAATGGTACCTGGCTCAAATGTAAGATGCAGAAAGAAGAAGGCTCCATTCAGTTGTGGGAGGTGGTTTCCTAGGAGATGGTTTCCTAGGAGGTGTGCTGTTTTATCTAAATAATGACAGAAGGGAATTTTTTTTGGCAGAGTAGGGGCCCAGAATATTTATTTTGTATTTTTACAATATATTTTTAGGATGGTATCTATACATTTAACCATTTTAATCACTTTAAGTGTATAACCCAGCGGTATTAAGTAGATTCACAATGATGTACAATCATCACCACTATCCTGGAATGACTTTGATAGGCAAAAACCAAGAAAGGTCATTCTTGGCAGAGGAAATGAGGTAGCTAGCATAGAGAAATGAAATACCAGGGAACTGCAAGAAGTTGGTTATGGCCAGAATGTAGACTGCAGTGATGGTGTGTGTGTGTGTATGGGGTAAGATAGTGGCTGGGAGAGGAATGACTTTCAAGACATGAGCCTAGAAAGGCAGACAGAACCAGATCATGGAGGGTTTTCTAAACCATGCTGTTGAGTTGCAGTTTAACCCTATGGGCTATGAGAAGCAGTGGAAGTAAATGGGGTGAATAATTCAGAGGAGCGTTTCACAGTCAGACCTCTGTTACATGATGATAAGTCTGTGTAGCGAATGCCCATCATGACAGCCCCTTGGCGCACTTCTGAGTTTCCTCCACAGCTGTGATGGACGGTTCCCAAGCACACCCCAAGCAGCTGTGTCTCTCTGCCTCTTGGCCTGAGGGATTTGGCCAGCTTGTTCAGTCCGTGCACAAAACTCCTCTGAAGTGCTGAGGATTTAATGCCCAAGAGAACTCTCAGTCATGAAGGGACAGAGGTCAGTTGATAAATACTTCAGCTTCTCCATCTCTCATGCCTCAGTTCTATTTGGTTGCTCAGAGGGTCCACGGCAGGACTGAGCCCCAGTTGTCAACGGTAGTAACCAGTAGTAATAACGTGAGCCCACTTAATCCGTTTTCCCCCTTTCCCTATATCACTTTCCTCACGTCCTCATTTGAGATTCCTGGGATCGCCTCCCAGATACTACCTACACCTAAATCTTTGTTGCAGCTTCTACCTCTAGGGAAAACCAAACTAAGACAAGTGATTCTGGAAGTGGTCTCAGGATGGAGCCTATGATTGGCTCTCTCCAGTCAAATGGCAACGAGAACGGAGTTGTTGGTGGTACATGCAGTTGTGATAACTCCTGACAGCCTGAGCATCACAGTTTCTGAAATGCTCACCTGTTGTGGGTTGAAATGGAAGAGGAAGCAGTGGCTTAAATGCTCTCTGTGACACTTGAAAGATAAGATCTGGGGGCAATAGTAATGATAAGGATCATGGAATTGCTGAAGAAATCAAATAAAAAGATCAGATCAACCAACCATTGACTCACGGTGGCACATTATGAAAGCCAGAGGTCCTTCATGGAAGCATCTAAAGAGATCCTTATCTCCTGCATCCATACAAGGATGATAGACCTACAAAGGAGGCTGCAAGCACAGTCCTAGGTCTCCCATGTTAAAAATCAGGCCCTGATAGGGAAAGAGTTAGACCCTAAGATGTGGGATTCAAACATTGGGTGCAAAGCTCCAGATTGGCAGTGTGATACCCTCCCTCTGAGCAGAGGAAAGTGACCTCCCATCACCTGGAACCATACAAAGGCCTCCCTGAGGCAGATGCCTCACAAGATGCTCGTGTCCTCCTCATTGCTTCTTCCCTCATTGCTTCTAGACCGGTGATGAGGTTGAGGTCTTAGAACATCCTGAAAAGGAAAGTAAAGCTACAAGAAGAAATGGCTTTTCCACCAAAAGAGCTGCAGGACCTGGCTGATATGGCCAGGAGGCACTGAGGGAATATATATAAGAATGGGCTTTGGGGATGTTGGTTTGAGAGAGAAGTTGGTGGAATGAACCACCTCTCAAAAAATAAACCACCCACTTAGAGACAGGTTGGTTGCATCAGCCCCTCCCATCCGGAAGGGGGCAGTCATTCATCCCACAGGGTTGATGTTTATTTCCATTTCCCTTCCCTGCCTGCAGTGCCCCTGCTAGCACAGTATCCAAGGATTTATGGAGTTGCTGAGTTATAGATATGAGATCCTGTATAACATTTCCTTAAACTAAGGAAGTAAAGGTGTGACAATGGGCACATGACCATGAGATCTACTGATCTTTCTGTTTACTGCATCTCCCAGAGCTGCCAGACTGATAAGATATTAAAACAACCTTTTATAATCTCAGCTAGGGTCCCAGCTCACAGACCTTTCAGGGCTGGAGTCAGTCCCCGGTACAAGTCAGACACCTTGTACCCAGTGTCCTATTTGTGCTCCTGCTGATAGAAATGTTAGGTTCTGAAGAATTCAAGGGCTGGGTCTTCAAGGGGATGTGCTTCAGCCAGGGGACAGGACAAGCACCTAAAGCTGCTGCCGCAGGTCCCTTCGTGTTCCTCATGCATGGGAACCAACAGGCCAATAATCAGAGTTATTGTACTGGGGTTAACTTTGATCATCACAAAGGGAGATAGTCGCTATTACAAAATATCAGTTAAAGCCTCAGCAGCATCACTCATCTTCTCATTTTTAAATAATGCTTAGAGACTATGGCCTTCAACTACCATAAAGCATCAATATCAGAGCCTGCTCAGTGCAGGTCAGGGAGGCTCTGAGCAAAGCCAGGATGGGGGTGCGGGGGGGGGGGGGGTCTATACAGCAGACAGTGCTGATGTCCCACCAGGTCTCCATGCCCATGTCTGGCCCTGCAGCTGCAGCGACAGTTGCTTGTCTCCAACAGTGCTCCTCCCCAAGTGTCTGTCTCCCTGCCCCTTGGCCCGAGAGCTTTACCTGGTGCTTGGGAATGTGCTCAACCTGCGCACAGGGCGGCCCAGACAGGCTGGGATTTAAACTTCAGGAGCCAATCTCAGCGAGAAGGGGCGACAGCCATTGGATAAATAACCCAGCCTCTGCATCCTTCAGTAGAACTATTTTGAGGTGCACGCTCCACAGCTCCTCAGCAATCCTGAGCCCCAACTTGTTGATCTGACTCTAAACACACACTTGATTATCTTTTATCCTAAGCTTTTATCCTCTTCTTATGTTCATTTTTGCTTCCTGGGGTCACCTCCCAAATAAACTACCTACCCCAAGTCCTTGTCTCAGGAATCCAAAGTAAGGCAGGGTGCCATGAAAAAGAAAAAGTGTTCTGTTGTCAAAACCTTTTGATGACTTATAATTCATGTTAGCACATTAATAGTTCAGAAATTTATATGGTAATAAAAAAAATTCTTTACACTGTACTTGCTTCTGTATTTCCTAAATATATTTGTATGTGGGTGGAAGAGTGGACTTTGGAGTCAAACAGACCCGGTTTGAATGTTGGCTCCATTATTTACTTTGAAAGTCACTAACCTCTCTAAACCTTAGGATCCCAAACTCTAAAATGGAGACACTTCATTTATCTAATAGGATTATTATAGAAGTCAAATAAAAGCCTGGAACATATATGAAACTGATAAGACTTACATATTATTGCAGTTATTTGACCATAGACTCTTTTCTGGTAACATCTATTAACATCTAGAACATGAATTTGGGGGGAAATTTTTGTATGCATTTCTCTAGGGAAAATCTGACCTCTCACCTTGTGCTGAGAATGTTACATGATAATTCTATATGGTGGCTTCTCTTTTGCAAAAGACATCTGTAGAACTCAAAAGGAAAAAAAAATTCCCATCGGTTAATTTCTGCAAATGAGAAATCCGTGTTCAACGTATCAGCTCGACATGAAATATAAGCCTCATGAAGCTTCTTTGAGGATCTTCATTTTGCCCAAGTTTCCGAACTTCTTTGCTCAGTGAAGAAGGTGTTTTTTGGATTAAGTTCTGCATTTTAGAACGTAGGCGTTGTCTACACCTGGTCTGCCAGTCCTAACTCATGCTGTGGTGATTCACTCCCCTCCAGGCTGAGGGACAGAGATTGGGTTGCTCTGTTACCAAAATAAACACAGGGCCCCAAACAGTGCTTTCCTCCAACGACCCGCTAAAAGAGACACTAAAGAAAACCAGCTGCCTTGTCGGTAACATCCTCCCATTCTACGTGTATTTCCAGAAACTCCCGTAACTTCTTCTTAGAACAAAAAACTGTAAAAGAACATGAACAACGAGACATGTTTTATACATAAGCCCCTTGGTTCCAAACAAGCTGAACTGAGACAAGTCGGGTGGAAGGCTGGAAACAGGCTGCTCGAAATGGCTTTCCTTGAACAAATTGGTTCTGCGATGGGCGGAGGACAACACCAATTTATGCAAGTGGGAAAGTCACAGCTCCTCCGGGAGCCCTCAGAGAGCCTCACCAGGGCCACTCGGCTAAGAATTAGCCAGTTGCAGCTGGAAGTTCATTGTTAATCTGCTCAGTCAGGAAGTGCAGAAGTAGCACTCTGAGCTGATGAGCTTCAATGCAGCATTCTTTCCTTTCTTCCTTTCTTTTCCTTCCTTCCTTCCTTCTTTCCTTTTTTTAATGTGGCATAGTTTCCACTGAGGTCCATGTATTTGTAGCATATGTGAATAGGATAAGGCAACAGGCATTTGACTCAGCTTCAGCTCTAATTGGTGATGTTTCTGAATCTTGAATTTACCCTCTAGGGTATTCACCCTGGTACTAAGTTCCTGATGCCTCCATGTTTCTGAACCTTACGGAATAAAATTTGGGGAGGCGAGTGTGCGGATGTGTGCAGGGAAGATGAAGGCTTGACTGACATCTTAGAACAATTCTGGCAGTAACTTTCATCTGTACCAGGGCTCCTCTTTGGAATGAGGACTGTCCCATCGTGGTGCTGGGATGCCCTGATTGCACAGACAGGGCTGCCTGGTGGGCGGTGCAGCTGTGTCCTGCCCAAGGGCACCCAGCCCAGGGTGCTCCTGGTGGGATGCTGCATGCGTTCTTTCCCTAAGAGCCCTACCAGAAAGATTCCCTCCAGAGCAAGGGCAGAAGCATCCTTCATGGCTAATTAATCTTTCTGAGACAAAAAGCCGTTGGTGTTTGTTTCGGGTTGCCCAGGAATTCATGTTATCATGTTGATGTCTCTAGTCTTAATATCCAATTTCTGGCCACCTAGACATCCTCAGAAGAGGAGATTATTCCAGCGGTCAATTTTGTCAACATGAAATTAATCATGGCAAATGCCACCTTCCTATATACACACGTCAGTTCATCAGTCTTCTATATCTGCACTGAAACCAGTTTGTTTTTTTTTTCTTGAAAAAAGGGTTAGGTATGGAGGTGTTGCTTGACTAGGAATTGGGTGAGCTAGCATTTGAAAATATGAATTTTCACTGAAGCATTTCCATTTAAGAACATCCACTGAGTAACCAGAATAGAAAGCAAAGAACAGGATTGTACTGTAAAGCACAGGGAAATATACACAAGACCATGGTTGCTCACAGAGAAAAAAATGTGACAATGAATATATATATGTTCATGTATAACTGAAAAATTGTGCTCTACACTGGAATTTGGCACAACATTGTAAAATGATTATAAATCAATAAAAAAAAGTTAAAAAAAATAAAAGCAAAAAAAAAAGAAAGCAAAGAACAGGAAACAGAGAATTCTCATATGGAACTTGCTTTCACAATCTCACTCAGCCATTTACTTTCCAAGTGAGTTCTCTCTTAAAAGTAACTTATTCAGAAACAGCTGACAGTAGCAGGTTAGCTCCCTTGACTCTTCCTACTGGAAAAACTGGCTGGGCAAACCATTATACAACTGTCTATTATGATTATTTGATGACTCATTATCACTAAGACAATCTTACGCCACTTAAATCAACAGGTTTCCATTTGTTCACAAGAGAACTATCTTTAAACACACACATACACACATACGCTTCTGGTTTTCCCTTATTTCTGCAGCCAAAGAGTACTTTGTTAAAATTAACAATGAAACACAGAATAGTACAAATGAAGCATCACGAATGTGACAGAATCTGAACCTCCTTTAATTGCCCTCTCTGGCTCTCTTTTCCCAGACTTAAGGTGTGTTATACTCATTTCTGCCACACCCTGAAAACACACCCAGATACTTGCCAGAATTGAGAAATCCAAAAACAGTGCACTGAAAGTGTGTCAAGGCAAGGCAAGCTCCCTGAAGAATGATCTCAAAAAACAAAGGGCTCTGATCATCCACCAGTGTGTCCCCAGCTCAGTATGTCTTCAGGAATTTTAAAACCTAAAACCACTCTACAAAGATAAGATAAAGCAATCTTCGCCCCCAAGAATCCTGTTTTTAAAACTCTGTTGCAGAAAGAGCGAGGAAAAAAAGAAGAGGGATTTCAAAAAAGAGAGAAGGAACTGAATCTCTTTACCCAACTTCCTAAATAACCGGCTCCCGCCCCTGGCCGAGCTGTTGGCCACAGTTCCAATGACATCCTCACTGCATAGTTATAGGATATTCTGGTTCAAAGTCATCCACTTTTCAGACCGATTTAGATTGTCAGAATTGTTTGAATTCCTGTTATGGTTTTACTGGTAATACCTTGAATTTCTTTCTTCAGAAGGGAATGAAGTATTAGAGGACTATTAAAAATGTTTCTTTATATCGTCCACCTAAATTAAAGTTCAGGTGTTGGGAGTTTGGATAATTACCTCTAAGGAGACAGCGTCTTCCCCAAATGTGAGAAGCTTCATTTACATATATCACTCTAGCTGAAGATTTGTGGAGTGAAAGTAGAGGGTTAAATAATTAATTAACTTGTGATTTAAAACATGTTTATAGTGAAACAAGGCTGGCTGTATTTCAGAATAAACATTTGTACAAAAATTTGAGGTAAAACTGGGGGTTTTGCGTGCACGTTCCTCTGCTTACAGTACTTGGGTGATGATGTGGGGAAGTGAAAAGGAGCCCTTCCGTGCATTTCCCTTTCTGATCAAGAATATTCCACAGTGGAACAAAAGCCTGAAGGATAAGACGTGGTGTAGCTATATTTATGGATTCCATGCTCTATGTGAATATCATACATTCACCTTGTTTTTTTCTGGAATACATTTTTCAAAACATCTTATAAACGACAATTAAGATGCATATTCTATACAGTGTGTGGATGATTCTATTGTCTTAAAAAATTGTACTTCGGTTAGGACTAGCAATCTGTAATACTAAAAGCAGTGCATTTTAGAAAGTCTAAAAACTAGTGCTTCGGAAAGAAGATAAAAGGGTTTTATTTACGATGCCCTCTCCATCAAGGCTGGACCCTCTCAAGTCAACCACACCCCTGGGATGATTTGGAAAATACTTATACCTGTGATGCTTATGAAGTCATGACTCAAGGAGTCACAGTCGAAGCACAGAGAAGTGCTCCCAAAAAAAGACAGTCCAATCATGAAAACTCAACACAGTGTGAACTGTGTTTCTCAAACAGTGCAGTGAGATAGAGATTCTGGAAGAGCTTTTAAATTCCTTTTTACCTCTTTCCCATTAATTTCCTTCATCTGCCTCTCACCCCCAACTCTCTGAAGAACCAGCCCTCACTCAGGCCTAGTACTTTACGCTCTGGTCCTCCACCTTTGTTGCTCCATACTTCATTATAAAATGCCCTCCAAAACACACAGGCGAGGCAGGATCCTCCCTGGAATATGGAGAATGGAAGAGATTGACAGACCCGCACCAACCCAATGGGAAGAGGGGAAGCCTGGAATCCTCAGCTGGTATCAATGCCTACTGGACTGTGGCCTGCCTGCCACACCATATCACAACGCGGTGTATTTTGTATCTGTTGTTAATGTTGTTATTTACCAGCTGTCTGACCTTGAGAAGGTTACTTCACAAACCTGTGCTTCCATTTCTTCTCTGAACAATTAAGAATAATTAAGTCCATATCAGAGGGTCTAGGTGAGGTAGGTTAAATACTGTTTAGAAAGCATGACCATCATCTCTGGGTCCTTTTACTCTGTAAGTTTTAGGTGGGAGTCTGGTGGGAGAACGGGAAGCCAGGCCAACTGGGGCAGACCTCTGACTAATCCCCCTGATTTACACCCTCCTCCCTTCCCTGTCCGACTTGTCTCCTGCCAACACCAAGCTTGGCACTCCTTTGTCTTATCAAGCAGCACAGCTGTTACTTCCCTGACAGCCAACTCGGGTTTATTCTGGTGGCAGCTTCACTGCTGTATTGACGATGTCACTCATTTCTCATCTGCCAGAAATTTGACAAATTCTCTGGTTAGCTGATATATCCCTCTTTGGTTATGGATTTATTTCCTCTGGCACTTGTTTCCTATTCTACACTTTTTTCTATACTGGTCCGAAGTGATTGTTTAATTGAGTTCCTTCCATATTGAATCAGAAGCTCTCTGTTAGATAGATAAAGATCTTCTAGGCTTCAGGGTTACTTAGCTTCATGATAGAGTTTGCATGCATTCATTTAGTAGTTCTTCCAGTTAAAGGAATATTCTCTAATTTTTCAATGAAAGAAAAAAATTCCATCACAATAATAAGAAGATATTAATTACCATGTCTAGTTATGAAAAAACACACCAAAAAATAGCATCACTTTACCCTTTGTCCTTTTCCCAAGAATATTTGAGTAATTTAACAAATGAGCAGATACACATACAAACACACTGAGTCGGAGAAGTCTGAAGGAAACAGGATCATTGCAATCATTTTACAGATGAGGTTATGAGACAGGAGGAGGAGTAAACAGCACAAGCCATGAACTCCTGCGCTGCTAGCAAGAGCTAACAAAGGGATGAGACTCAAATATGCCCTTTCAGGTGTCCCTGGGAAAACAAAAGTCCATTCAGCATTTGTGTTTATTAATAGGATGGTCAGCAGGAGTTTGTAGCAAAAATCAACCTAATTATGCAACACTGTAAACTGACTATACTTCAATTTAAAAAAGAAGAAAGCAAATGAAAAAAAAAATCAACCTAATTAAGTTATGACTGTTTTTCCATTGTTTTCATTCCCTTTAAAAGGAAAGCCTCTCCAACTTTAATGTCAGTCCTGCAGAATACGGTTTTGAAGCTAAAAGGAATTCCACTCTGTAGTTACCTCGTGTGACAACTGACAGTCCTTGACACGTTACCTCTTTGTTACAGTCAGCAGTAAACGGCTCTTGGCAGATCTGACTACTTAATAGTGTGAGCGTGAGATAATTGTTCGGGAACTGCTTGTTTCAAGGGTGGGGAATTCTTCATCTAATTACAGAGCCAGAAACCACCTCAGCTTTATCACCACAGGAAATCGCATGCAAGCATTGTTAGCTTCAGGTGGCTGGCTTCTTGGTCAAATTCTTCATACTCTCCAGAATTCCCTGGAATTCTCTTGCTCTGTTTATGGCCCACAGGTATGTGTCCTAATGAATGTGAACTCACAAGGAAAGGAAGATCTCCTCACTGGTACAAGGCTGAAAGAAGCGGAACATTTTTAATCAAAATAATGATGCTTCGTGTGTCTCTGTCACAAATATTTCAGTTGAAATTGCTTCTGTTAATACAGATCATTGGTTCCAGGAAGTTGCATTTTCCCTAAGTGTGTATCATTAGGGTCTAGCGTGTTATTTATTGAGGAGGGGAAGAAGAAAGTTGGACAGGAAATAATAATCCAAAGACAAGAATGCTTGCTTCAGAGAACCTATACCTAAGAGTCATTTTCATGTCTAATGGGAGACCCAGTTTTTTAATCTCTCAATATCCATGATCTTCTTGATTTAGCTGTGCTATTATTTTAGAAGACAGCATTTTAAACATCGTTAATGGTCACTTCAAATCCTCTGACACAGATTTTTTGAAAAATTTTGGTGTAAATAATCCTCCAGATTTCTGTGGATTTATGATGGGAACCCCTCACCTCAAATGTTGAAAAGGATAGAAGGAAAATTCATGCCTAAGGACCAACTGGCTGGCAGAAGCACTAAGAAGAAATATCCTCATTCTTCCGCCATGCTACTCTGAAACCCTTCTTCACATTTATATATACCAGAGTAGAATTAACCCATGAGCCATGGTGGGAAAAAAAGCTACCAACCAGAAGATGGAAGATGGACAAGAGGAAAAGAAGTAAAGAAAATGCTTGCTGGCCCATGACCTGAATGGAAGAAGATTCCATCTCAAGCATAAGTTGTGCCACAGAAGATGGGAGAAGGAGGAACCATCAGCTAAACTACACTGAAGTTCCCTGGCGTCCAGACCTACCAGAAAGCTCTTAGTCTGTTTACCTCTGGTGGCAGCACTGGATAATACTGTTTGATATCTGTGTCCTGGGCATTGGTCATTGAGCAGGGAGTGTACTACCAGAATCCATTTAAGTTCATTCAAAAAATTGGGTTGTTGTTTTTTTTTAATGCTCACCTGAAATAAGCAAGACCCTTAAAACTAAGAAAAAGCATCTTTTCATTTTATCCGGGGTTCCACTCGAAACATCTTTTAAAAATTCCCTTCCCCCGATTTTGGGGGGGGCGGGGGGAAACAAAACCAAACAACTGCAAACTAGAAACAAGATTAGAACACCTGGTTTATTGGGAAGAAATCATTATGAAAACTGCAACTGTTTATTTTCACAACTTACAAAATAATAATTTGATATATAAAATGAATTGGTTTTCATTAGGTAAGTACAAATAGTAAAAAAAAAATAATAATCCATGCATATATCATGTTTGCCATTCAGAGAAATCCCATATCCCTGAATTCTCCTGTTGCATGTTTTACATCAGATATTTTAAATCTGTTTGTCAAGGAAAGCCAGGTTTTCAGCTCTATTTCACTTTTTGCTTACAGTTGCAATCTATCAGAAGCTGTGTCTATATGATTAGAGTCCAGTCAAACCTAAGATGAAAAATTCAAGCCATTTCTTCTCTTTAGGCTGTTGTAATGTACTTTTGTGATAGGAATGGCCCTTCTAATGCTTTCCTGAACAACCTAATCATATCCATCAGTCATGATGAATTAGACCAGTCCATCTTCAATCCAGCCTACTCTGGTCTAGAACATATAGACACCAAACAGTACTAACATAGCATTTTACCGCACCCCAACCCTATAAACCCCCTTTAAAAGAGAAATTTTCATCTTAACATTTCACTACTTAAGTACACCTTACTACTGCAACAGGCTTTGGTCGTGAAAGAATACTTTCCTAGATGCCATATCAAGTTACTGGGAAGCTGAGCCCCAAATCAGTTATTCACGATATTAATTAGAAATGCTCACAAATGATATGCATTTAGGAAACTATTGTGCATCTTTAAAGAGCTGAGGGCTTGAAAACAGTATTCGTTTTTTGCATTTCTTTTAGGATATTTGCTCACTGACAATTTTTTACCAATATCGCCCTCCTCTCCTGAGCCCTTAATAGACCCAGTCCATTCCATCTGGGAAAAACAGAAATCTGATCAGATTACTTAAATCTTTGAAGCCTTCTCATTTTTACCTTATAAATTATGTGGTAAGTTTCATACTCATATTCTTTTACAAATGCCATATAAATGATATGTATAGTTACAAGGAAATATTGGCATATTATAGGTAATTCGTTAAAAGAAGTCAGTCTTATTTAACTCTACAAAACACATATAAAAGATGAATATGAAACTATCACACCACTTAAAAAATATTTTTCTCCCAAATCACTTTAGCATTTTGAGTAGAGTTTAATGATATGACACCGCCCCCCCAAAACAGGTTCAAAGTCTTCCGGGGAAAACAGTTTCTTTCTCTGGAATCATCTCGGCAGCAGCGATTTTCTCCTGCTCATTCCCCACCTTAGGCGGATGTGTAGAAGTACCTGGGCTTGGCGTTGCCCAGGAGGTCATCTTCATAGTTGGGGAGGCAACAGAAGAAGAAGGCACAGCCGATCATGATAATCGTGGCCGCCCACCCGAAGCCGTAGGCCCAGTTATAGATGTAAGTGACACCAACGTTGGCGTGCAGGTTGAAGGTCTGGGTGTACTTCACAGGGTAGATTACCAGGGAGATGATCTGGAACACAGCTAAAAGGAAGGGGAAAAATCCCAAAGTAAGAATGCATGGAGGAATGAATGTGTGCAAATGATAGATTAACTTCCTCTTCCACAACATTTCTGCCTTAAAATAAGTGTTAAACCCACCTCAATAATGCTGATAAAAGGGGCTTAGGGGAATTTAGTTAATCATGATCCAAAAGAGATGACTGAATTTTGCATATCAGAGATGCCTGGCACTGAGCAGAATACTGACAGAAAATTAGAAAGTCACTCCATATTAGGTGTGTGTTATTTATACTAAAGCAAAAAGTGCAAAATTTGGGGTACAACAGCAAGCAGGATGGTAAAGAAGAGCCTACTTTTTCATTTTTGCATCTCCTATGCCAAATACATAAGTTAATATTTTTAGTGTTAGCAAAAATAATATATATGCCTACACATGTGCGTGCACACAGGTCTACGAGTCCAGGAGAATGAAAGGGATTCAGAACTTAAAACACATCTCTCCTCGCTTACTTCTGCCTTTGGTGACACATTTTCCAAGAACAGATCAGGAACTGTATTGCCAGGATCTTCTTTTGTGGACTGGATGTTACTATGCTGATGTCCACTGCAGAAAGGAATAAAGAATTGCTGACAGTCTTACCAGCCAGGGCCAGCAGGCCTCCGATCACTCTCAGGAAGACAAGCATTTGGGGTCCACAGAGGGCAAAGAAGGAGAGGATGAAACAGATCACCAGGATGATAAATCCACAGAGGAGCATGGCAGCAGCTGCCCTCCCCCACGCTACAAAAAAAAAAAAAAAAAAGAAACAGCAATTAGTAAGACAGCCATGCCAAATTTAAAAGTTCCTTATCAAAGCATCAATAGGGTTTTTTGTTTGTTTGTTTCTACTAATTATATTTGGGTGGAAAGACAGTTTCTCTCTTGACAATACTTAAGCATCTCCATATTTTAAGGGAAGAATGGGCAATTCATAGGTCAGACATTAACATACTGACATGCAGTAATGCCTTCTCCCCTGGGTTTTGGGACGAATGTTTGTGTCTCTGAAATGAGATTTAAATTTCTTTTGTTAAACTATATCTCATTTGGTAAACTGGCCATATAAACAGGTATAATGAGAAGATTCACTCGAGTCCTACCACCACACGCCCACGGTAAGTATTTTTGATACTGAACAATTCAAAATACAATCTCTTCCAGAACTATTTCAAATACCTTTAAAGGGATCTTTGTTCTATGTTAAAGTTTGGTTCCAGGCAAACATAATCACTGGAAACATAGTACTTATGACTAAGCAGAGATATGAAATAAAACAATTTAATTGTAAAGTAGCTGTGATGTATATAACAAGTTTCCATGCAAACAACCTTTCTAAAATTTTGCCTAAATTTTAACTTCTGAACTATTCAGAATTTACTATGAGTGATATGGACCCCAAAACAAGCAGGATGAGGTGGAAACTGAGCTGTAGGTTTGAAGAGCTATTTGCGCAGCTCCAGCCCTGCGTCCTTCTGCTCTGACCTGTGGCAAGAGAAGCGCCATGACACCCAAGCTAAGGATTCCAGCCAGTTGTGCTTACTGTTCAAAGTACACTGATTTTTAAAATCTGCCCACATAACCTGCCCTCTCGAGGCGGGAACTAACATTTATGAAGTAATCACACTGCCAGGCCCGGGGCTACGAACCGGACATACCTTAGCTCACTGAATCCTCATAATAACTTTTTAAGGTTCACACTATGTTAGCATTTATTTCTATTTGAGAAGTGAGGTGACACTAAGGCGTTGAGAGTTCAAATAACCTGCCCATAGCCACAGAGCTGGCAAGCCGGGTTGACTTCCAGCCTGTCTGAATCCAGAACATGACTCTTTTATTTTTTTTTTAAGATATAATGTGTATACCATAAAATTCATCTGTTTAAAGTGTACACAATTCAGGAGGTTTTACTATATTCACAGTGTTGTGCAACCATCACTGCTTACAGTTCCAAAATTTTCATCACTCCATAAGGAAACCCCATGTCCGCTAGCAGTCACCCCCTCCTTCCTTCAGTTTCCCACATCCACTAATCTACTTTGTCTCTATAAATTTGCCTAATTCTGGACATTTCATATAAAGGGAACTTTATACTAGGTGGCTTTTGTGACTGTCATGCTTTCACTTAGCATGACGTGTTCCGGGTTCACCCCTGTGGTAGCATCATGTCCCTGTATTGCAGTCCTCTTTATAACCAGTAATTATTCTATTGGATGGCTAGCCCACGTTATGTTTATCCATTCATTCATTAATGGCGGAACAGGCACCATTAACCTATTTCTCTTTACTGCATTTGAAAAGGAGAGTCGTGTGCTCCTCTGCCCTGGTTCTACTCCTTCCTACGCTAACACAGCTCTGCTGACAAATGGAACCTCACTAAATTCTCGCTCATCAGACTGGTCAACGTCAAGCAAAGATAATCAATAGCAGAAAGGACAAGGGCTTTGGGGCCAAGTGGACCTCATTATCCTCTGCCTCTGCCACCTGTTAGCCATTGTCAGTCTGCATGTCTATCAACCAAGGCTAAGATGCCTTATTTTAAGATGATTGTGAGGATGAGAGTTCTTGTGCGAAAAGTCATGGAGCTCTTAATTCACCCTCACTGTTCAACAATTTCCTCATGGACTCCTACAGCTTTCTCCAGTACCTCAATTTTTCATTTCATTCGACGTTCACAAGGTTTTACGCTGTCACGTGAAGACTGGTCCTCAGTTCTCCACTGCATGTTTATATCTTCAATTCTTAGAGACAGACCTGCGCTAAGGTCCCCTGTTCCCTTCTCCAGGCCCACGCTCCCTCCAAATCTTCCTCCGGAGTCATGAATGACTGGGGCATAGTAGGTAATTAAGGAGAAGGCATAGGCTCAAAATTTTTTTTACATGCTCAAATACCACGTTTTCACATAAATTATCCCTCAGTGGCACTGGTCAGGATGTGCGTTCTTCAACCTGCACTGACTTGTGTGTGAGATGGTACACAAGTGGGTCTAGTTTTATATTTATAATTTTTATTACTTTCCTCCAAGTCTTGCTCTTCCTATGAGATCAATAAGAGATTTTAGGACCAAGGTAAAATAGAACGTTTTATTTTAAAATAGATATGGATGGGGGGGAGGGTATAGCTCAGTGGCAGAGTGTGTGCTTAACATGCACGAGGTCCTGGGTTCAATCCCCAATACCTCCATTAAAATTAATTAATTAATTAAAACCTAATTACCCCCCCACAAAAAAAAATTTATAAAAAAAAATAAAATAGACATAAAGCCAAAATGTGAAATTAAGTCTCTTTTCTCACATTTGTCTCCTCCCTTCGAGTAAAATAACTTCCCAGGGAAGAGAGACCATGCTTTGGAAAGAACATTAATTAATCAGACCATCTCAAAGTCTAGTCCATAGACCATTGACTCAATAATCATCAGTGTGCTTATAAAAATACAGATTCCTGTGCTCCCTCCAGACATATGGACTCAGAGCTGGAAAGGTAATGCCCAAGAATCTGCATTTTACTAGTATTTCTTACATTTATAAAGTTAGAAAACAATTAAGATAGATGATAATCTCCTTATAAAAACAGATGCTGCACTGCCAAAAAGGGGCATGTAACTTTCAGTATGTGACCCGCTGTCACTTACATATAGATTTTTATGGCAAACGCCAATCATTAAATTCAAATAAATATAATAATTCAATTAAAATAAGCAGACACTGATTTTTCTTTTTAAACTGAATTCACAGGTTTGAAACTGCACAAAGAAAAGGCAACAAAGCTGTATGAGCATGCAGAGGAATGCAAAGTTAATGAAGATAAATTGTACAGCAGAATGTGTTTTCAATAAAAACAGGAAAAACATCCAACAGGGAACATATTTAATAATCAAACGTTGACAATTGCAGATTAAGGTTTTAAAGGTACAGTTAAATAAACTGTGTATGATATTGCTATAAAGAGTCGGATCAATCATTTTGCCTGTTTATTTAAGGAAGATCAATGCAAAATTAGATTACTGCTATTATCTCTTCCTCTGAGGTTACAGCTGAGGTGTAATTTTCACTTAGTTTCAGGTACTTGAAAGGAATTAAATAAAAGAAATAGTAAGCCAATTCATCTAACCTAAAACCAACAAGTGAATATAAACAGATCATTTTAAGAACTTTATCTATGCTATGTTAAATCGGCTCGATTAACGTCTTGCTTATTTAAAACGCTGAGTCTAAAAGAAATCAAAATGGAAAATTAAGCAACGTTTTGTCTGGAGAAAGGCTGCTTTGGAAGTGAAGCGTGTAAAACCTGCTCCTTGTAGCGTGGAAACACCCACGTTGAATCATTTAACAATCATTTAAGATAGAAATCCTGACATGGCTCTGAAGGTCCTGACTGATGGGTAAAAAGTAAGGCAACTTGACGTTTCATGTCAGCAACTCAATTTCTGGTGGACAGTGTAATGTTTCAGGCATTCATATACATACATGTATTCCTTTGCATATTCTTTTCCATTATAAGTTACTACAAGATATTGAATATAGTTCCTTGTGCTATGCAGTACAAACTTGTTGTTTATCTATTTTATATGTAGTAGTTAGTATCTGCAAATGTTGAACTCCCAATTTATCCCTTCCAACCCCCTTTCCCCTCAGTAACTGTAAGTTTGTTTACTATGTGAGTCTGCTTCTATTTTGTAAATAAGTTCATTTGTGTCTTTTTTTTTTATCTTCCACATATGAGTGATATCATATGTTACTTTTCTTTCTCTTTCTGGCTTACTTCACTTAGAATGACGATCTCCAGGTCCATCCATGTTGCTGCCAATGGCATTACTCTTTTTCATGGCTGAATAGTATTCTATCATATAAATATACCAAAACTTCTTTATCCAGTCATCTGTTGATGGACATTTAGGTTGTTTCCATGGAAGAATATCAACTTTGAACACTTATCCTAGATCTACTTCTTTCATGATTCCACAGATGGTCCTCAGTTCCTTGAAGACAGACTGTCCACCTTCATCTATTCCAAAGACAAGTCTGTCCTTCATTAAAATTTTTACACTTAATGTTATTGCCTTTCCTAATCTGCATTTTACTGATATTTCTTACGTGCAAACTAAAATTTGAGAATAACTAAGATAGATGATTAATCTTATAAAAACAGATGTAGCCTTGCCAAAAAGGAGCATGTAACTTTCCGTATGTGACCCACTGTCAATTAGTCTCATTTCTATGGATCTTTTTATGGCTACTGCCAATCATTAAGTTGAATTAAGTGCAATCATTAAATTCAAATAAGCAGAATTTGTGTGTGTGTGCACACATGTGTGTGTGCGCGCGCGCACGAGCACGCGCGTGCAGGAGAGTCAGGGAAGATTCTGTCAATTATCTTCCTTTGAATTGAAACAATAGAAGCATTCTGTAGTCCAAGTAAACAGTTTCTATGTAGGAATGCTTTTTGTTTGTTTTGTTTCCTTAAGAGAAGAAATTTGATGTTTTTTATCTATAATTTTTTCTGTCCTAAGTTTATTTTCTAAGTATTGCTCAAATAAGTTCATGTTTCAAAGAAATCAGCAACATTATAAACCTACTTATAAAGAAGATTCATTCAAGATCCATTTAGATGAAGAATGGCTTATCAAATTTTGCTACCTCTTGCAAAGACTCAGCATTAAATCAACATGGAAATCATCACCTATTCATCTATTAACAATACTGAAAGCCCCACCTAGTGAATCGGAGATTTTGTCAGATTTCTTTCTATTGTTTCTATAGGGTTTTTTATGTCATACACAAGCAGAAATGAAAACTGGATGAGCCCACAATTGAAAAAATAAAAAAGACACCGCCTACAAATAAACATAAGCAGGGGTGGATGACACATTCAAAGAGGTTGTTGCATATTCAATGAGGAAGAAATCTGCATTATTAAGGCCAGGGCTTCTGTAACTTAGAAGTGCATTGTTAAAATATAGATTCCAGTTCAGAAGGTGGGGCCTGACACTGAGTGTCCAATAACCTCCCAAGTAACGCTGGTGCTGCGGGTCTGCGACACTTTGAGTAGCAAAAACCTAGAGGACCACTCATCACAAGCCTCCAAAAAAAAAAATCAACATAGAAAGAAGCGATTCTGCAGAAGTTTTGGAAGGTGGGAAAGGAATGGTTTGAAGGAGGAATGATGGCGGGGTCACAGGGGAGAGATTCCACAGTAGGTGTGAGATTCTTTGCATGCTCCACATTTTCCTCTGACACTGAGCCAGATGAGAACTCTTTCCCCACTGGTTCTTATGGAACTATGATACTTGACTCCTTTATGATCTTATGTGAATTCAGACAAGATACTCTCAAATGGAATCTACCCTCAAATGTTTGAAAGTATGTCCGCTGGAAGATGGGCTGGAAAGTAGAATTTACAGAGAAGCACATTTCAGCTCTGCTGGTGTGAGAGAGCTACACACAAATAGCATTGTGGAGAGAAGGGAGTTAAACTGCTGAACAAAGAGAAGGAGTTCAGATCAGTCAGGGGTGATGCTGATGGGGGCTCTGGAGAAAGCCTGAGTAGCTGGACCCTAATCCCCCCTAATTCTAGCAGCCTGGGAGTCTGCCTGTTACAGGGAGCAGACAAGTTCGGTCACTAAAAAGGAATTGAGGCTTTTGAGTGGTTGCTGCTAAGTGCAGCAAATGTGGAGTAAACGGGGCAAGATTACCAGTTCCCAGCCTTTCAGCTTTTATAAATCAATATACATATTTTTTTTTAGTTATAAAAAAATCAATTGAGTGGCCAACTTTTTGTTTTGCTATATAAGAATGTGAATACATGCCCACAAAGATGAATCTATCTTCTAATGCCTAATTTCATAAAATAGGCACATTTGAATACTTCATCCTGCCCCCCTAAAAAGCCACAAAAACAATCTCAAAATGAAATCCTAGAAGGTGAATTTAGCCTAATGTGAACCTACTAACTTCGTATTTATTTTTCGCATTTGCTGTATATTTTTATGCACCACAGGGCTAGGTCTAAAAATATTTCAGATAATAATCTGATTCGTTGACTTATCCAAGGCTGATTTCCTGTGAAAGACATCCCATGCATACTGTGGTATCTTTGGTAAAAATGAGGCTCTGCATTTCTGGAGTTCAGATCCAAGGCAAAGGCTCTCTCTCCAGCGCTGCCACACTGGTTGCCCACTGTCATTCCTGGAGCATAAATTCATCTCAATTATCCCAGTAACTTATCCATAACCTTATCTTCATTAGTCTCCATCCTGATGAGTCAGAGCTTACTTTAGGACTTGAAATCTCTATCGCTGACACTGAAAATATCCGCCTGATATACTCTCAAAACTGGAAAAGAAGCTGCCAGCAGTGCAAAAATCGTATGTGTGAACATGGATTCAAATTTAATTCTGCATTTCATTTATGCATGGCATTTGAATGATCATTTCAATGTTTAAATCTAGATTTTCTTTTCCTGTTTTGAGGAACAGAAGCCATGACTTTTTAAGAATTCAAACAAGTATTTGTATTTAGTTGTCACTATTTTGTAAAAGAAAGTATTCAGTGTATAATGTGGTTCATTGATGAAAAATGAGGTGATACAGTAATCTGAAATTCTTTTAAAAATTGTTAATGACAGTGACAAATATAACATTCTGCTTTTTACATAATTCTAAGGAACTATTTATTGAATATATTGCTGATACTCACCAGGATTAACCCACTTACATCTTTACTACCAAAATGAACATATTAATGTTATAAATATCAGCTAATAAAAGAGAGAGTGAAGCACGTTGTAATGAAAAGGGATACTTTCTTAGTAGTTACAGTGGTAAATCACAAGATTTATTTTCTAGTACATAGCAAGAAGTTTTTGAACAGTGGAAGTCCACACTTAATTCTCTATATTGAGATATTTTAATTATTAATTAGAGCCATCAACCTCAATCCTTGTGTTTGTACATACGTGGGAGGATGGGTAAACTGCATGCTACATTTTAGATCAAGTATGACCTCATGTGAATATGTATGGTTTTCAGCAAGGCTGACTGAAGCTATCTGAAAATCTCAAGTGTTAGAGACGCCTAGAAAAGGCCCTACAGCGTGGGACTACACAAGTCCTACACCTGTGAGACAAAACCAGCCAACAGTCCAAGGCAGGGGGGGGAGCGGAAGTATAATAACTACCCCAACTCATCTTTTACTTAATAGCCTGAGATGGGCCTCTCCTGCTGAATTCATAACTATTTTCTTTTTCTCACGGTCACCTAATGACAGTGGATGCTAGATTCATGATTTGATTCCAGGGCTTGAGCAAAAGCCACGTCTAACAGATTCTTGGCACTTAATTATCTTTGCAAAGGCCGCAGGAATAATTAAATCGGAATGCAAAGGCCACCACCCATTTACGAAGATCTTTCCGGCTCCATCACAAAGGTAGTACTAGATTCCTCAAGACTCACTTCGAAAACTGACCTTTTCCGAAGACCAATATCTCTATCAAATGGAAACATAAACTATACACTGAATCCACGGTTTCTTTACAATTTAAAAAAAGTGAGTGCTTTAGACTCCTGTCTAATTAAAGTATTAAACTGAGAAACAAAACCTACTCACTCCCTTCTCTACACAAAGCACTGGATTTGGCCTGAGGTTGGAAGAGCCCCACCCTCGGAAGGTGAGTTCATCCTGCAAGTCAAAGAAAAGAAAAACTGCATTGTGTGTGTTTCGCAAGAGGGCTGTGGTCACAGCCAGAGCCTCGCAGGCCCGATCACGTCCCAGCAATTGTGCCGGCCCGGGTCCCGCCCACACCCCTCTCCCCGCCGCAGCCCCGGCCTGCTTAATCCACGTGCGGAGGGTTGCCCAGCGATTTGGGATCTGCCTTAGTCCTTGCAGTGAGATATGATTATCAAAATCTGTTTAAAAACACACCTATTAGATCTAGGCCTATTAGATCCCCTATGAGATACTGAACTCAAATGCATTTTAACTAGAAGATAACAGACATTATTTCAAAGAACTTAATTCCTTTCAAAACTCTAGCCGACATGGGGTAACACAAACCCTGGCAGGCGTGCTGTTTGCTTCCTATGAAAGGAAAAACACAGGCCTATGGAAAGTAGGAATTCCATATAGTCTTTACATTTTATTACCTGCTAATGAGGGCCATGCCTCTTTTGGAGGGAAAATTCCTTGTGGGAACTTTCCAGTCATTTCACAGTAGATAAATAAAGCACCAAGCCCCTGATACAGCGCCCCAGTAATAAACAAGAGTTTGGTTGGGAGCCACTTTGCGGGTGGGGGCACGTCAAAGATCCTAGATGAGAATGAAAAAAAAAAAAAATAGCGTAGCCTTCCCTCTTTGTTTAAAACTATTAAACTGGATTGGTAAGGCCCCATTCAGCAGTATTTGGCTTTAAGCTTATGATTATGCTCATATTTAAACCCTTCTCTCCTGGACCCCACACACACCGCGAATCACAATAGACTCCAGCTGTCCTTCCCACTTATCTGTGAGCAGGGGGTGGCACCAGACCAGAGAAGCTCCTCTCTAGTACTGTCTATTAACAAGTGAGAGGACTGAGGCGTCCTTCATGCTGGAAAAGTAAAATACTCCAACTGTAATATAGTACATTTATCAACTCTGCTACATTTCGCTGGTGTAGATGTGTCTGCTTTTTAGGTTTCAAATCAATTCAAAATAAAGTTTTCTAAACAGCAATGCCAGGCTTAGGCCAAAAAGACACTCCCTAACGAGAACTAGCCTGAAGCATTAAACACCGCAGTATCTACTGAAATCATCACTGCTAAAACTCTGACTGAAAAGGCTTTTTTAATGGAAGAACTGCTTTCCCTTGATTAAAGGTAAACGAAGAATACATCAACACTGGGGAAGGTACGCTTTTTAAATACTTATATTTTAATTATAAGAACCAGAGGAGGCGGCGGCGAAATGGGAAGAAATTTCAGTAGGTCTCCAACAAAATATACTTCGTTGATTATATTTGCTCATCAAACCCCTGTCAAAAAGCTCAGATCATCTTTTACGCCTGACAGACCCTACAAAACATAGTCTGAACTAAGGGCCATTTTCTTCCAGCGTCGAGCCTGCTTTTGGCCACTCAAAGCTTAATTTTTTTTATTTTACTTTTTTATTTTTAATTTTACTGCTTTTATTTTGTTCGGGTCGGATTATGAACCTAAACGCTAGAGATTTTTGTTGAATCACCTTTTATCCCCGACCCTGTTTAATCCCTTCACGTGGGGCGGCTTCAGTAGGCCGCGCACTCCCAGGGCGCCAGGGCGCCAGCGCACACTCAAACGCCGGCGTGAGGGCTTCCCGGAGGCGGCGGCACTCACCATATTCCATGAGACTCAGGCAGCCTTCCTCGTAGGATCCGCTGCCGCCACCCTCCTCATTACATTTCCACCACAGCGAGGATGTCTCGATGTGGTTGCTCGACTGCAGCCATCCGCGGCCGGCCAGCGCAATGATGTCGAATGGGATGGCGCAGAGCAGGAGCAGGGGCAGGATCCACCTGCAGCGCTCGCAGGCCAGGCCGCAGCGCAGCATCTTGACGGTGGCGGCGCGGAGGAGAGCAGCGCGCGGGGCTCGGACGCCGGCGGAGAGTGGCCCTGGAGTGCGGGGAGCACGACAAAAGGGAAGAGGCCGCGGGGAGGCGGCTCCGGGAGGACGCGGCTCGGGGCTGGCCGCGGGGGCGCGGCGCTGGCCCCACCTAGATTCCGGTGACTCAGGGCGCGCCGCCCCGACCTGCCCGGCGGGGCCGGGCGCGCGCGGGGGGTGGGAGGCGGGACTGGGATCGGGTTACACCGGGTGTGGGTGGGCTTAACCCTGCCCGGAGCGACCTGGAGCCGCGGGGACCCGCAGCCTAGTTTCCCTCCTACTTGGTCGTCTCGCACCCAGTGCTTTACTTCTCAGTGCTTCAACGTGTACACATTTTAACCTGCGCATCACCAGCTAAATATTTGACCCCTGAGGTCTGATCATGGGTCTGATTTTCAACAATACCATATTTAAGTTTTGAGCCATTTGAGATGGGTGTTCATGTTGTACCTGGGTCATTGCTGCACTCCGTTTGGGTGCGTGTCCCGGACGCAGGAGCCAGTCCCTGATCCTTCCGGGCACTTCCTGCTGGGCTCCACCTCTGTACCTTGTACCATGGCTGCTTCAAACTCTTAACTGTTTACATCCCCGCCTTCCCCGCTGGGTTGCCAGCTCTTTGACCAAGAGGTTATGTTTTATTTCTCTGTGTATCCCTGGGGCCTAGCACCGTGTCTGGGTCCTAAGGGGAGCGCGATAAACATACTCTGCGTGAACACACTGAATTTGACAAATGCTTATTTCGGTCTTGAAAGCGCTTCATCCGGCTTCTCCAGATAAATTCACTTCCTGTCTGTGACAGTTCACTCCCTTTAACAAATCTCTACCTATTTAGAATCCACTTCCTCTACTATTTTTCATTTACTATTTTGAGGTTTCTCCTGAAAGGAGAGAAAGAGAGAGACAGAAAAAGAGAGAGAGACAGAGAGAGGAAGGAAGGAAGGAAGGAAAGAGTCATATATCAGCATGCAACAAGCTCCTAAAATCCCACCACCAGCGTCCTGGCCCTGCTTCTGTCACCGTCGTGACTCCTCAGGTGTGGCAGGGAGGGTGGGGTGCCAGCGGGGAGTGGCACTGAGGAGAAACAGTTTCTCCGTGTCCGCACCACTACAGCCTTGGGCGAATCATGAAGAACATCCAATGAGGGTATCATATCTTACCTTGTACCTCCAAAGATTTGTTCTGAATCACATCCTTTTTTATTGAAGTATTATTGATTTACAATATTTATATTAGTTTCAGGAGTATAACATAGTGATTCAATATTTTTATAGATTAAACTCCATTTAAAGTTATTATGAAATATTAGCTATAGTCCCTGTGCTGTGCAATATATCCTTGTAGCTTATTTATTTTATACATCAAAGTTTGTGCCTCTTAATTCCCTACCCTAGCTTGCCCTCCTTCCCTCTTCCCACTGATAACCACTAGTTCTCTAGATCTGAGAGTCACTTTTTGTTATATTCATTCATTTTATTTTTTTAGATTCCACATAAATAAGTTATTATATACAGTATTTGTCTTTCTCAGAGTTATTTTACTAAGCATAATACTCCCCAAGTTCATCCATGTTGTTACAAATGGCAAAATTTCATTCTGCTTTAATATTCCAATATATATGTGTGTGTGTATATATGTGTGTATATGTATATATATACATGTGTGTATGTATATATATATACATACACACATACCATATTTTCTTTATCCATTCATCTGTTGATGGACACTTAGGTTGCATCCATACCTTGGCTATTATAAATAATGCTACTATGAACATTGAGGTGCATGTATCTTTTCAAATTAGTGTCTTCATTTTTTCCAGATATATACCCAGGAGTGGAATTGCTGGATCATATGGTAGTTTCTATTTTTAGTTTTTTTAAGGAAACTGCATACTGTTTTCCATAGTGGCTACACCAATTTACATTCCCACCAATAGTATAGGAGAGTTACCTTTTCTCCACATGCTTGCCAGCATTTGTTATTTGTGGTCTTTTTGGTGATAGCCATTCTGACACGTGTGAGGAAATACCACACGATGGTTTTGATTTGCATCTCTCTAATGTGAATCCCTTACTTTTTCCATTAATTTAACGTGAAAGAAGTGGAAAATACTTAGCAATGTTTAAAACTGTCTCCTGTATTTCAGTTTGGTATTCTCAACAGAAACAGAATACTATTTTGGGTTGTGCAGTTCTCTAGCAATTTCTGAGGACAAATAAAAGAAAATTCCTGAGAAAGTTACTGTCTGAAACCACATGAAATAATTCCTCCCTCCTTCATTTTACATAAACCAAGTTCACACATTTTCATTAAAGGCAAATCTTTTCCCCTTCAAAGAGTAGCACAGGGGGTATTCTGCCCAGAGTTAACAGCATACAGTGTAGATTATGTAAAGAAAATGCTCTCAGAGTTTTCAGAAGTAATGAAAATACTTGTTGAATTCGTTGTAGAATATATTTGTGAAGAAAAATCATATTCTTACAAATCGAAGTGCTAATCACAGGCAAAGTGGCTTTAGACAGATTGAGAGTTTCATTGGTATCAGTATCTCTGAATAATTTCGGACTAGATATAACTTCTTTCTCTTGTTTCAGTAGATTTGAGGAAAAGAGCTCAATAATGCTGAAGTGGAAGGCAGGAAAGTAGCCCTTCAGAATTTCTGGAAGAGATCCAAAGTGACCCTGATTGGTTTCGAACAATAACATACCTCTCCCATGATTCACAGACGGTGGAACCAGAGAGCTCAGGTGCAGAGGATCCTTTCTCACACTAGCTGTGTGACGTTGGGCCACTTGACGTCTTTGTGCCTCAGTTTTCTCGTCTATAAAATGAATAGCGCTCACCCCAGAGCGTTGGAATGAGTATTGCTGAGTTGTAAGAGAGCTAATATATGCAAAATACTCAGGATACTGCCTGCATGTAGTAAACTACAACGGAAGTGTTGATGATGGTGACGATGATGATATTCACAGAGATTTTCCACTTTAATAAGATTGGAAATGGGACTTTTCATGTTTATAAGGAGCAAATTCTGTGTATGAATATTCACGGTAAATCATTATCTTAGACAACGCAATCATTCCTCCTAGCCGTCTTCCTGAAACGGTGGATTACAGTGGCTCGTAGACGGTTAAATAGTTCCCCCTACTGGCTAAGGTAGGGATGGCAAAACGCTCAACAATGTAAATTGTACCCGAAAAAAACAAGTTATTTTTATAAATTTGGGGACTTTATGGTTATAAAAGGAATTAATATTTCAAACAAAAATAAATAGATATATAATTTTAAAATTAAAAATTTTAGTTGGCTTATCCCTACCCAGAAAAAGTAATAGTAATAATAAGAGTAACAACTACCTCGCGTTTGTTGGGAGTTTGCTATATGCCCGTGTTTCACATGCCCCCGATGAGGTGTTTACTACTATTATCTCTGTTTAGGTGAGACGACTGGGGCACAAAGGAGTTAATCAGCTTGCTCGAGACTGCACATTCCCCGAGTGGCAAAGCCACCCTCCCCACTAGGCCGTTTGACACCAGAGAGCGCGATGTTTACAATAACCACTCGTGAGAGTTTGGGAGATGTTCCTCCAGGAGTTTCCTTCTTTCTCTCCTCCCCTTGCCCTCACAAGCCTCCAGCCCACTGCCAGTTCTCTATCAAGCTGTAGTGAAATGATCCCTGTGTAAGTTCCTGGGCTCTCACTAGTAAACCAGATGCACAGCAGTGCGACAGAAGAAGCGATAGTACAAGAAGCACTGAACAGAAAATCAGGGAATCTGAGTTCTAGCTCTTGCCGACCCTCTGTTTCCCCTCTAATCCTTGTCCAATCTCTTCTCCTTGGCTTATGCATACTTTTAATTATCTCTACTCTCCCTCCCCGTCTTCCTTCCTCAGCTATGTTATCTCTCTTCTACCTAGTGATGTGATGGCCAAAGTTTAACAACCAACTTTCTGAAGAAAAACAAATCCTTGATTTATAGCATTAGCCAATTTCTGGTATAGATTCTCCCCCATGGCAGACTTCCAGTTACTTATTTGATGTCACTGAACAGAGTTAGGAAGAACAGACATAATCATCCATCTCAAGCTTGTAAGAGCACATCACCGCATCTACCCCCAATATCCTACCGAAACTGCTCTCACAAAGGCCACCAGTAAGCTGTTTGCCAAATTCAATGGATATCATTGGCCTCTGTTGCACTAGGTACTTTGGTATCTCCCTCCATGAAACTCTCTACTCTCTTGGCTTCTGTGAAGATGTTAAAGTCCAGTGCCCAAAGACCACCAGGAATACACCTATAGTCAAACAAAATTAGATTTATTAACTCACTGCCACAAGGGAGACTGCACACCATAGGGGTGTCTCCGTGAGAGTGTGTTGGGGAGCTTAGTAATAAGACTTAGGCTTCTGTTGGGTGATACTGAAGGAGATTCAAGGAAGTGAGTGTTTTACTCTGAGTTACATTTTGTCAGGAAAAGTTGCATGGTGTTTTGGTTTTCTCTATGTTCAAATCTGATTATGGAGTGGTCTTGTTTTTGTCCTGTTCTATCACAATTACAGAGTAACCTTGTCTGGTGCTAACAGTCTGTGAAATTACTCATGCTCAGCACTGGCTCACCATGTTCTAGCTTTTGGTTGTCAAGCCAACTACCAGCTGTCAGAGGTTTTTTGTTTTTTGTTTTATTTTTTTTCCCACGAGTTCCCCGTTGAATCTCTCTATCCATTCCTTCCCTTTCTCTTTAATTTGCTAGTCTTCCTCTACCCCCGCCTTCATTCAGGGTTGGATTCTCTGGGCTTCTTTCCTTATACTATTCTTCTGTTCATTCTACACATTGTGTGTGTGTGTGTGTCTGTGTGTGTCTGTGTGTGTTACATCATCATCTTCCATGATTTCAGCCCTTACCTATAAAATTATGACTTGCAAACATATATCTTCAGTCCACACTTTTCCTGTAAGCTTCAGACTTTTATATCCCACTTCCAGCAAGATGGCACCACCTGGATTCTCCCTCAAATGCTTTAATCTCAACCAGTACCCTGGTTGCCCTCTCATCCCTAAACAATTAGCTTCTTTCTGTAGCTTCTGTAGTACCTCCATCACCTTGGTCACCAAAATTAAAACTCCAAGATCATCCTGGACTTTCTTTTATATACAGTGTATATACAGTAGTTGAAAGTTTTGCTGCCTGCTTTACCTCCCAAATACTTCTACAACACAAACTTTCTACTCCATCTGTGCGACTCCTGCCGTGATTCCTTTGCCTTTACTTAAGCCACAGCTGCCTCCTCACTTCTCTCTCTGTCTCCAGTTCTGAACACTCCCCCTCTCCCTAATCCATCTTCCATAAGACCTCTAAAAGGATGCAGCTAAATGTGAACCTGACCCTGACACTCTCCTCCAGGCACCCCTCACCGCTTCTCCGTCACCTATGCGACCAAGAATGAGATTTGTAGAAGTGACACACAGATTCCCCCGTGGTCTGGTCCCTGTTAGCCTCTCCAGCTTCATCTGTCACTTCTGCTGACCTTACACGTTCCAATCTTTTTATTATTTCTCACATACAACATACTATTTTTGCCTTTATTTCTGGCGGTATTTCTGGAATACCTTTCTTCCCAGTCCCCACCCTGTTCACTTACTTCCTGTTCTTTTAAGATCTGCTTCAGACCACATATTTTCCAAGAAAGCATCTCTGATTCTTGGCATATTCCTGCCTCCAATCTAAGGTGTGCTCTTTCCCTGGACTCTCAGAAGACTTGAAGTATATGTACTAATCACATGGTTTTATAACCATCTTCTGTGTGTCCCCATTAGAGTGTGAGATTCTTGAGGAAAGTGACCACTGTCCTATTTGTATGTCCATCACCTTTTCTAATATAGGTGTTAAGTAAGTGATAAAATGTATAAATGGATGAGCAGCTCTGTTACTTGCTACCTGAGCCTTGATCTCTCTGAGCCTCACTTATTTGTTGAGGTGGTTATAAAATGAACTATAAGGACACTTATAGTTCTAAAAGTATATGAAATCTCTATGAAAGTATAGATGAATGAAAAATTCTAAGAATCAAATTGAAGAAAAATTTATTCAGAACAGTAGATGGCAGTAGAAGGTTGTTTTTAGCATAACATTTGCAAGACTTAAAATTGACCAAATAACCATAGAAAAACTAATAGTCACAAAGTATGATTTTGAGGATGACTCTATAATTTCAGCTGATAACACTGTATCCATATGGATCCATTAACTGTAACAAATCTACCATACTGATGAAAATGTTAATATTAGAGGACAATGGTGGGGGGTTTATGGGAACTCTGTACTGTTGCAAGTTTTCTGTAAATCTGAAACTGTTCTAAAAAATAGTTTATTTTTTTAAATGCCTCTATATTACTTGGTAAATAATTTTCCTCATACCAACAAAAAAGAAAGAAAATGCCGACATCATTTTCCCCATATAAAATTAAATATGAAAACCCCCAAATCAATAAGTAAATTTCCAATTAAAAAAGTGTTTTTAGGTATCCAGTGTCAGCTGAAAAAAAATGCACAACCTAAAAGCTGAGAATTATGTTTTATTGGGGGCATTACTGAGGACTTAAGTTTGGGGCACAGCCTCTCAGGTAGCTCTGAGGGACTGTTGTAAAGAGGTAAGGGAGGGGAGCCAGGATATATAACAGTTTTTGCAAAAACAAAGAAACACAAAAAACCAGGTAGTCAGACATCAAAAGATTATTGCTAATTGAAGAAACCCAGACATCTCGAGTTAACGAATTCAGTGCTTCTCTCTATATAGGAAGATGTAAGAGCTTGGGCTTAATGAAGTCATTCCTTTGATATGCACCTTAGCTATCCAGGGCCAGTAGCCTGTTTTTCTCCATCCTGAATCCTCTCGGGAAGCACTTTGTAGGGGGAGCGTGGCTGCAGTGGCTTATGGCTTGATGGCCGCAATATCCTTTATTTATTGATACAGCCAGTGACATTCTTTGTTCACACTAGAAATAAAGACTATTCATTTAAGTATATAACTAAATAAATACCATTTAAATGTTTTATGATTCTATTCTGTTGTGATTATAAATGTATTACATACTTGTTTTAGAAAATCTGAAGACAAAGTATAAAGAATGAGTCACCCATAGACAATCAATCACTTCTATTTCTTTTTACCAGAGACAGTTGCTGCTAATGCTTGGCCATTTGTAGCATTTGTCTCTGCATGCTCTCATAGTTGAGGTCCTCCCTTGGCTTCTAAAAGCACACATTTTCCTGATTTCCTTCTGCCCTTTTACAGACTTCTTGCGCATCTGAACTCTAACTGGTGGAGTTCATCAGGGCACGCGGGCCGGCCCTTCTCCTTCTCTACATTCTCCCTTTAGGTGCCTTGACTGTGAAATACAAATATTTTGAAGTTCTTGATACACATCGCCGACTGACTTTTCCATTTCACTTGCCACAACAGGAATCAATACCTGACTTGTCCCACCTTTGCTGCCTTTGACTATTTTCCCTGTTTGGGTCTTTGTATTTCTGTGTAATACTGCCTATGGCATTTATTTCTCCAGCAAACATTTATTGAGCTCCTCTCATACACAGAGCACTGTGCCAGGAAATACTCTAGGGGTACAGAGAGGGTTTGCAGAAGATACTGCCACCAAGTGATGCTGCTAATGCCAGCACCGAATGCTCTCCTCATGTAGGGCTGTGCCTGCGGCTGTGGGAGCAGAGTGAACGGCGCATCCCTGTTGGCCCTGGAGCAATCAGCACAATTATTAAGAGTGGAAACAGAGCTGGTTTCAGGTCTGTTTGTTCTCTGTGCCTAATTATAACCCAATTTCAATTCTAAACCCCTCCCTGGGACCCATGTACCAACATTCCAAAAGGGACTTGTTAACAGTGGGTGGGAACAACTATATTTGCTTAAAATTGCTATGTTCCAAGGACTGCACTGTTATAAGTAATATCTCTTTAAAGTCTCACAACTATCTGCAAGTTAAAAGCTGTTATGCCCATTTTACAGATGAAGAAGACTAAAACTGAGCTATTAAGTAAACACTTTAGTAACTGAGGGGATTCAAACTCCGATCTACTTGTGAGTTGTCCATGCTATGTCCTCTCCATAACACTATGTTGTGATCTCTGAGTTGAGCTAAAAACGGTTTCTTAGGTAAGCAGAGTGTTTGGGACAAACAAGTAAATAGAGTTAATGAAGGGTTAGTCTAGGCACATACCATGTATAGATAATGGTAAAATCTCAACTTTAGTTCCAAGCTTTGAAAGTCATTAAGCAAACAGAGACTGAAATACTGAGCTCAAAAAATGTCATCTGGAACCCAAAAGTTTAATTAGAAATAATAAATGCTAACATTTATCGAGTGTTTCAAGGTATGTGGCACTATTCTTATTACATGATATATATTAATTCCTTTATTCTCAGAACAAGCCTATGAGGTAGGCACAATTATTATGTCTACTTTGCGAAGGTGCTGAAACACAGATAGTTTAAATGATTTGTTTAAGATCATTTAGCAGGTTGGTGTCAGAGCTAGGAAAAGCCCAGACCAAGCTTCTTGGTCTAAAACCTCAGTACTAACCACTGTGCAAATAATAAAAATAGCAACTAACCCTTCTCTAGCACTGACTGCATGTCAGTCCCTGTTTCAGGAACACATTCATTCCTCTTATTCTCACGATATCGTTAGCAACGTACAACTATCGCTTCTCTATTACAGATGAGGAAACTGAGGCAGAGAAACTAAATGAATTTTCCAAGATAACACAAGCTGGTAAGAGGCAGAGCTGGGTCTCAAGCCCAGAGATTTAGCTACAGAGTCAGTACAATTAATTCCTAAAACTCAATTTTAGTGTGCCTATTCTTAAGTGTATTGGAGCACATCTGAAATTTGTAGAGCACACCCAGTTGTCAGTATATATTTTAAGACTACTTATCTCTCCAAACCCATTCCAGAGTACAGTTGTGCTCTCCCTCTCTCTGTCTCTCTCCTTCTCTAATCCAGAGATGATGATTGTGCTTCTGGGACTATCACTAAAATGCAGGTTGTATAATCTAGGTTTCTTTCAGCCTGGAAAATTTCCAATAAATATTCAGCTAAGACCTGAATGTGTAATATGTGCCCTTAAAATACACTTTTAAAAATACACTTACAAGATAGGAAACAGGATGAGAAAGCACAGACCCAGGCTGAGCAGGGTTGTGTTAAAAACAACACAGTCTTGCTTCTTTAATGAATTGAAGGCATATCTGAGTGGTATTAAAAATTACACAAACTGGTTACTTTAATGAATTGAAGGAACCATCAATGTTTGGAAGACTTTTTTTAACTGAAATATAGTTGATTTACAATGTTGTGTTAGTTTCTGGTATACAGCATAGTGATTCAGTTATGCATATAACTGAACACATATCTTTTTCAGATCCTTTTTTATTATAGGTTACTACAAGATATTGAATATAGTTTCCTGTGCTATTCAGTAGGATTTATTATTTATCTACTTTACATATAGTAGTTTGTATCTGCTAATCCCAAACTCCTAATTTACCCCTCCCCTCCCTTTTCCCCTTTGGTAACAATAAGTTTGTTTCCTATGTCTGTGAGTCTGTTTCTGTTTTGCAAATAAGTTCATTTGTATTGTTTTTTAGATTCCACATATAAGTGATACCATATGATATTTATCTTTCTCTGTCTGACTTACTTTACTTAGTGTGATAATTTCTAGATCCAACCATGTTGCTGCAAATAGCATTATTTCATTCTTTTTCTATGGCTGAACAATATCCCATTGTGTATATATATACATATATCCCACATCTTCTTTATCCATTCACCTGCTGATGGACATTTAGGTTGTGGAAGAATTTTTGTATTTAAAATTTCCACATTTCACTCTGTTTCTGAAATGAATATTTTGTTCTATTTGGAGTTTTCTGTTGAGTTCTTTTCTGCTTACTTTTGACCTGCTATGTGAGATCACCTCACCCCAGCCCATTAGGACCTCTCAGAGTCCACTTGGTCTTGTCTGCTGCCTCTACACAGGCATCCATGTCATCTCCTCAAGTGACCTTAGAAACCTCCAAGAGAAGGTTCATACATCTCTGTATTCCTACAGCGACCGCTTAATCTGCCAGGCTTCATCTGTCTTGATTTCAGGAAATGCAATTGCCAAATAATAAATTGGATTGCCACATGGTTAGAGATAAGAAAGAGAAAAATATTCTTAAATATATAAACGTTATATAATATTTGGCACCATTACCTCCCCTTCCCTTGTTTTGGGAAGTTTGTTCTGCCACCATTACTTAATTATCTTTTAATTGGGGTTGGGGATGTTTTCTGAATTTTATTAAAAATTCAAAGCAATATCTTTATATGTCCAAGAAAGAACTGAAAGGGGATAGAATATATGTTAACAATTTATATTTATGGGTGGTAAGTTATGAGTGGTTTTTTTTATTGAAGTATAGTCAGTTGTGTCAACTTCTGGTGTTACAAGTGGATTTTTATTTTCACTTTTTAATATAGTTATATTTTCTGCAATGAATATATTAAATTTTTTAAGAGAAAGAAATGCAAGTTCTGTAATTCCTTCTGGAGATTATTTAGGCACATACAAGTGGTGTGACAAGGTCATAAACCTTGGCTTTCATGACAATTTTTTTTTGATACTTGTAGACTCCACCCGATTCACTTTTCATTATGCATCAGAATTCCATGGTATAAAATAACCACACTTAAGTCAACCACTTTTGTACTGATGGGTTTTTAGGTTGTTACCAGCTTTTTGCCACAACAAACATCCTCTTGTATATTTCTGCAAGTATTTCCTTGTGATAAATCTCTAGCGGTGGCAATAATGGATCAAAGATGATATGCAAACTGATTAATATTACCAAATTGTCCTCCCAAAAGGGGGAACTCATTTTTATTTCCACTAAAAGTATATGAGAGTTCTGACAAATGCTTGCTAAAGTCATGTTGTATAAATGTTGTCATTTTTGCCAGGCTGATAAGTGATAAAAACATGCTGTCTTCTTGATTTGACTTTCAGCTCATTTTGAGTGAGTTGGACCATGTGTATTGAACATTTGTATTTCTTAATCATTTAAAATTAAGATTCTGTATAGCACTGAAATTAGGGTAACTGCTACTTAGAGAAGAAAAATATGGAGAAGTGGGGAGGAATATCGCTCAGTGGTAGAGTGCATGCTTAGCATGTACAAGGTCCTGGTTTTGATCCCCAGTACTTCCATTAAAAAAAAAATTTTTTTTTTTAAGAAAATATGGAGAAGAAGTAACCTCTCTCTTCTCTGAATTTCCTCTCTCTTCTCTAAATATGCAGTGCTGGAAAACCCACTGCCTTTCCAGTGTTGTTTCTTGTAAGATTTATAGTCATCCCTCAGTATCCACAGAGAACTGGTTCCAGGACCCCCATGGATGCCAAAATCCACGGGTGGTCAAGTCCCTTACGTAAAATAGTGGCACAGTTGGGCCCCCATAACTGCAGGTACAGAACCCGGGAATACAGAAGAGGCGACTGTAAGTGAGGCTGCAACCTGACCATGAGCCTCTTTGTAAAAAAAAACTTCTCGTCCCCAAGTTTATGAATGTAGTGAAAAAGCAACAGAACTGGGTGTAACCTCACCCAGTCAAGACTCATTTGCTTTCACTAAAATCCAGACTCCTTTCTGAGGCCTAACAGCCTCTCCTGATCTGACCCTTGCTAATCTTGCCAACTCCACCTGCCGCCACACTGCCTCTCTTCACCCAGCTCTCTCCAGGCCTCCTTACTGTCCCTCTGACACACCAAGCACTCCACTGTCCCAAAGCCTTTGCAGTTCCTGTTCCCTGTGCCTGGAACACACCCCCCCAAGCTCTTCACATGCTCATCCACACTCTTGGCCTCCAGCTTTAATTCATTCCCCATCTCAACTAGGTATCCCCCCCAATCAGTTACTCTAAAACATTACCCTGTTTATGTCATTTAATACAGTCTGTGTGTAGAGAGTCCCCGAGACCATGCTCAGGCTTGGTGGAATTACAGGGCTCAGAACAGCTATTATACTCAAGCTTGTGGTTTATTTTAGTGAAAAATCAGATTAAAAATCAGCAAATAAAAAAGGTGGATGGGCGAAGTCCAGGAAAAGCCAGAGTCATACTTCCAGACACCCTTTCCAGCAGAGTCACATGGAGGTGCCCGTAATCCTCCAAGTAACCATGTACGACAACACATGTGAACTATTGCCAACTAGGGAGATGTGCCTGATCCTTAGTGTCTGGGGTTTTACTGAGGGTCAGTCACAAAGGCTTGCTGTGCCCAGGGGGCTGACCTTACTACTCAGTTTGCAGCCCCTCTCTCCCCAGAGGTCAAACTGACACAGTGAGGCCCCAGGCCTCAGCACTCTGCAAACGCTCTTATCAGGCTGGATATTCCCTAAGGCTCAGGGTTTATCTCCCAGGAGCCGGCCAAGAGCCTGTCCCCTGGAGAAGGGCATTTTCTTTGGAACATGCAGGGTCTGAACAGCTTGGACCTGCTAAGCTAACCCTTGCCTGCGCAGCTGCAATGCCCTTATTTATTCACTCATTGCTTGTTGACTGTCTTCCCCATTAGAAGATGGTTCCATGAAGGCGGAAAGACCTTGTCTGTGCTCTCTGGTGCTGCACCCTCGGAAATTAACCCAGCACCTAGCAGAGACAGACACTCAATAGATACTGGCTGAATAAATAAATGAATGAGTAAATGGAACATGTGCATAAGTACATACAAGTTCCTCCTACCTCAGCTTCTTACAGGAATTTTGTCACGCTTCTACACATTGAGAGCTTGGAAGAAAGTTATAAACCATAACATTTTCACAAAGAAAAACAATCCTCTAAACTTAAGTCTTCCTTAGCATAAAATTCCAAGCATTCTTTCAAGCAATTTTTAAATTTCATAATTATTTGACTTGGCGTGAAAATTCTATCTAAATATGTCAGAGGTTTGAAAAATAATTTTGGCTTTGTAATGAATCTCACTTTATTGCAGAGCCTGCCTTTCTCAAATTATAGTAATAATTCTACTATAATGTTTTCTGAAACATTTATGAATTCCTTTAACTTACATTTCAGTAGCATCTTCATCTTTTGAACTTCCTGATGTGGAAATATCTTTTTATCGAATATCATAATATCTTGCAATGTGGTCCAGCATCGTGAAAAAAATCCTTCAATAAATGAAATAAGTTTCCAATTTAGAACATTTCTGCTTTTTTGAGGGGGAGGGGTGTTTTATGATTACATCCCCTGATGCTTAGCTTTGCCATCTGCTCTGCCCACCAATTATAAATGTCGGGAGAACTCCCAAACATATTAACAGATAAAAATGATTTAAAAATCCCTCTGTTTCTTTCATTTAAAAATGCTGCTAAGAAGGCATTATTGTTTATGATTATCCATGATTCAGGCGCAAACTATAGAGTGAACTGATCGTACATGACAGAACAATTTGTTTCTTGGGCCAAAGATGTCCTCAAGCTAATATGATGCTGGGATCTGACTCCATTGAAAAGTTAGTTCATGGCTTCTTCAGCGTGAAGGCACAACAGAAAGTGAATTATTTAAGGGACGATGCTTGTGGTAGGGTGGACGACACAAGAGATAAACAGTTTCAACTGCATTCACTTTGTGGGAATCTGTGCTTTGAGATAAAAGAGATTGTTAGAAAATAGAGAACAAGATGTGAGGAGACATATATATATGTGTGTGTGTATGCTTTGCAGATTTGCATAATTAGACTAATAATACATCTAGCTGTGGTAGAAAAAATGCAAATCATAAATAATAACAACAAATTTAAGCGCTAACTAAAGCCACAGTCTCATGATAGTCATACCGATCCTGTTTTAGGCAAATGTGGGTCCCTTGTGGAAGAGTTATTACTCTGCCCTGATGAGTCAGATACTAAAATAGTAGATTCTATACTAACCATAGACTTTGGTAATAATAAAAATCACCTGGATGCCTATTAAATTTTCTAGGCTCCATCCTGTAGAAATATGTTTCTGCAGTAAGGGGGTGGGGTGTAAAATTTACCTTCCAAATGGTATGCAGGAAGTGTCCCGAACAGATTAGACCATATGGTCACTAACAGTAGGTCTGGGTGTCTATTTACCAAGAATCCCATGTGACTCTTACGAAGAGAGAATGGGACTGCTCCTAACGAAATTCATCTTCTCCCTCTGTCCCTTGGGACCTAGAGCACTTCCAGGAAGAGTTTCTGCCAGGAGGGAACCATCTGCTATGTCACCAGGAAGGGTCTTAGAGGCAGAGTGAGCAAACCTCCTGGCTTACCTGGATCCTCGGAGAAAGGAAGGGGACTTTCCGTGCTAAAACCAAGTCCTGAGCAAACGGTGACCTTCTCACTCTATCACGGAGAACCAGGCAAAGTAGCTTTTCCAGAGACTTAGGAATGAGAGAAGCCAAGAAGGAAAAATGTGTGAAATATGAGGTCCAGCCTCCCACTGGTCTCTCTAGTCAAGGTTGTTTTAATAGAAGCGGGGCCTCAGTTCTCATAAGTTCATTTAGTCCCAAGACCTCCTCAGGGGTCAGCAGGGATTGATTACTATTTGCTTGGGCACTACATCTCACTCAGAAGGGGAAAGTTTAGTAAAACATAGTAATTAAGATATTTGATGGACTTGTATCCCTGAATAGTAAAAAAGCCATCTTCCATTAGTTATCCAAACACAATGCTAAGTGCCAGCCTCAGAGTCTGTTAGCTCTCTGCTCAGGCTGGGCCAGCAGGAGTCTCTGAACAAGCCCCCTCCCACCCCCTACCTCACCCCTACTCCCAGCTCCCAAAGGAGTTGAGCATAAATTTTACTTTAAGACCTGATTTCAGAGCCCTCGCTGCCTAATGCACAGTGGAAGAGAAAGAGAGCCTGAGGTTCGAGGGACCCCCACACAACTGGGAGTCTTCATACAACAGGAAAAATCGCCTCTTTAATAAGGGGTCCCTGGAGGTTAAGTCGCCAGGGATGTGCTGAGGTATACATACCAGACCACCGATGCGGATTCAGAGAGAAGTCAGAGGCACCAAGTTTGTGACCAGAGAGGTGCGAAGATGGAGTGTAAGGGCTAAGGAGGAGAGAAGTCATTGGAGAAAGAATTGCAAGGGAGAAGGGGAGCCGTAGCAGTGCAAGTTAAAGAGTCAACGCTAGGCGCGCGTCCGCACTGCGCGCATGCGCCTGAGAAAAGCGCTGTCAAAAATACAGCTGGGGAGCGAGGAACCGCCCAGCTCCTCCTGCAACAGTGCCTTTGCCTGGGGTGCGGTGGCAGCTCTTAGCAGCTATAGGCTGCAGAAACAGGGATTTCCATCCCTGCCTGGCTTCCAAGGGGCAGGAACCGTAGCAATCACCTCCTGCAATAGTACATAAATTATCTCAACAGTGTGTGTCTTTATAGAACGTTGCACTTCGCAAAGCTTATTGAAGTAAGTAGAGTGTACTTTCTTTCAACCTTTCAAGCAGTTTATCTGTATTTTATTCCAGGTTGCAAAAGATGTTTTCTTTAATGTATGGAATGAAAACGTTCACGGAGCCACAGTCAATTTACCTTCCTGCAAGGACATTACAATAGCTCATTCTGACAAAATTTTATGTGACTCACAGGAAAAATAGATCAAGTTTGAGGAACCTCTAAACATTTTTTCTATATATGGACTAAGTCATGGTTTTCAGAATTGAATTTGTAAAGCGTTATTTTAAGACAGTTTCAAAGATACCTAAGAAATAGACGTATCATTTCATAAGAACTGTTCTGTTTTATTATACAAAACAATAATTTCTTCCCCATACTTTTGAAGGAAAGACAATTGCACACAGCTGAATTTATATAAACTTTGGGTCCTAAGCATAGTAATATTTGAGAGATGACAATAATAGAGCTTCCCAGAGTTAAAAGCATTGGTTCAAAAAGTCAGGATTCCTGGGTTCTCACCCAGACTCTCCAGTAACTAACCATGTAAACTAACACTTCTCTAACATCTTTGTGGCTTAGAAATATTTTCTGTAAAATAAGTATATTCAATGAAGTTAGTCATTTTCAAAGCGTACCTCCTTGCCTCCACCCCAGCTGAGCTTTTCTTCTGACTTTTCTCACTCATTCTAGCTGGAAATTACAAAAGACTGATAAGAAAGCCTACTTTCAGGCCTTTCGGAGTTTGGAAATAACTGAGTGATCAATGCTGGAATCAGATGGAGAGCAAAACACAGGTTTGATTACTGGATAGAAGCTAGACTAGTGAAGGCAACCTTAACAAAATATAAAAAATCAAATTGAATAATGCATGTAAGTAGTAATGTGAACAGATCACAAGGAGTAGTACATTGCTACCCAAGTCTCCACAGATCAGGTATGTCTGGTTGATTCTAATTCCCTTTTCCTGTTCCCCTGACTTCTGTACCAGCCATAGATCAGACCATTTGAGATTAGAGAGGTGAAGTCCATTTTATTTGGTTCTCAAATCCATTCCTAAGTCCCAAGAGAAAATTACTTTTCCTCCAACCACTGAACTATTGACTCGGCGAGTCTCTTGGAGTTTGCTAACAAAATGTAATCCCTTATCTGAGGGTATACCTACTTCCAAAAGGACTGGAAATAGATTATTTGTTCCCTTAATACGTGGACAGTTAAGGTTTAAATATGAGGCAAAACATCCAACAGAAACATAAAGATAGATGTTTCCAGACATCTGGAGTAAGCTAAGTATAATTTTTCACTCAAACATTCACGTGCTGTTATTGAATAACCAAAATGTGCCAGGCATCATGTTAGGTCTTGGGCATTTAATAAGTGTGGTTACTTCCTTCTTGGCTCTTAAACTACTTGCACCTAGAAGAGATCACTGAGCTGGAGACTGATCAGCACAGGGAGAGGTTCAAAAGCTCTGAGAGTGGTTGTGATAGCTTAGGGGGTGGTGGGAGGGAGAGGGGAGTGGGAGAAGAGGGGCAGGAAAGAGGGAGGGAGCAAGAGAGAGAAACGGAGAGAAAGATGAGACAAAGAGTTAGGACTGAGGTGTGGGGTTACTTTAATGAGAACCAGGAAAGAAAACAGAAGTACAGTTAGAAAGTACAATTTGAATAATAGACAACAAGGGAAATGTGGTTTCACAGAATCCAATGACGGAGTGTGTTTCAAGAAAAAAGTAGTCAGTGGCATCAGATGAGATTAAATAAAGAGATACAATAAAATGGAGGGCTTGCCTCAGATACTTAAAGAAGAGACCCGGCAGGAGGTGCAGTAAAACAAACCACTTGGCAGAGGAGACACTGGGAGAGGCTTAACATGAGGAGCCTGTTACCGTCGGCCTCCTCTCTGGTCACCTGCTTCTCTTCGACTCACGTTCAGGTGGGAGCTTGGATGGTGCTACTTGTGGGAAGGCTCCCAACCCAAGCCTTGGTTAGGTGTACCTCCCAAATGCTTCTATAAGCACTGTTTACTTTCCCTCATGGCAATGACCATATTTCTTCCGTGATTGTTAACAGCAGCAAACAACTCTGATGAACTTAGATGGAAAGATAATTTTTTGGAAGGATATTTAGCAGTTCACAGAACACAGGGTAATAGAGTGAGCACTTCTGTCGCCACTGCTGAGGCATGATTCTGAGTCCCCTGGACATCTCCTCTGATGCTTCCCCCTCGCTTCTTATGGCTGGATGCTAAGCCTTGATTTCTAGTGGGGCATGTCCCTTGCTTATTTCTTCCTCAACAGTGGGTTAGCTCTTCTTGACCTTTGCTTTTTCACATGAAATTTCTTTTACTTTATTATTTTGTAACACATAAGTAATCTTTTAGAAGAAATATTTGTAAAAAATGCCTAATATTTAGGAGTGGCTCAATACATTTTTGGTCTTTCTTCTCTCATCTTCCATAAAAATCAAATTGTCATCCTTAAATAAACAACTTAGAATCTCAGGAAATAGCACATTTTAAGTTTTGCTGTGAGGGAAGAATACTTCTCCAGCGGAACATTTAAAGCCTCTTTTGCCCGCACATTTATTGACGCTCCCTTTAACTCCAGGAGCCTTTCCTATATTTATCACAAATAACAATGGAATTGGGCTAAGAGAATGGTAGCAACATAAAGGGGAGACAAGAATCATCACAAGTGCTATGGGCTTTAAGATTGATTTCTTTCTCTTTTTATTGAAGTATAGTTGGTTTACAATGTTGTGTTAATTTCTGGTATACAGCACAGTGATTCAGTTATACACATATATACATGCCTTTTCTTTTTTTTCTTTATTTCAAATTTCTTTTTTTAACACCTTTATTATGGTGTGATTCCTATACAGTAAACTACACGTATTTCAGTTGTACAATTTGATGAATTTTAATAGATGTCTACACCAATGAAACTACCACCACAATCAGGATAGTTAACATTTTCATCACTCCCCAAGAGATGCAAATTTTGAATTCCCAGTTTATCCTTTCCCACCCCCTTATATTCCTTTTCAGATTGTTTCTCATTATAGATCATTACAAAGTATTGAATATTGTTCCCTGTGCTATACAGTAGGACCTTGTTTTTTATCTTTTATATATAGCAGTTAGTATCTAAAAATCCAGAGTTCTCATTTTATCCCTCCCTACCCCTCTCCCCCATGGTAATAATAAGTTTGTTTTCTATGTCTGTAAATCTGTCTTTGTTTTGTAAATGTTTATCTGCGTTCTTTTCTTTTCTTTTTTTAGATCCCACATGTAAGTGATATTATATGGTCTTTTTCTTTCTCTTTCTGGCTGACTTCACTTAGAGTGACAATTTCCAGGTCCATCCATGTTGTTGCAAATGCCATTATTTTATTCTTTTTATGGCTGAGTAGTATTCCATTGTATAAATATACCACAACAAAATCACTGGCCCTAATGTAAAAACAGCTCTTACAAATTGATAAAAAGAGATAATATCCTAATTTTTTACATGGGCAAAGAACATGAACAGGCAGAGATGAAACAATAAAAATATGATGCTCAACTTCACCTTTTAAATTTAGTCATAAACTAAAACAAGAATTAAATGCAATTGTTCACCTAATAAGTTGGCAAAGGGACGAAAGAGTTTCAATATGTTGTGATGCGAAGGGTAGGCACACAGGTTCTCTTGTGCACTGTTGGTGGAAGCATATATCCATCTTCCTTGAGTATATTCTGGCAATAAGTTGCAAACCCTTTAACTGTGTATGCTTTTTGACTCAGTACTTCCTCTTCTAGGCGTTTACTCTGGGAAGATATTCTAATAGGGAAGTAATATAACTAAGTGTTCAGTGAAGTTTTCTTTATAATAAAAGCTGAAGCCAACAGTATGGATTGATTAAAGTTTGCTAGAGTTATACAACAGGAATGAGAAGGAGCCATAAAAAGGAACACCTGTATATGAGAAACCACTGAGTGAAAGAAGCAGACTGCATAAGAGCATTATAATATTACCTCATTTGCATAAAAGTATACCAATATTTGCACATACATATACACATCTACATATGCAGATTTATCATAAGAAAGGCTGTTCATTAAAATTTTATTAATGAACAGGGGTCAAGTTTTTAGGGGTTATTTACTTTATTGTTTATAACATATGTATAATTTTATGTTGCCTTAAATCTGTGTGATTCCCCTTCCTCTATCATCTTGGTTCCTCAAGCTCCAATTGTCTTAATAGCTCAGAACTACAATTTTCATCTTCCTAGACCTTGAGAACTCTTACATCTCTAGATTACCATTTTCAACTTGGCCTCTATGCGCTATGCTGTGAAGTAGCAAGTTCTCCAAGGGGAGAAAGCAGCATAGAACATCTGGTTCACTTTTGTGTATTCCTCTTCACTCCAGAGTCTTGGCCTTTCAAGACCTGACAGTCTTGGTTGCTTTTGATGCCTTCAAACAATGCTTTTAATTTTTTTAAATCCAGTTTTATAATTTCTTTCAACAGTAAGGTTGTTCTAATATAAACTAAACACTATTAAAGCTCAGTCTCATATCTTCCCCTCCTTGTCTGTAGCTTGGCCTTCATCCCCCGACTGAACCAATGACTCCATCTGTACCCCAAATACCACCTTTCCTATCTCCTTAGGATGCTCGTTTCACCCATTAGGCTGGCTGCCTCCTACCTCTTCAATTTCTGCCTTTATGTTTCTTTTCTGTATAAACATACTTTCTATCAAATCTCCTGCTTGTCTGGCATTTTTCAAATTTCAGTTCTCTACCCATTAGTGGATTGTGAAATCAATTACTCTGTTTCACCAGCTTATATTTTTTCAGAAATAAAATAATATTGAACCTTCAATATCAGAATGCAACACATCTATTCTAAGTGGTGCTGTCCACATTGCAGCAAATACTGGGGAAAGCTGAGTCAAACAACAGCTGGTGGAGGGGGATGTAATGACTATAGGTATTGTCTGGGAACCAGTCAGCCATTCACTCTTCTGTTCACTGGTATCTCATTTGATTTTCTGGATTTGGCCATAATTCTATCAGGAAGTTAATGCTTTATAGTTTAATGTACATCAATGTAATTTACAGTTAATTGTGAAGTTTAGAAGAACTTTTCCACTATTGGCAGGGGCAACAAGACTTCCCATCAAGTTTTGGTTGTGTTTTTTGGGTTAGACGTAATTGTTAGCACATTTTTGGCTTTGCAATAGTTGTACATATTAATCAGAATTGCATAAGTTATTCTTAAAATAGTCTATTTTATTATTAGAAAAATGAAGATGATGATGTGAAAAGCACAGAAGCATGTTCTGGTTGAACTGCCAGATCTAGGCCTATAAACAGTGGTGACATTGGGGGAAACATTTCTTTTAATCAATAAATTTTTTAATTTGAGCTTAATCCAAAAAAAATTTAAGCCTTTTTAATAAAGTTTAAGTGTAGCTTGTCAAATGCTCAAAAGCACTGAAAGTTTATTATTTGCAATAATATTGCAAATGAAAGCTTAAAATTGTACACACACACACACACACACACACACACACACAAACCTGGAAATACAACAAGCCAGGCTGTTGGTAAGGCCTTTAAATATTTTCAAAGAAAGAAAAAAGATGTAAAATTTTCAATACTATTTCGCATCAGTTAATGAAAAAGTGTTACTATCATATTTAGTTGCATGTACGTAGCAAGAGAGAAAATAACTCACATAGGTGCTGAAAAAATTATTCTTGGCATACATGGACATGGTGAATTTGATTCTCTGTGATAAATTAGTGGAGAAATTGTAAACTGCACTTCTAAGTGATACCAGTCTCTTAAAACACAATTGGGATTGTATAGAACATACAGAATAGAATTAACACTTACTAAGCAAATGTGACCAGACACAGGTTATGTGATTCTACTGAATAAGAGCATGACTATTTCAACTGACTATACTTTCAGTTTATATACATGACAAGACAGTTTTTTTAAAGGGTTTACTATGTTGTTTAACCTGACCCATAACTGGTTTAAGAAACTTGATAAAATTGGAAAAATACATTATTTGAGAACCAAATTAAACCGGATAAATTGTAATAGAATTGCAAGTGCTTCAGAAGTAAATATGACCAGGAAACATAGTGGGGTAATTTAAAATATTACTAGAAATCACCATCTACATTGCCATTTGAAATCACTGTTTCACCCATTGTGAAGATTTGGCTTCCTAAGAATTCTACTGAATCTCCTGAAAACAAGTGATAGTCGTTCGATTTTATTAAGAGACTCTTCACTCTTTGATATGTTTTGCTCAGAAATTGGAGCTGTGGCCGGACTTAGCAGTCACCCACCAAATCCTCCTCCCTCTGCCACAGGCCCAGAGCTATGCAGGAGCCCTGGGGGCCCCGAGAGGCTACACTGGACCCAGGTGTGTCTCTGCAACTGTTTTCACCAATGGGATCTAGGATACTGGACTGTGTGACTTTTACGTCTGAGACCTGGGCACATCTACTCTCTCTTCCTCTTCCTATGAGCTAGAAGAAGCCATCCTGGGTCACACAGAGGAGAACAATTCACTCTGGGATGGTGGAGCAGTAAAATGTAAGGTATACAGTCCCTGAATGATCTCCTGGAACTTATATACCAACCTGCACCACTAACTCAGAACTTATTTAAGCAAGAAATCAAAGTCTCTGTTCTGTAAACTGCTGTATTGTTGGGTGTTAGTCTTCCCCTTAACTAATGTGGTGTATGTTATATCATACTGGAGTAATTGATTCTTGTGAGGAAAATACTAATTAAGTTATATGAACTCAAGAATGGGATTCACATTTTTCTGTGAACATTTTCGCTAACATTTCTGGAGATGATGTTTTAGCAACAAAATTGGCACGTATAACAGATATTTTTTTGCCATTTTTAATTAACTGAATTTGGATCTATAGGGAAAAATTAACAATATATTTCAAGATGTTGAATATATCCAACAGTTACAAAATACATTTTAAGTAATCACCATGGTTACTATATGTCCTCAACATTCTGCAACATGGGAAAAGAATATTATTAATAAAAATAGTTTGAATGGAATAAAATGAAAGACATTAATAATATTGCAAGTATCTTTTTAAAACTTCAAACATTTCCAAAAAAGAAATTTGAAATATCAAGGAAAAGCATTTGCATTAAAGATCCATTTGTTTTTTTAAAATTCTGGATCCATATTTGAGTTAAAGTTGATGCCCAAAGAAGAAAACTAATTACTAATACTTTGTTATTCAAATATATTGAAGAATGATTATAAATTTATCACCATTTTAGATTAAGATTAAAGAAGAATTCACTGAAACTTGCAATTTCAGTTGCTAAGTATATTGTTATTAATAGCATCTATATCACTTATTTTGTACATGAGCCAGAATTTTGTTTGTTTTTGTTTTTTAATTGTTTTTACTTATTTTTAATTTTTATTTTTTTTAAATGGAGGTACCGGGGATTGAACCCAGGACCGCATGTGTGCTAAGCATACACTCTACCACTGAACTATACTCTCCCACCTCCAGAATTTTTAACAACATAACTAAACACAGTGGGAAGAAATAGACATCCAAGCACAAAGCCCCTGGGTTGTACATGTAGCACTGCCCTCATGTTTCTAACATGGACTGAATTTAAGAACAGGCAAGCATGCCTACAACAATGAATAAAATTATATTTAATAGTAATTCTATTTTATTGTAATTCTATTCAATTGTACATGTTGTTTCAGAAATAAAACTCTTGTTTCAGTTTTTTATTCTAGCTATATGTGTACCTGTGTGTATCCTGAGTGGACGCAAAGGACAATTTCTACTGTGAGTTGACATTTTTTTAAAAAAGGGTCTTTTAACTATTCCACTCTCCTTCACAGCCAACACCTTGAGAGGGTTGTTTACACTTATGTTTCTACCTGCTCTTAATCCACTGCAACTCAGCTCTGCCCTCATTATTCTTCTGGGCAGGCCTCCTGACTTAACTCTCACATCCATCTGATACTTTTCTGTGTTAACCTTTGTCCTCTCTGTGGCCATTGACCTTGCTGCCTGGATACTACTTTTAATTCATTTTCCCAGCACTTAGAAAAATACTTTATGATCATAAAAGTAAAAATGTTCAGGGAAAAATTAAATTCACCTATAACCCCATCAGAGATAAACACTGCTGTTGATGTTTATTTTCCATTTATATGTATGTATTTTAAAGCTTATATGTCCATCCACGTCAAATATTTAAATAACAAAACTGAACTTGTTTAGTGCAAAGAAGTATGTAGCATTTTACAACCTTCTATTTCATTTAACTATATAGTAGAAAGCGCTTTTTGTCATTCAATATTCCTCTCCCACATTGTTCTGAAAGGCTACATAGTATATGCTTTATGGGTACATATTTCATGAATTATTTGTCCATTTCTCTATTGTTAGATAGCTTTCAATTTTTAAAAATAATTGAATGACACATTGAAATCCTTGATTAAGAAAAATCTTTATCCAATTTCATAGTCACTTGCTTAAGAATTCCTAGAAATGGTATTGCTGGATTGGAGCCACATCTGTGCTGCATACATATCTCGGATCCCTCCAGGAATGGGTACCAAATTATCCTTCCACCAGCACCCATAACATGAGAGAACCCAATTGGCCACCTCCTTAACAACACCAGGCAATAATACTTAAAATCTTGTAACCAATTTTTTTGATAAGAAAATCACATTTTATTTAAAAGTTTGTGCTGTTTTGATTAGTAGTTGCTTGAACAATTTTCATAGGTCATTAGTCATTTGTATTTCTTCCTCTGTGAACTGACTTCATAGTGTGCATCTGTTTTTTTTAACACTTTGCAAAAGCTTTTTTACACAGCTATTAAAACATTATATCTCTGAAATGATTACATTTTTTCTAGTTTGTAGCTTTTTATGGTTCAATTATTAAATTTAACTCTTTAACATCTTTGTGATTTATTTTTCTATATGGCATATGGTATAAAGTTATGAGAGATATATATGTATATATATATATATATATCTCTCCAAACAATTAACAATGTAATTTAACATATATTATCTACTACAATGTTTTTGACAATTTTTTTTAGCACTGGAAATCTTTGTTCAAATGATGGCTTCATAGGGTGTGTGGATGGTGAAGAGAGGGGTCCCTGAGGGCTAGGACTTTATAAGTTTTGCCTCCTCACTACCAAGACAGCTTAAGGAGCAGTCTGAACACCCCCATCTGTTGGACACTCTCCTGACACTCCCTTTCCTGGCTGCCCTCCTGCACCTCGGGTTTCTGACTGATCCTTCTCAGCCTCCTCTGTGGGTTTTGCTCCTCTGCCCATCATTTGAGGGTAAGAGGCCCCCAACTTCCTCCCTGGAATTCCTGCTCTTCCCCCATTTTATCCCCTGCCTTCTGGCAACCTCTGCCAAATGCTAGGCATCAACAGTTTTCAATATTTGATGGCTTCAAATCCTCATTTCTATCACAGAACCCTGTCCTGAGTTCCTACCCATAGGTAAAACACCTTACAGGGATCTCCTTACCATTCTAACCTGAACATGTTCAAAACTGAACTCCCTGGGTTCCAAACCTTTCTCTTCCTCTCTTCTTAAACTTGGAAGATGGGGCCACCATTCTCCCATTTTCCCAAGCAAGAAACCTGGAAGCTATTCTGTATGTTACCACCCCAGTCAGTAGATCCTATTGCTTCTACTCCTTAAATATCTCTTGTTATATTTTTCTCTCTTCTTTTCCACTTACCAATGGCTTAACTTATTTCTAGATTGCTGTAGAATCTTCTTACTGTTTTCCCAGCGGCCAGTCTACTGCTCTGCAATTGATCTTCCCACTACCACTACGGTTACATTTCTTTAAAAAAACGCACATGCTTAACATCCTTTCTTAGCTCCCAATCGTAGCTTTCACAGCATGGGGAAAAAAAAAAAAAAAAGAGAGACTCCAGATAAGACTCCTGCTTTCCTCTTTCTTCCAGCAACCATCCTAGGGCCTCCATCAGAGAACAACCTGCAGTTACTGAAATACAGGTGCTGTCCCAAGATTTGAGGAGCTGCTGCCTCACGCTGCCTTCCCCATCCAGCCACCCACGTCCACCTCCCAGGTTCAGCCTGGGCTCTTCATTGCGGAAGCCCTCTCTGTCCACCTCTCCCACCCCAACCCAAGTTAGGTAGCCTTCTGCTGCTTGATCCTCAGTGCGCCCCCCCCCCCCCCCGCTTTTCCTTCAGAGGTAAACAATTCAGGTTAACAGAGGAAGGGAAAGGGAAGGAAGCGAGATTATTTTTAAAGGGTTTTGGATTCAAGGATGTGTTCTGAGTCAATTCTTACTGGGTTGGGAAGTCAACCACTCAGGGCCTGGTTTCCTCCTGTGCATGATAGGGATGTTAACCTCTGCCACCACCACCATCACCACCGCCGCCGCTGCCAGCACACACACACACACACACACACACACACACACACACACACACACACACACACGAGCTTGTGTTGAGTGGGGGTTGGGCAGAATCACAGTCTATTCCCAGGTAGCTCTCGAGCCTGGCACCAAGCCTGGCACTGGGGTGGCCCAGAAGAGCTGTTCACCAACTCGTGAATGAACGCCTGGACGCCCGGATGCAGCGGCCGCGACGCCACACGGGATTTGGGCGGGGCGGTCCCAGATCCGCTCTCCACGGGGCAGGGGGCCTGTGTAGGGGGCGGTGGAGCGGGCTGGGGAGGGGGCAGCGACGAGGTCCTCCTCGCCCGCTGCCTGCAGCCGCCAGACGCTCCCTGGGGCCGAGCCCGGCCAACGCCCGGCCGGCGAGCCAGCCCAGGACATCCGCCTCCACCTTTCCGCGGATTCTCCGGGGGCCGCCTCGGGGGCGGGGGCGGGGGCCGGGGCCGGGCCGGGGCCTCTGATTCCCCAGCCCGCCGTGGCTGCAGCCGCGCGCGGGGCGCACCTGACCCGGCGGGCGGGGCGGCGGGCGGGGCGGCGGACCTGACGTGGCCGCGGCATGGAGCGGGCGTGATTCATCAGCCGCCGCGCCGGGCCGGATGAGGGCGAGCGCAGCGGCCGCCTAGGCGCCCAGGACCAGGCGGCGGTGGCGGCGGCGGCGTCCCCGCCGGGCCTCGCGCGCACTCCCCTCGCTGTCGGCAGCCGGCCGCCGGCGAAGGTCAAGATGGAAGAAATCCTGAGGAAGCTGCAGAAGGAAGCGTCCGGGAGCAAGTACAAAGCCATCAAAGAGAGCTGCACCTGGGCCCTGGGTAAGAGCGGGGCGCGGGGCACCTGCCGGCGGGTCCTGCTCACCGCCGCCGGAGGGCCGCGCGGCCGGGGCTGAAATGGCCCGGCTGCTGGAGGGGGGGTGTTGCGGAGGGGTTTCGCTGAGCATCTGTTACCCATGCATTTCGCGCTATTGCGAGAGTTCCCTCCGTGAATTGATGTGTTATGTGCGAATTTGGGTTCGGGTGTTGACATCCATCTACCTCCCCTCTGGTCTCTTTATCTTCTCCCAAACCTTAACGGGGAACCGCCGTCCTCCCCTCCGGGCGGCTCCTTTCTTCAGCTTCCCAACACCGTGGACGGTGGTCACCCATCTCTGTAAGGACCGCAAGCCGGTGGGAATCCAGGGGCCTGATACCGAAGCGCCTCTGGGCAAAAGGGAAGTTGAACCATCAACCCAGATCTCAAAACCTTGGCGAGTGTAACCAGGAAGGAATGGCTTATTTAATTTGATTTTCCTGATAGGGGCTAGCTTGTTAAGTGTTAGCTCTCCTGGTTATTGAACATGAAAAATAATATACGGATGGGATTGTGTTACCTCTGCAATCCTGTTGTGGTCGGCCCTTCAGACAGGTGGGATTTTAGATTTGTGAACTGTGCAAGCATTGAAATAAGTTCCAGGTAGCAAATTTGTGTTGCCCATCAGACCCAGGTTGCAGAACTCAACCTGGGAGAAAACTAAAGATATTCCAATTAGGTAAGAACTGGGGGGCAATTGAAATTGTCTGGATGGGAATACAGAGGGATCAAGAGCATCCTTCAGGTAACAGTGATGCTTTTTTAAAAAGGAAAGGCCGAAGAGAAACCAGGGCAGTTCTGTTTGCCCCTGGCCTTGCCCAAACCTGCATGTGATTCCTCCGTTGCTGCTCAATTAAAACATAAAATTGAATCCTTTTCTCTCTCAACCAAAAAGCCATCAGGGTTTGTCATGACACTGTACTGTGGTACAACCTGGAAAGAGATAGAGAAGGGCCATTAGCAGGTTTTCCATTAAATGGAGAATTCTGATGGTGTTTTAGGTGACTTGGTTAATATTTAGAAGATCTGAATTCACATTTGTTTGAGTGTGTGTTTGCAGGCAATCATAGACACATCATTTTTTTTTTAAAGAAAATCTGCCCATCATCACAAAATTTTCTAGAATGTTGTCTAGGAAGTTTATCTTGTCGGCAGAATCAGAACTTGACCATTTGTTTACTGTTAGAGAAAAAAAAAATGGACCAGATACATAAGTGAGCAGCAAGGCTCTTAAAGCCACAGTACGATTTTTGCATTGCCATTGTCATTCAGCAGTGATTCAGAGCTGGATTCCCAAATGCCTCTAATGAAGGGTCACAGATGGCTGGGTAACATAATAAAGCAGGACCCGACATGCCGTTCCTTGTACTTATTATTTTGCTGTAAGTTAAGCAGATTTGGATAACAGGGAGGAGGAGGAGGAGAGGAATCTAGCGTTTTTAATGTTTGGATTTTGATATTCAGCATCTTGTTAACTTAAAGGGCAATGTTGCCTAATTTAGGTCCTGGAAGCGACTGGGAAGCCCAGAGCTGAGGCAGGTAGATGATGTGAGTGGAACCTGCAGTCCAGCCTGAAGGGAAGAGTAGATGAGATTCCCTTCCCAGTGGCTGTTCTCTAGTTAGCAAGAGCAGATGGAGTGCGTGAAATAGTTAAGTAACAGTGCAGGGCATTCATTGTGCAGGTTGGAATGAGTGAACCAGAAAAACAGGTAGAAGAGGTGATGAATATGTGGTTGGGGTAGGGGGAAGAATGGTATGAGCTGGTGGGGCTTCTGAAGTAAATGTGGCTAGAATAGGGAAGCTGTAGGTTTCTTCTTTTCTTTGCTTTATTGAGCAAACATTTATTAAGCCCTCCCCTTAGCAGTGGGGATAGAAGGATGAATAAAATGCTTCCTGTCTGTAAATAGTTTGTTAGAAGGGCACATTGGAGGAAAGATGCCACAGAAACAGACATGGAAGTATGGTTTCTTGTTCTCTTTCCCTCTCCAGTCCATTTCCCACTGTTCCAGAAAAAAAATTTTTTTTTAGCTATAAAATACTTTTCACTCCTCCACCCTCATATTTTTTTTTTTTTTTTTTTTACAGATCAAAGTGTGAATTCTTTAGACTGCTCTTGAGAATCTAGCCCCAGCCTTCCTCCTCATTGCCCCCACAGCCGGGGCTTGAAGGTCCAGTAAGCTGCGCACTTTCTCAAACACACTATGCACTGCACACTTCACTGCCTAGGCTCATTCTAGTCCTTCTGCCAGGGTTTCCCTTTCCAGACTCCCAAGGCCCAGCTCTCATAAAAAGCATCCCCTGAGCTCCCCAGTTGAATCAGTTCTTCCCTGGGCTCAGAGCCCTGCCCTCATGACCCTCTCGGAGCACCTGCTGCTGTGGATTATCATTGCTTGTGTCACGGCTGCTCTTCTAGGGGCAGGGTGATTGAAAAAGATGGTGGAGTCAAGAGACCAAAAAAAACCAATTCAAGCTCAATTCACTCTATTAACAAAATATCCCTTGGAAAGCTAGCTGTGGCAGGTTGTTGAGTTTGGTTCAGAAATTTCATACTGTTTCCAGGACCTCTCTCAGCTCTTTTGGGGATGACTAACATGCCCAGCATGAGTCTCCACAGCTTTGGTTTCCTGAATCAGCACACTTAGACCACCTCAGGAGAGAGGGATCATTTCCACACTCAGTACATCTCAAGAGAAAGGGGTCATCTTACACTTGGACCGTTGCAGGCGACAGGGGTCACCATGACATTCAGACCATCACTGGAGGGAGTCATCTGTTACCAAAACCACCATGGGAGGAGGGAAGGGTCATCGTCACACCTAGTCCATCTCAGAAGAAAGAGGTCATCTTCCACTTGGACTATTATGGGAGAAAGACATACAGACCATGACAGGAGAGAGGAGTCATAGGAGAGAAAGAGCGCACATCTCCACATTTTGGCCATTATAGGGGAAAGGGGTCGTTCCCAGTGGCCCATCATGGGGTCATCTCAAGAGAGTGAGGCTCTTCCAGTCACTCCTGCCCAGTCCTTGGTTTCACTTGTTCTCTCTTTGTCTGGCGGGTCGAATATGTATCCCTGAACCAGTCCTCTAGCTCAGGAATGGAATGCACTGACTGGCTTAGGTCTCAGCTACAAGGCCACTGAAATCCCAGTCAGGGAAGGATGGCTTCCTCAGAACGAAATTAGGGCACTGCCTCGGAAGGCAGGGGCATGGATGCCTTGTGTAGACATGAGTTTCTTGAGCAGACAGACTGGCACTTATGCTTGTTCATGGCTTCTGTGCCTACAAGATGAGAGGCACATGTTCAACACATAAATGAATCAACATGTTAATGACTTACTTGGGTTTTAAGTGATATTCATCTTTTTTCTAGTTATAAAATTATATATGCTCATTTTAGAATATTGACAAATATTCAAACACTATAAGGAAAAATATTAAAATCACCCATCATCTCCAGTTACCAATGGCCAATGATCTAATCAGTCGTGCCTATGTAATGAAGCCTCAAAAAATCCAAAAGGATGGGGTTTGGGGAAGTTGCGGGTTGATGAACACATGGAAATGCAGTGAGAATGGTGCACTCAGAGAGCATGGAGTCTCTGTGCCCTTCCCCATACTTTACCACAAGCATCTCTTCCACCTGGCTGTTCCTGAGTTATATCCTTCTGTAATTAACCTGTAATCTAGTAAGTAAACAGTCTCTCTGAGTTCTGTGGGCCATTCTAGCAAATTAATTAAACCCAAGGAAGGGATCATTGGAAACTAACTTATAGCCGGAACTTATAGGTCAGAAGCCCAGGTGACAACCTGGACTGGAGACTGGCATCTGAAGGTGGGGTGCAGGCTTGTAGGACTGAGCCTAAAGCTGTGGGATCCGATGCTGTCTCCAGGTAGATAGTGTCAGAATTGAATTCAATTGTAGGACACCCAGCCAGTGTCAGAGAATTCCTTGTTAGTGGGGGAAAACATTGTCCCCCATCTTCTCCACCCACCACGACAAATGCACGTTGGAACTGGGTGCAGAATTGTTAGAGCTGTTGAACTAGAACAGTTTTTATTTTTGAAGAGAACAGAGTGTTTCTATGAACGGAGGCAGCCTTAGTGTGAATAATCCACAACAATGGTAAAATATTGAGCATCCAGGTTGAATTAATGAGATTTGGGGGTGAGACTGCCAGTCAGTATCCCTAACGATAGCATGATTTTAAAAAGTCTCATCTGCCCTGTCATAAATGTGTGTGAGAGTGAGATGTTGCATCAAGTGCTTTGTGAACTTGAAAGTCTCTCACAAGTATGTTATTATTTAAGGGTATTGAAACAGTGTTTTTCAAGGAAATAGCTTTTCTTTTTCTATTGTTACTTCAAGAATATAGCATTTTAGCCAGTTGTAACTAGATTAAATGAGCATTCTGTTTTGGGTTAGGAATTTAACTATTTATTCTGTCTTTGTGGGAAATGGGTCCTAATTTTTAACTTCTGAGAGGAAGTCTTGGGGGCTAGCAAAGAAGGATTTTTAAGTACAAGTGACTTGCATACAGATAATTGAGAATTGACTAATCTATAATTACAGGCATTTCCAGGGGGAAAATAAAGAAACTAACAGTGAAATTTACATACAACTTAAATTCTCAGTCATTTTTTGTTGTTGTTGTTGTTAAATGGAGGTACTGGAGATTGGTGCCCAGGACCTTGTGCGTGCTAAGCACACGCTCTATCACTGAGCTGTACCCTCCCCCTAGATTCTCAGTCTTTACATATTTATTTTTAACTTGGTAATTTTCCTTTTGCAGAAACCCTGGATGGTGTGGATACCGTTGTCAAGATCCCTCCACACTTGCTGAGGTAAGGAGCCTGGAGTTGTGTAACATAGTGGAAGTAAAAATTGCCCACTGGGTTTTCCGGAAGGCCCAGATAACTGCATTTGTTTATAGCATTTTACTTGCTGACTGATGACTATTTTGCATCCATGAACTGGGATATTTCATGAGGTTAGCGTGATGGGAACCTGACTGTACTGATTTCTACCTGTCTGTGGAGTAAGTGAAGTCAGTAGTCCAAAGGAACCAGTGGAGGAAGTCAGGAGTGAAAGGATAAAGTTGGTCAAGGAGAGAAATAACCAAAACCTAAGTGAAGATGTGGGCAGTGGAGCATCTTCCACTGCGGGTTAGGAAATGGAGTCCCCTCCATGGGGACGCAGCCCTACACCACGTGGGATGGATTTAAGCTCTCACTGACCCCTTGGTTGGATGCCTCCAACAAACTGCAGCCACCTGCAGCAGTGCTGAGACGGTGAATCTATTTCCTCAATTCCTCAATTCTCCCTGCTCCCCTCCCTGCTCCACCATCATGAGAGAAATACATGCCTTTTGGAAATGTATTTCCAAAAGAAAATTTGGAAAGAACAAATACGAACGTTGTCTATAATTACACCACCTAAGAATCACCATTGAAAACAGTTTCATAGATTTTCTTAACAGACTTCCCCCCACCACATACATATTTCACAGATTAATATGAAGTTTTATTTACAAATTTGTTTCCTACTTGTTTTTTTTTGGTC